>NC_069500.1:786176082-786504832 GCF_027579735.1 Bombina bombina
CATAAACTATAACAAAAGAAATGTAACATCTTAATAAATGAACCATACGAAATATAGGGAATGAAGCACTCTTTTAAATCAACCAATAATTTTTTATATTCCTGCTAACATAGAAGCAACAGCTCAGATCAATATAAAGACACTTAATGCTAATATATCATGGCATAAAATGTCACAAATTAAATGCAGAACATGAAATCACTTTGCAATATACAACAAAGTCACGTGACATATACAAATAGCCTGAATGTGTGCACACCTTATCATCATAGTGCAAACAGAATCATCTTTAATAGTACTACACTCATACTACACCCCGGCTGTGCACAGTACCCAAGAAAATTACAAGGGCTATTACTGGGCAGGTAGTATAAAGGGTTCTAAGTATGGCGATATACTAAAAGATGTTAAACATATGCCCAGAACTTAGCAAATAGTTGTACATAAGCATTGCATTCTGACCACAATAACATCGGATACATTCACAGTTCCAAAACTAAAAAAAGTTCTGTCTCCAGGCAAACCGGTTCAAACCAAGATGACCATCCACTATGCGGAATAGCCAGAGACTCAAGAAATGGTAAAGCAATTACTTACGTGTATTAATACACTTATCTATAACCATCAAGTAGGAACTGTAATCCAGTGCTGAAGTGGTGTAATCCTGATGCAAATCCTCCTTGCGATGTACCGGCTATTGCTTTGTAAACTGCAAACATGAATGCCGAAAACACATAGCGTGAATAGACAGCGTGCTTCCTCATCTGGATACGTCACATGCTCTTGCAGTTCAATACATACGATCATTTCACCCCTAACGTCATATGCAAGACAGGGCTTCCTCAGGGCTAATGGATCTACGCCCTGCTATTGGAGCTTATATTTCTGAGAAGATCCACCTATCATTAACTCATGAAATACCTCTAGAATAATTAAAACCTTGCGCTATATATATATATATATATATATATATATATATAATGTGATACAATTTATTACTTATGAACAAGCAATGATGCTTAAGTAAATACAAATAGAACTAATGGCGTTTACTACCCATCCAACGAACCATTGTAACTATAATATAATGTATAGGTAAATACATATGAAAAGAAGGCAGAGTCGGAGACCACCATTAAATTTGAAGATAGTACAAAATAATTATGTGTACACACTCTATTTAAGTGCCTAAATATACCATTCCAATTCCTCTAAATTCAAATAAAGCTGGCCATATCTAACTTTCCATTGAGGCCTATCGGTGAAAGGGTATTCAGGGTGTAAATCCATTTACACTCTTTCTGGAGGAGACACCTATCATTTTCTCCTCCTCTGCCATGCAAAATTCCCTTATCAATACCAGTGAACCTCAGACAGCTTGGATTGCTATTGTGCTTATTTTGATAATGCCTAGCTATACTGCTAGTTTGGACCTCTCCTTTAATATCATCTCGATGCTCTTTAATCCGATCCTTAAAGATTCTCTTCGTTTTGCCCACGTAAGACCTGGGACATGAGCATTCGAGTAAATAAACAACCCCTTCTGTGTTACAATTACCGGAGAACACTTTTGTTCTTTTCATAAATTCACAAGTTACACACTTACTACAAGGAAAATTACCATTGGGTATGTGTTTTTGTAACCAATTACCTTTTGAGGCATTCGATCTAAATTGGCTTTTGACAAGATTATCCCTTATATTCAAAGCTCTTTTTGCTGTCAATTTAGGATATCTCCCCACTTCAGTTACAATGTTATCATCACTTAACAATATTGGGCAATGTTTATGTAATATCATCTTAATGAATTGTCAATGACAATTATAGTTAGTAATCATACGTATAACAGAGTCAGAGTTATTAGTTTTATTGAACAGCAGATCATCTCTATTAGACCTTCTTGCGAACAATTTAGCTCTATTAATATTCCTCTTAGAATACCCTCGCTCCAGAAATCTATTCTGCATAAGTTGAGCATGTACATCAAATCTCTCCCTAGATGAACAGTTGCGCCGAAGGCGCAAGAATTGTCCTTTAGTTATCCCTTTAATCAAATGTTGGGGATGGTGACTAGTGGCTAAAAGTAGACTATTAGTGGCTGTAGCTTTTCTAAAAAGAAGGAGAGGGGGCCGGAAGAGATGGAATAGGGATAAATACAGATACTGGAGGAAGACGGTATCCGTACCGGCAGACCAGATACAGGGAGTTCAATCGGAGCTTGGAAAGGCCTCAGAACTTCCGCCCAAGGGGTCAGAGGGGTCGACGGCCTTATTGAATTCTCCTAGTAGTGATGATAATTTGAAGATAATTAATTTGTCTAAGTTCAAACTCAATAACTGCCATCTAAGTGTTCTCAAACGAGGACTTTTTTTTTGTCCAACTAGTGGTTTAGACAAATTTACCTTCTTGAAATATCTTCATATATTTGCTAGAAGGGCAGTTCTATCTCAAATGTTTAAAAATAAAGCAACATTTTTTATTGATGATCTTAGTCTCACTACTGAGGATAAACTTCCTTTTCAAGATCTGAATGAATTGTATCAGGAATCAGCATCTCAAGCTGTTTCCTCTCGAGTATCTGATGCTGAAATGCCCTTTAAATTATCTTCCCATATCAAAAAAAGATCGACTTATATGCCTCAACTGTCTTTCTCCCCACCAGTTAATTTATTTGTTGAACAAGATATTCAGAATCTATCGCTTACTAGTATTGTCAATGACAATTTATCAAAAAAAGAAAGGCACGCTTTGATAGAGCTTAAGGAAGCCCCTAATGTCCTGTTTAAATCTGCGGACAAAGGGGGCAATGTTGTTTTATGGGAGGAATCAATGTACTACAAGGAAGTGATGAGACAGCTGTTAGACAAAGAACAGTATCAGAAACTTACTTTCAATCCAATATTAAGTTTAAAATCAAGCTTGTTCAAGATTTTAAATGATGCCAGAAATGATGGAGTTATAACTTCATTTAGGGAAGTGGGAGATGGATGTTGTTTATCAGAATAATGTATTTTTGCAAAATTTTAATTTCTGGTTAAGATATGTGGACGACATCCTTCTAATTTGGGAAGGTGACTATATTACTTTACTAAATTTTCTAGATAAGCTAAATCATAACAATTTTAATATACATTTAACTATGCAGTACAGTCAATCTGAAATTGATTTTTTGGACATTAAAATAAAAAATGTCAATAATCTCTTAGTTTTAGAAAATTTTAGAAAAGCTACAGCCACTAATAGTTTACCATTAGCCACTAGTCACCATCCTCAACATTTGATTAAAGGGATACCTAAAGGACAATTCTTGCGCCTTCGGCGCAACTGTTCATCTAGGGAGAGATTTGATGTACATGCTCAACTTATGCAGAATAGATTTCTGGAGTGAGGGTATTCTAAGAGGAATATTAATCAAGCTAAAATGTTTGCAAGAAGGTCTAATAGAGATGATCTGCTGTTCAATAAAACTAAAAACTCTGACTCTGTTACACATATGATTACTAACTATAATTGTCATTGGCAATCCATTAAGATTATATTACATAAACATTGGCCAATATTGTTAAGTGATGATAACATTGTAACTGAAGTGGGGAGATATCCTAATCTGACAGCAAAAAGAGCTTTGAATATAAGGGATAATCTTGTCAAAAGCCAATTTAGATTGACTGCCTCAAAAGGTAATTGGTTACAAAAACACATACCCAATGGTAATTTTCCTTGTAGTAAGTGTGTAACTTGTGAATTTATGAAAAGAACAAAAGTGTTCTCCGGTAATTGTGATAAAGAATTTCGCATTAATCATTTCTTTAATTGTAACACAGAAGGGGTTGTTTATTTACTCGAATGCTCGTGTCCCAGGACTTACGTGGGCAAAATGAAGAGAATCTTTAAGGATCGGATTAAAGAGCATTGAGATGATATTAAAGGAGAGGTCCAAACTAGCAGTATAGCTAGGCATTATCAAAATAAGCACAATAGCAATCCAAGCTGCCTGAGGTTCACTGGTATTGATAAGGGAATTTTGCATGGCAGAGGAGGAGAAAATGATAGGTGTCTCCTCCAGAAAGAGTGTAAATGGATTTACACCCTGAATACCCTTTCACCGATAGGCCTCAATGAAAAGTTAGATATGGCTAGCTTTATTTGAATTTAGAGGAATTGGAATGGTATATTTAGGCACTTAAATAGAGTGCGTACACATAATTATTTTTTACTATCTTCAAATTTAATGGTGGTCTCCGACTCTGCCTTCTTTTCATATGTATTTACCTATACATTATATTATAGTTATAATGGTTCGTTGGATGGAGAGTAAACACCATTAGTTCTATTTGTATTTACTTAAGCATCATTGCTTGTTCATAAGTAATAAATTGTATCACATTGTGTGTGTATATATATATATATATATATATATATATATATATATATATATATATATATATATATATATATATATATATATATAGCGAGGTTTTAATTATTCTAGAGGTATTTCATGAGTTAATGATAGGTGGAGCTTCTCAGAAATATAAGCTCCAATAGCAGGGCATAGATCCATTAGCCCTGAGGAAGCCCCGTCTTGCATATGATGTTAGGGGTGAAACGATTGTAGGCATTGGACTATACCACTTCAGCACTGGATTACAGTTCCTACTTGATGGTTACAGATAAGTGTATTGATACACGTAACTAATTGCTTTACCATTTCTTGAGTCTCTGGCTATTCCGCATAGTGGATGGTCATCTTGGTTTGAACCTGTTTGCCTGGAGACGGAACTTTTTTTAGTTTTGGAACTGTGAATGTATCCAATGTTATTGTGGTCAGAATGCAATGTTTATGTACAACTATTTGCTAAGTCCTGGGCATATATTTAAAGGGCCACTAAACCCAAAATCTTTCTTTCATGATTCAGATAGAGAATAGAAATTTAAACAACATTACAATTTACTTATATCATTTATTTTGCTTCATTTTTTAGATATCCTTAGTTGAAGAAAAAGCAATGCACATGGTGAGCCAGTCACACAAGGCTTCTATGTGCAGCAACCAATCAGCAGCTACTGAGCATATCTAGATATGCTTTTCAGCAAAGAATATCAAGAGAATAAAACTAATTAGATAATAGAAGTAAATTAGAAAGATGTTTAAAATTGCATTCTTTTTCTAAATCATGAAAGAAAAAATGTGGGTCTCATGTCCCTTTAACATCTTTTAGTATATCGCCATACTTAGAACCCTTTATACTACCTGCCCAGTAATAGACCTTGTAATTTTCTTGGGTACTGTGCGCAGCCGGGGTGTAGTATGAGTGTAGTACTATTAAAGATGATTCTGTTTGCACTATGATGATAAGGTGTGCACACATTCAGGGTATTTGTATAAGTCACGTGACTTTGTTGTATATTGCAATGTGATTTCATGTTCTGCATTTAATTTGTGACATTTTATGCCATGATATATTAGCATTAAGTGTCTTTATATTGATCTGAGCTGTAGCTTCTATGTTAGCAGGAATATAAAAAAAATTGATTGATTATTTAAAAGAGTGCTTCATTCCCTATCTTTCATATGGTTCATTTATTATGATGTTCCATTTCTTTTCTTATAGTTTATGGTAAAATATTTTTTTAATAGGGTCTGCACCAGTCAGATGTATATAATTGTATTGTAAGCATAGTACTATTATTAGTACAATTTCTCATTAATATTGACCATTTGTCCTTCGCATTCTTCTCTTGTAATATAAATATATATGAATAAATAGAACATATTCTGCTATGTGAAGAACATTGGAATGTGAAATATTCATATTTGTATGTGGGGTTAACGCCCATTTAAAATTGCACATGCATTGCACAAGCTTGCGCAATGCCGCCCCTGATTGCTGGCAGCCAATCGGCCACTAGCAGGGGCTGTCAAACATCTCAATCGGATCCAGGTGATTACACTCCATCACCTTTTAGGTTTTAGACAGGTTACGTAGCAGCAGTCTTAAGACCGGTGCTTCTTAACTATAGTTGCAGGCGATCCTAAAGTACTGGGGCCCTGAAGCTGCTTTTGCAGCATTATAAATAGGGCAACGGCAGAAAAGACCAGCAAACCTTTCAGGCGCTCTTGAATCAAATAAGTTTATTACTATTATAAATAGGGCCCTATATATTGAAATAAAAAAGATTAGATTAAATTAACTACACTTTCAAATATGATAATCTGTTTGATATAAAAGTCAATTTAAAAGTTTATTTGAGCCAACCTTGACAAATTTAAATCACCCTGTACTTAATGAGTTTTCTGTATGTGAGAAAGACACTCAGGGAACTCCCTGTTCCACCTCTTCATGAGCACTGCAAGATAGATTATACATCAGAAAGCATCTCTATAACTGCAACCGTTTCAATTCATTTCTTGCTTAAAAGCAAAATAGGAGTTTAAAAAAAAAGAAAATACAGGCATATCCTAATATACTGCAAGTGATTTTTCTTACTTTCTGCTTTGTAAAAACAGTGCTCAACCCCAAGTGCATGTTTGAGTTTTCACAGGGAACCTCACAGACCTGGTGAGGAAGCTAATTTTTTAGATACGCTTTTTTAAAGGGAAATTGCACTCTAAATAAATGCTAGTTAGAATAATATATTCAAATTAAAGATTAGCCTGAGAATAATATGCATATGCATTCGTTCTTAAACTATTGAAACAAAAAATGTAAAATGTTACTGTCTGTAAAGCAATAGGGTAATTTTGGATTTATTCTCTGTTGAGATCATATAGGGGCAGTCATAAATGGGTCACTAGAATGTGTAACAAATAACTGTTTTAATCTGGAGGCTGAAAGTTCAATTATAAAAGGAATTGGAAAGCCCACAATTTTTTTAATCAAATTACATAAAAAGACGACAAAACCATAATTTATGTAAGAACTTACCTGATAAATTCATTGCATTCATATTGGCAAGAGTCCATGAGCTAGTGACGTGTGGAATATACAATCCTACCAGGAGGGGCAAAGTTTCCCAAACCTCAAAATGCCTATAAATACACCCCTCACCACACCCACAATTCAGTTTAATGAATAACCAAGAAGTGGGGTGATAAAGAAAGGAGTAATAAAGCATCAACAAAGGAATTTGGAAATAATTGTGCTTTATACAAAAAAATCATAACCACCATAAAAAAATGGTGGGCCTCATGGACTATTGCCAATATGAAAGAAATGAATTTATCAGGTAAGTTCTTACATAAATTATGTTTTCTTACATGTAATTGGCAAGAGTCCATGAGCTAGTGACGTATGGGATAGCAATACCCAAGATGTGGAACTCCACGCAAGAGTCACTAGAGAGGGAGGGATAAAAATAAAAACAGCCATTTTCCGCTGAAAAAATTAATCCACAACCCAAAATATAAGTTTATTCTCATAAACGAAAGGAAAAAACAAATCAAAAGCAGAAGAATCAAACTGAAACAGCTGCTTCTGAACAAGCAAATACATCAAAATGGTAGTATTTAGTAAATGTATGCAAAGAAGACCAAGTAGCAGCTTTGCAAATCTGATCAACTGAAGCTTCATTCTTAAAAGCCCAGAAAGTGGAAACTGAACTAGTAGAATGAGCTGTAAATAGGCTTGATGAATCAAAAGCTTTAACCACGAAGCCAAAGAAATGGCAGAAGCCTTCTGACCTTTCCTAGAACCAGAAAAGATAACATATAGACTAGAAGTCTTCCTGAAATCTTTAGTAGCTTCAACATAATATTTCACAGCTCTCACCACATCCAAAGAATGTAAAGATCTCTCCAAAGAATTCTTAGGATTAGGACACAAGGAAGGAACAACAATTTCTCTATTAATGTTGTTAGAATTTACAACCTTAGGTAAGAATTTAAATGAAGTACACAAAACTGCCCTATCCTGATGAAAAATCAGGAAAGGAGATTCACAAGAGAGAGCGGATAATTCAGAAACTCTTCTAGCAGAAGAGATGGCCAAAAGAAACAACACTTTCCAAGAAAGTAGTTTAATGTCCAAAGAATGAATAGGCACAAACGGAGGAGCCTGTAAAGCCTTAATCAAAACCAAATTAAGACTCCAAAGAGGAGAAATTGATTTAATGACAGGCTTGATATGAACCAAAGCCTGCACAAAACAATGAATAATGAATATCTGGAAATTTAGCAATATTTATGTGAAATAAAACAGAAAGAGCAAAGATTTGTCCTTTCAAGGAACTTGCAGACAAACCTTTATCCAAACCATCCTGAAGAAACTGTTAGATTCTAGGAATTCTAAAAGAATGCCAAGAGAATTTATGAGAAGAACACCATGAAATGCAAGTCTTCCAAACTCGATAATAAATCTTTCTAGAAACAGATTTACGAGCCTGTAACATAGTATTAATCACGGAGTCAAAAAAACCTCTATGACTAAGCACTAAGCGTTCAATTTCCATACCTTCAAATTTAATGATTTGAGATCCTGATGGAAAAACAGACCTTGAGATAGAAAGTCTGGCCTTAATGGAAGTGGCCAAGGTTGGCAACTGGACATCCGAACAAGATCTGCATACCAAAACCTGTGAGGCCATGCTGGAGCCCCCAGCAGCACAAACGATTGCTCCATGATGATTTTGGAGATCATTCTTGGAAGAAGAACTAGAGGTGGGAAAATATAAGCCAGTTGATAACACCAAGGAAGTGTCAACACATCTACTGCTTCCGCCTGAAGATCCCTGGACCTGAACAGGTACCTGGGAAGTTTCTTGCTTAGATGAGATGCCATCAGATCTATTTCTGGAAGCCCCCACATCTGAACAACTTGAGAAAACACATCTGGGTGAAGAGACCATTCTCCCGGATGTAAAGTCTGACGACTGAGGTAATCTGCTTCCTAATTGTCTATACCTGGGATATGAACCGCAGAAATTAGACAGGAGCTGGATTCTACCGAAACAAGTATCCAAGATACTTCTTTCATACAGAAAAGTGTGTTAACCCTTTGCGGTAGATTTATGCAACTCTATAAAGTGTGGTTTCCCAAAACCCACACTGAAAAAATATTAAGTATACACAATTAGAGTGCGCTAAAACAGCTCTACCTATAAAGTAATAGCACTATATAGAATATAAATATAAATAAAAATATGCTATAAAATGTGTTATATTCCAAACAATACAAAATATAAAATATTAACAAATTTAATAAATCTATAATTAAATTTTATTATTTATTACATAAAATTGAACAGTTGTATAAAAGGTGCACCTTATTCAATATATATTACAATCAAATGTTTAAAATCACTAAGAAATCTCAATTGACCAAAGATATCTCCCCAATACTTCTTACTCAGTATTTGATAAAATGGCTTTGTTGCAAAAAGATATATGCTGGCTTTGTTGCAAATATTTATACTGAGAAGTGTAACAAAATCCGTTGTCAACAAAAATGTCCTCTGATACAATATATCATTTAGACCGTTAGAAGACTTTCCAATAAAAACAATGAAAAAGCAGTTTGTTATTTTTGGGGTACCCCTTATTGGAGACAATTACTATTCAGAGTCAATTGTTAGGTGGCGGTGTATCCTCTATTTGCATAGATATATATAAGCAGTTTTTGTTTTTTAAATCCCAAGTTGGAAGTTTTAACAGCACTCACCAGAATCCGAAAGGCTTGAAATAGTGTTACCTTTCCCCGGATCAGCTTTTTCTTTGCGGCGTCTGTCTAGCGTTTCAAGGTGAACCGTTACTTTAGTCCTCACGTGACCTTTTTGCCGCACCAATAGCCTTACCAGGTTGCCGGTGTAAGTGGTTTCAAAAAACTTCCTTATCTTTCCATATATATCTTATTCGTAGTAAGTCTACAATCAACTACAAATGCTACCAGGAGCACAAGTAATTTGTTAGCACAATGTCCGCTTATTCTTATTGTGGAATTCCGCTCCCCACAGAGAATGCAGTACACAGGAGTAAGCAGGAAAAAGTTCCGTTACCGAAGCTGGCCAGCCCAACGGATTTTGTCCAATACCATCTACGCGTTTCAGCAAATGTGCCTTTTTCAAGATGAACTGCATCCTGTCGGGGAGTCTTTTATGCCGGGATCCTTAAAGGGAAAGTTTTTTTCATTTTCTTAAAGGGACTGCTCGTATCTTATGTTTCAAATGTCTTGCTTTTAGTTATCTTTGGTGGTTATATTAAATACATCCTTTTGGTGGAGATATCTCAGTAATGGTGTATTAATATGTGTATACAGATAGATAAAATATTCTATCAAAATAAAAGTTAATTATTTCATCACCAACATCAGACACCATTTAGGCCTCCAGGCAGTTGAATATTTTCAAAATAAAAGAAGTGATATGCCCCTGGAACAAATACAATTTTTACTGGATAGTATTTCTTTTATTTTAAATAATAATTATTTTAATTTTAATAATCAATTTTATCTGCAAATAAAGGGAACGGCGATGGGCACCAAGTTCGCCCCCAGTTATGCCAATCTTTTTATGGGATACCTGGAAGAGATTCTTATCCATGGATCCCACTGGGAGGCGAACTTGGTGCTCTATCGTCGTTTCATAGATGATATAATCTTAATTTGGAAGGGGGATAGAGAAATTTTAGATATGTTTTTAGAAGATTTTAATACTAATGATTTTGATATCAAATTAACCTATGAAATTAGTACTAATGCAATTAGTTTTTTAGACCTAGATATAGAAATCCAAAATAACGAGATTATTACAAAAACTCATTTTAAAAAGGTAGATTCAAATGGTTATATCCATAATACCAGTTGCCATTATAAGAAATGGCTGGAAAATATTCCAAAAAATCAATTCTTACGAATCAAGAAAAATTGTACCAGACAAGAGGATTTTGAAAGACAGGCTACATATTTGGAAAATAAATTTAAAAAGAGAGGCTATAAAGAGAAACTTATAAATGAAGCAAAAATTGAAGCTAGAGAAAAAACACAACATGAATTATTACAATATAAAAAGAGGAAAGATCAGAATGAGGAATTTTTAAATATACCATTTATTACAGATTATAACATCAACCATAATAAATTAAGAGGAGTTTTAAACAAACATTGGCATTTACTGCAAAGAGATCCCTATATTGGTGAAGTGTTAACAGATAAACCAAAAATAGTTTTTAAAAAAACAAGAAACCTGAAAAATATTCTTGCACCCAGCACTTTTAAACCCCCTAAAATGAATCCTATTGATGTAGACTTAGAAAGACAAAAAATAGAAGGATTTTTTCCCTGCTTATCGTGTAAAGCATGTAAATACAGTAATAAAAAAACAAGTGTAAAATCAACTGTTACCCAAAAAGATTTTAAAATCAGAGATATAATAAAATGTTCTGATAAAAATATAGTGTATTTAATTGAATGTCCTTGTCATAAACAGTATTTGGGGGAAACCTCACGTATGTTGAGGGATAGAATTAGAGAGCATATCCTCAATATTGAGCATGGATATGAGAAACATCTGCTCTCTAAACATTTTAAAGAAAAACATAACCAAAATCCAAAAGGCTTAAAATACTGGGGCCTGAAGAAAATCAAACCAGACTGGCGGGGGGGAGACATAAATAGAAAACTTTTAAGAACAGAAGCTGAATTAATTTTTAGTTTTAAAACCTTGACCCCCCTAGGCTTAAATGCAGAGCTAGACCTTAATCCATTTTTATAAATCATCCATTTTTATAAATCATTCTATAATTCTTATATTAATGTTAGTTTCTTTAATATACCTCCCTTATATATTCCATTTTATATATCCAATTTTATAGAATCCCTCTTTTATTAATTCCATTTCTTATATATTCAATTTTATATTTTTATAAATTCCATTTCTATATATGATAGTCTTCTTATGAAATGCCTTTTTATTATATTATGTTTTTATAATAAATTGATTGCATTTTACCTCCATATTTAGTATTAAGTATACAAAATAAAAAGATGTATCATAGCACTAAAATGGCAAATATTAACATGTATGAAATAATCAACTTTTATTTTGATAGCATATTTTATCTATCTGTATACACATATTAATACACCATTACTGAGATATCTCCACCAAAAGGATGTATTTAATATAACCACCAAAGATAACTAAAAGCAAGACATTTGAAACATAAGATACGAGCAGTCCCTTTAAGAAAATGAAAAAAACTTTCCCTTTAAGGATCCCGGCATAAAAGACTCCCCGACAGGATGCAGTTCATCTTGAAAAAGGCACATTTGCTGAAACGCGTAGATGGTATTGGACAAAATCCGTTGGGCTGGCCAGCTTCGGTAACGGAACTTTTTCCTGCTTACTCCTGTGTACTGCATTCTCTGTGGGGAGCGGAATTCCACAATAAGAATAAGCGGACATTGTGCTAACAAATTACTTGTGCTCCTGGTAGCATTTGTAGTTGATTGTAGACTTACTACGAATAAGATATATATGGAAAGATAAGGAAGTTTTTTGAAACCACTTACACCGGCAACCTGGTAAGGCTATTGGTGCGGCAAAAAGGTCACGTGAGGACTAAAGTAACGGTTCACCTTGAAACGCCAGACAGACGCCGCAAAGAAAAAGCTGATCCGGGGAAAGGTAACACTATTTCAAGCCTTTCGGATTCTGGTGAGTGCTGTTAAAACTTCCAACTTGGGATTTAAAAAACAAAAACTGCTTATATATATCTATGCAAATAGAGGATACACCGCCACCTAACAATTGACTCTGAATAGTAATTGTCTCCAATAAGGGGTACCCCAAAAATAACAAACTGCTTTTTCATTGTTTTTATTGGAAAGTCTTCTAACGGTCTAAATGATATATTGTATCAGAGGACATTTTTGTTGACAACGGATTTTGTTACACTTCTCAGTATAAATATTTGCAACAAAGCCAGCATATATCTTTTTGCAACAAAGCCATTTTATCAAATACTGAGTAAGAAGTATTGGGGAGATATCTTTGGTCAATTGAGATTTCTTAGTGATTTTAAACATTTGATTGTAATATATATTGAATAAGGTGCACCTTTTATACAACTGTTCAATTTTATGTAATAAATAATAAAATTTAATTATAGATTTATTAAATTTGTTAATATTTTATATTTTGTATTGTTTGGAATATAACACATTTTATAGCATATTTTTATTTATATTTATATTCTATATAGTGCTATTACTTTATAGGTAGAGCTGTTTTAGCGCACTCTAATTGTGTATACTTAATACTTCTTTCATAGCTTGAGGACTGTGAGTCCCACCCTGATGATTGACATATGCCACAGTTGTGATATTGTCTGTCTGAAAGCAAATGAACGGTTCTCTCTTCAACAGAGGCCAAAACTGAAGAGCCCTGAGAATCGCACGGAGTTCCAAAATATTTATTGGTAATCTCGCCTCTTGAGATTTCCAAACCCCTTGTGCTGTCAGAGATCCCCAAACAGCTCCCCAACCTGAAAGACGAACGAAAGAGGCCACTAGAATTATACGATGGTGATCTAACCACCAAGTCAGAGAAAATCAAACATTGGGATTTAAGGATATTAATTGTGATATCCTTGTATATCCTTGGTTCAGCAAACAAAGCTGAAGAGGTCTCATATGAAAACGAGCAAAGGGGATCGCGTCCGATGCTGCAGTCATGAGACCAAAAACTTCCATGCACATAGCTACTGAAGGGAATGACTGAGACTGAAGGTTCCGACAGGCTGCAACCAATTCAAACGTCTCTTGCCTGTTAGAGACAAAGTCATGGATACTGAATCTATCTGGAAACCTAAAAAGGTTACCTTTGTCTGAGGAATCAAAGAATTTTTCGGTAAATTAATCCTCCAACCATGTCTTCGAAGAAACAACAGTAGTTGATTCGTGTGAGATTCTGCAGAACGTAAAGACTGAGCAAGTACCAAAATATCATCCAAATAAGGAAACACCACAACACCCCGCTCTCTGATTACAGAGAGTAGGACACAGAGAACCTTTGAAAAAGATTCTTAGAGCTGTCGCTAGGCCAAAAGGAAGAGCAACAAATTGGTAATGCTTGTCTAGAAAAGAGAATCTCAGGAACTGATAGCGATCTGGATGAAACGGAATATGAAGCTATGCATCCTGTAAGTCTATTGAGTACATATAATGCCCTTGCTGAACAAAAGGCAGAATAGACCTTATAGTCACCATTTTGAAAGTTGGTACTCTTACATATCGATTCAAAAATTTAGATCCAAAACTGGTCTGAATTAATTTTTGTTTCTTTGGGACAATGAATAGATTTGAATAAAACCCCAGACTCTGTTCCTGAAATGGAACTGGCATGATTACCCCAGATAACTCCAGGTCTGAAACACACTTCAGGAAAACCTGAGCCTTACTGGGTTTGCTGGAATGCGTGAGAGAAAAAATCTTCTCACAGGCATTCTTACTCTGAATCCTATTCTGTACCCCTGAGAGACAATATTCTGAATCCAATGATTTTGGACTGAATTGATCCAAACATCTTTGAAAAAACTTAAACTGCCCCCTACCAGCTTAGCTGGAATAAGGGCCGCACCTTCATGCAGACTTGGGGGCTGGCTTAGATCTCTTAAATGGCATGGATTTATTCCAATTTGAAGAAGGCTTCCAATTGGAAACAGATTCATTGGGGAAAGAATTAGGTTTCTGTTCCTTATTTAGGAACGAAAACGGTTAGAAGCTTTAGATTTACCCTTAGATCTTTATCATAAGGCAAAAAAACTCCCTTCCCACCAGTGACAGTTGAAATTATTGAATCCAACTGGGAACCAAATAATTTATTACCTTGGAAAGAAAGAGATAGCAATCTGGACTTAGAAGTCATATCAGCATTCCACGATTTAAGCCACAAAGCTCTTCTAACTAAAATAGCTAAAGACATAGATTTAACAACAATTTTGATGATATCAAAAAATGGCATCACAAATGAAATTATTAGCATGTTGAATCAAGATAACAATACTAGACAAATCATAATCCGATACTTGTTGCGCTAAAGTTTCCAACCAAAAAGTTGAAGCAGCTGCAACATTAGCCAAAGAAATTGCAGGCCTAAGAAGATGACCTGAATATAAATAAGCTTCCCTTAGATAAGATTCAAGTTTCCTATCTAAAGGATCTTTAAAAGAAGTACTATCTTCCGTAGGAATAGTAGTACGATTAGCAAGAGTAGAGATAGCCCCATCAACTTTGGGGATCTTTTCCCAAAACTCCAATTTAACTGCTGGCAAATGATACAATTTTTTAAACCTTAAAGAAGGAATAAAAGAAGTACCAGGCCTATACCATTCCTTAGAAATCATATCAGAAATAGCATCAGGAACTGGAAAAAACCTCTGGAATAACCACAGGAGGTTTATAAACAGAATTTAAATGTTTACTAGTTTTAATATCAAGAGGACTAGTCTCCTCAATATCCAATATAATCAACACTTCTTTAACAAATAACGAATGTACTCCATTTTAAATAAATAAGTAGATTTGTCAGTGTCAATATCTGAGGAAGGATCTTCTGAATCAGATAGATCCTCATCAGAGGAGGATAATTCAGTATGTTGTCGGTCATTTGAAATTTCATCAATTTTATGAGAAGTTTTAAAAGACCTTTACATTTATTAGAAGGCAGGATGGCAGACAAAGTCTTCTGAATAGAATCAGCAATAAAGTCTTATAAATTCACAGGTATATCTTGTACATTAGATGTTAAAAGAACAGCAACAGTCAATGTACTATTACTGATGGACACATTCTCTGCATGTAAAAGTTTATCATGACAATTTATTAGAAACCACAGCTGGAGATATAATCTCCACAATTTTACAACAAATGTACTTAGCTTTGGTAGAACTGTTATCAGTCAGCAGGATTCCAACAGTGATTTCTGAGACAGGATCAGATTGAGACATCTTGCAAATGTAAGAGAAAAAACAACATATAAAGCAAAATTATCAATTTCCTTATATGGCAGTTTCAGGAATGGGAAAAAAATGCAAACAGCATAGCCCTCTGATATAGAAAAAAGGCAAGAGGCATAAAGGAATGGGGTTTAAAATAATGAAAATATTTGGTGGCAAGTATGACGCACAAACAAACAGAATTTTTTTTGGCGCTAACAACATTCGGAAAGGACGAATTTGCGTCAACAAACGTAACTTTGCGCCAAAAAAAACGCAATATAGTTTGGCATTTCGCACCCTCACGAGCCTAATTCTGCCCGCGAATTTAAAATGACAGTCAATTGAAAAAAGACTATACCCCAGGTAAGAAAAACATTTTCCTAAAAAATGCATTTCCCAGATATGAAACTGACAGTCTGCAAAAGGAAATATAATGAAACCTGAATCATGGCAAATATAAGTACAATACATATATTTAGAACATTATATAAATACATAAAGTGCCAAACCATAGCTGATAGTGTCTTAAGTAATGAAAACATACTTACCAAAAGACACCCATCCACATATAGCAGATAGCCAAACCAGTACTGAAACGGTTATCAGTAGAGGTAATGGAATATGAGAGTATATTGTCGATCTGTATAGGGAGGTAGGAGATGAATCTCTACGACCGATAAAAGAGAACCTATGAAATAGATCTCCTGTGAGGAAAACCGTAGCATTCAAAAGGTGATTCTCCCTTCACATCCCTCTGACATTCACTGTACTCTGAGAGGAATCAGGCTTCAAAATGCTGAGAAGCGCATATCAACGTAGAAATCTTAGCACAAACTTACTTCACCACCTCCATAGGAGGCAAAGTTTGTAAAACTGAATTGTGGGTGTGGTGAGGGGTGTATTTATAGGCATTTTGAGGTTTGGGAAACTTTGCCCCTCCTGGTAGGAATGTATATCCCATATGTCACTAGCTCATGGACTCTTGCCAATTACATGAAAGAAAGAAATGATGAAAGTATATTGCAAAGTTTTTTGTTGTTGATTTTTTCTACATATAATTAAACTTTTTTTTATTGCAATCTCAGGACAAGTGTAGTGCAAAAATATTATGGCTATTGTTGGCTAACACTGCTTGAGCGTGATCAAAGTTTTTATATAGTTTATATATATTTTATTATATCTGTATGTCAGATAGATTGGTGATCTAAATCTCTCAAAGTTGCTGTAAATCCTCCCTCAGGTAGTGCAGTTCATTACTTAATTTTATACTTTTGGCCAACATGTGGTCCTCTGAACTAGTTTTTGAGGCACCAGGGAAAATCTGAACAATGTGAGACATGGGGGCCTATCTATTAAGCTCCGAATGGAGCTTGATGCCCTGTGTTTCTGGCGAGCCTGCAGGCTCGCCAGAAACAGCAGTTATGAAGCAGCGGTCACAAAGACCACTGCTCCATAACCTGTCCGCCTGCTCTGAGCAGGCGGACAGACATCGCCGGAATTCAACCCGATCGAGTATGATCGGGTTGATTGATACCCCCTGCTGGCCGCAAGTCTGCAGGGGGCGGCGTTGCACCAGCAGCTCTTGTGAGCTGCTGGTGCAATGCTGAATACGGAGAGCGTATTGCTCTCTGTATTCAGCGAGGTCTGGAGGACCTGATCCGCAATGTCGGATCAGGTCCGCCAGACCTTGATAAATAGAGGACATAATGTCTGTGACCCAAAAAAAGGTCGAGATTAAAAATGTGTGATTTGGGGTGACCACAACTCAAAAAAGCCCTCTGGAGGAAACAACAGTAGATAGAGGGTACCTTGTAACCTTAACCCCTTAACGACCAAGGACGTACGCCACACAAATACAGTTAATGACCGAGGACGTGTGGCATACGTCCTTGGTCTGGAAAGCATCTGGAAGCGATCCTGCTCGCTTCCAGCTGCTTTCCGGTTATTGCAGTGATGCCTCGATATGGAGGCATCCTGCAATAACCCCCTTGGCCTTCCGATGCAGAGAGAGCCACTCTGTGGCCCTCTCTGCACCGGACATCGGTGGCCGGTATCGTTGGCGGGTGGGAGTTTACGTGGGAGGCGGGTGGGCGGCCATCGATGCTGTGTGTGGAGTGGAGGGGGGCGGGATCGGGGGCGGGACCTACGGGGGCACGCACGGGAGCGCGTGCGTGCCCCCGTGAGTGTTGGGCGGGCGTGTGCACGGGCGGGAGCGGGTGGGAACCGCTACACTACAGAAAAAAAAAAGTTCAAAGTAAAAAAATAAAAATAAATTTTCAGTATTATAAATCTAATCTAATGGATCTGGAAGGGGTTGGGGGTTGGTCTTGGTGGGGAAGCTACACTACAGAAAAGGGATTTTTTTTAAAGAAAAGCCACATTTTTTACAAAACTGGGTACTGGCAGACACCCAAGATGGCGCCCATTAAGGCAGAGGGGAAGGGTTAGAGAGCTGTTTGGTGGGGGATCAGTGAGGTTGGGGTCTAAGGGGGGATCCTACACATCAGCATATGTAAATATGCTTCTTTTTTTTTTTTTTTAAAAAAGGGCCAAATACCTTTTATTTTAGTACTGGCAGAGTTTCTGCCAGTACTTAAGATGGCGGGGACAATTGTGGGGTGGGGGAGGGAAGAGAGCTGTTTGGGAGGGATCAGGGGGTCTGATGTTTCAGGTGGGAGGCTGAGCTCTACACTAAAGATAAAATTAACCCTGCAAGCTCCCTACAAGCTACATAATTAACCCCTTCACTGCTAGCCATAATACACGTGTGATGCGCAGCAGCATTTAGAGGCCTTCTAATTACCAAAAAGCAATGCCAAAGCCATATATGTCTGCTATTTCTGAACAAAGGGGGTCCCAGAGAAGCATTTACAACCATTTGTGCCATAATTGCACAAGCTGTTTGTAAATAATTTCAGTGAGAAACCTAAAATTGAGAAAAATTTAACGTTTTTTTTAATTTGATCGCATTTGGCGGTGAAATGGTGGCATGAAATATACCAAAATTGGCCTAGATCAATACTTGGGGTTGTCTACTACACTATACTAAAGCTAAAACTACCCCAAAAAGCTCCCTACATGCTCCCTAATTAACCCCTTCACTGCTGGGCATAATACACGTGTGTTGCGCAGTGGCATTTAGCTGCCTTCTAATTACCAAAAAGCAACGCCAAAGTCATATATGTCTGCTATTTCTGAACAAAGGGGATCCCAGAGAAGAATTTACAACCATTTATGCCATAATTGCACAAGCTGTTTGTAAATAATTTCAGTGAGAAACCAAAAGTTTGTGAAAAAATTTGTGAAAAGTGAACGATTTTTTGTATTTGATTGCATTTGGCGGTGAAATGGTGGCATGAAATATACCAAAATGGGCCTAGATCAATACTTTGGGTTGTCTACTAAAAAAAAAATATATACATGTCAATGGATATTCAGAGATTCCTGAAAGATATCAGTGTTCTAATGTAACTAGCGCTAATTTTGAAAAGAAATGGTTTGGAAATAGCAAAGTGCTACTTGTATTTATGGCCCTATAGTTTACAAAAAAAGCAAAAAACATGTAAACATTGGGTATTTCTAAAATCAGGGCAAAATTTAGAAACTATTTAGCATGGGTGTTTTTTGGTGGTTGTAGATGTGTAACGGATTTTGGGGGTCAAAGTTAGAAAAAGTGTGTTTTTTTCCATTTTTTCCTCATATTTTATAATTTTTTTTATAGTAAATTATAAGATATGATGAAAATAATGGTATCTTTAGAAAGTCCATTTAATGGCGAGAAAAACGGTATATAATATGTGTGGGTACAGTAAATGAGTAAGAGGAAAATTACAGCTAAACACAAACATCTCAAAAATGTAAAAATAGCCTTGGTCCCAAACGGACAGAAAATGGAAAAGTGCTGTGGTCATTAAGGGGTTAAAGGGACAGTCAAGTAAAAAAAAAAAACTTTAATGATTTAAATAGGGCATGTAATTTTAAACAACTTTCCAATTTACCTTTGTCACCAATTTTGCTTTATTCTCTTGGTATTCTTAGTTGAAAGCTAAACCTATGAGCTAATATCTTAGACCTTGAAGGCCGCCTCTAATCTGATAGCATTTTGACAGTTTTTCACCAGTAGAGGGCGTTAGTTCATGTGTTTCATATAGATAACATTGAGCTCACGCACGTGAAGCTTCTAGGAGTGAGCACCGATTGGCTAAAATGCAAGTCTGTAAAATAAAAAAATGAAATAAGAGGGCAGTTTGCAGAGGCATAGATACAAGGTAATTACAGAGGTAAAATGTGTATTAATATAACTGTGTTGGTTATGCAAAACTTGGGAACTGGTAATAAAGGGATTATCTACCATTTTAAACAACACACATTTTGGTGTTGACTGTCCCTTTAATTAAATCTAGATCTGTGACACTGGACATTTTTAGGAAATATTTTACTAGTTTGTATTATCGCCATGAATGTATATGCTTTTAAAAGATTCTGCAGCCACCATGTGTTAGGAAGTTGGCAATCACTGGTTTACACTGTTCTACATAAAAAAATATCGGCTAGATTTAGAGTTTTGTCGGTAAAGACCTGCGTAGCTAACGCTGCTTTTTTCCCAGCACACCCTTAAGACAACGCTGGTATTTAGAGTTGTCTGAAGGGCTGCGTTAGGCTCCAAAAAGGGTGCGTTGAGCCTAATGTACCGCCACTTCAACCCTCAATACCAGTGTTGCTTAAGGTAGCGGTAAGCAGCTAAAATGTGCTCGTGCACTATTCCCCCATAGGAAACAATGGGGCAGTTTGGGATGAAAAAAAAAACTAACACCTGCAAAAAAGCAGCGTTCAGCTCCCAACGCAGCCCCATTGTTTCCTATGGGGAAACACTTTCTAAGTCTGCACCTAACACCCTAACATGAACCCCGAGTCTAAACACCACTAAACCTTACACTTATTAACCCCTAATCTGCCGCCCCCGACATCGCTGACACCTGCATTACACAATTAACCCCTAATCTGCCGCTCCGGACCCCGCCGCCACCTACATTATCCCTATGTACCCCTAATCTGCTGCCCCCAACATCGCCAACCCCTATATTATATTTATTAACCCCTAATCTGCCCCCCCCAACGTCGTCGCTACCTTACCTACACTTATTAACCCCTAATCTGCCGACCGGACCTTGCCGCCACTATAATAAATGTATTAACCCCTAAACTGCCGCACTCCCTTCTCGCAAACCCTAGAATAAATAGTATTAACCCCTAATCTGCCCTCCTTAACGTCGCCGCCACCTAATTTCAAGTATTAACCCCTAATCTACCGACCGGACCTCGCCGCTACTATAATAAATGTATTAACCCCTAAAGCTAAGTCTAACCCTAACACCCCCCTAAATTAAATATAATTTTAATCTAACGAAATAAATTAAATATTATTAACTAAAATCTTCCTATTTAAAGCTAAATACTTACCTGTAAAATAAACCCTAATCTAGCTACAATATAATGAATAATTATATTGTAGCTATTTTAGGGTTTATTTTTATTTTACAGGCAACTTTGTATTTATTTTAACCAGGTACAATAGCTATTAAATAGTTATTGACTAATTAATAGCTACCTAGTTAAAATAATTACTAAATTACCTGTAAAATAAATCCTAACCTAAGTTACAATTAAACCTAACACTACACTATAATTAAATAAATTAAATAAATTACCTACAATTACCTACAATGAAATAAACTAAACTAAATTACAAAAAAAAACAAAACACTAAATTACAAAAAATAAAAAAAATTACAAGAATTTTAAGCTAATTACACCTACTCTAAGCCCCTAATAAAATAACAAAGCCCCCCAAAATAAAAAAATTACCCTACCCTAATCTAAATTACAAAAGTTAACAGCTCTATTACAAGCCCTTAAAAGGGCTTTTTGTGGGGCATGCACCAAAGTAATCAGCTCTTTTGCTTGTAAAAAAAAAACACAATACCACCCCCCAACATTACAACCCACCACCCACATACCCCTACTCTAACCCAAACCCTCCTTAATTAAACCTAACACTACCCCCCTGAAGATCTTCCTACCTTGAGTCGTGTTCACCCAGCTGGGCACCGATGGACCAAAAGAGGACATCCGGAGCGGCAGAAGTCTTCATCCTATCCGGGCAGAAGAGGACATCCAAGCGGCATCTTCTATCTTCATCCACCCGACGAGGAGCGGCTCCATCTTCAAGACCTCCGGTGCGGAACATCCTTTTCCTTCCGACGACTACCGACGAATGAAGGTTCCTTTAAGTGACGTCATCCAAGATGGTGTCCCTCGAATTCCGATTGGCTGATAGGATTCTATCAGCCAATCGGAATTAAGGTAAGAAAATCTGATTGGCTGATTGAATCAGCCAATCAGATTCAAGTTCAATCGGATTGGCTGATCCAATCAGCCAATCAGATTGAGCTTGCATTCTATTGGCTGTTCCGATTTGCGAGGCGGGAGTGCGGCGGTTTAGGGGTTAATACATTTATTAGAGTAGCGGCGAGGTCCGGTCGGCAGATTAGGGGTTAATAAGTGTAGGTAGGTAGCGGCGACGTTGGGGGGGCAGATTAGGGGTTAATAAATATTATGTAGGTGTCGGCGATGTTAGGGGCAGCAGATTAGGGGTTCATAGGGATAATGTAGGTGGTGGCGGTGTGCGGTCAGCAGATGTGGGGGGACCTCGGTTTAGGGGTACATAGGTAGTTTATGGGTGTTAGTGTACTTTAGAGCACAGTAGTTAAAGGGACACTGTACGCAAAAAAATTCTTTCGTGATTCAGATTGAGCATGAAATTTTAAGCAACTTTCTAATTTACTCCTATTATCAAATTTTCTTCATTCTCTTGGTATCTTTATTTGAAATGCAAGAATGTAAGTTTAGATGCCGGCCCATTTTTGGTGAACAACCTGGGTTGTCCTTGCTGATTGGTGGATAAATTCATCCACCAATAAAAAAGTGCTGTCCAGAGTACTGAAACCAAGAAAAAGCTTAGATGCCTTCTTTTTCAAATAATGATAGCAAGAGAACGAAAGAAAAATTGATAGGAGTAAATTAGAAAGTTGCTTAAAATTGCATGCTCTTTCTGAATTACAAAAGAAAAAATTTGAGTACAGTGTCCCTTTAAGAGCTTTATAAACCGGCGTTAGCCCAGAAAGCTCTTAACTACTGAATTTTTTTTTTGCGGCTGGAGTCTTGTCGGTAGAGGGTCTACCGCTCACTTCAGCCAAGACTCTAAATACCGGCGTTAGGCAGATCCCATTGAAAAGATAGGATACGCAATTGGCGTAAGGGTATGGAAAAGTCCCGGCTTGAAAGTGAGCGTTAGACCCTTTCCAGCCTTACTCTAAATACCAGCGGGCAGCCAAAAGCAGCGTTAGGACCCCTTAACGCTGCTTTTGACAGCTAACGCAGAACTCTAAATCTAGCCGTATGTTTATTAAGCATATGAACATCCAGTTAAAAAAAAACCTGAAGGGTCTTTCAAAACAGCCTTTTTTTAACATAATGTAAAAATTAAAATGTATTTCCCATTAAAACTACACAGAAATAGTCTCTGTAAAATATCATGAAGGGACTGCACATTTTTGAAACCAATGAAAGTGTCCCTATGCATAACACAATATGACCCAGATTATAAATGGAGCACTATTGATCGCGCAGTTTATTATATCAATATTGCAGGACCATGCTAAGATTAGCGCACTATGTGGTATTACCAGTTCACAGTAAAACAGAATAACCACAGAAAGTTTAGCACAGCCAACATTCATTTAACTCACCCTATGCTTGTGTTGCACTCAAAGGACTATTTTTTTTGTATTGAAATACCTCAAATACCATTTTTCTTCACTTAGAATTTTTTTTAATCTTTATTTTTAAAGGGACAGTCAAGTCCAAAATAAACTTTAATGATTAAGATAGAGCATGTAATTTTAAACAACTTTCCAATTTACTTTTATCACCAATTTTGCTTTTGTTCCCTTGGTATTCTTAGTTGAAAGCTAAATCTAGGAGGCTCATATGCTAATTCCCTTTACTTTGAAGGTCTAATGTGAATGCATTTTGACAGTTTTTCACCACTAGAGGGCATAAGTTCATGTGTGACATATAGATAACATTGAGCTCACGCACATGAAGTTACCTAGGAGTGAGCACTGATTGGCTAAAATGCAATTCTGTCAAAAGAACTGAAAAAGGGGGCAGTTTGCAGAGCCATAGATACAAGGTAATCACAGATGTAAAATGTGTATTCATATAACTGTGTTGGTTATGCAAAACTGGAGAATAGGTAATAAAGGGGTTATCTATCTTTTTAAACAACAAACATTCTGGTGTTGACTGTACCTTTAAATAAATATAGGTATATAGAGAGAGAGATGATAGATAGATAGATAAAATGTGTGCATTTGTTTAGTTCCAAATGCATATCCAAATTAATGCACCAAATAAATTTAAAGAAAAAATACGGACAAAATTCATCAGTATTAATTTGTTTTCTTAAAATTACCTTTAAGGGGTTAAAAAACTTACCTCTAGCGCCTGGAGAGCCAGGGCCCGCTTTCAAGGAAAAGGTCCTTTGACGAAGACCCTGGGATCTGCTGTGCTAAGCCATTATCCATTAGCATGGCCCCGGGGTCTAAGAAGAAGGGTTGGGATACGTGCGGCTCTCCAGCACGTTATAGATAAGTATAACGCAACAGGTAAACTTTTTCACCTGTAGCAAAGGAATATTTACGACTATTCAATGAAAAGAATACTGAATACTGCAGCAGACAAATATTCGGGGAAACTAATTTCCCTGATATATTCATTCAGAAGAAAAACCTAATTTTTTTAATTTCGCACATGACTAAGATATATAGATAGATAGATAGATAGATAGATAGATAGATAGAATAGAACTATTGATTTAACTGTGTTTTTCTTTTAAAAAAAAGTATTTGCTTTGTTTTAAAGGGATATAGTAAATGACAAGGTGTTTGAAAGAGAAAGGCTCAAAGGTGTATATACTGTATATGTGTGTATATCCCTTTAACCCCTTAATGACCGAGGACGTGCAGGGTACGTCCTCAAAAAAAAGGCAGTTAACGCCTGAGGACGTACCCTGCACGTCCTCGGTGTGGAAAGCAGCTGGAAGCGATCCTGCTCGCTTCCAGCTGCTTTCCGGTTATTGCAGTGATGCCTCGATATGGAGGCATCCTGCAATAACTTTACATGGCCATCCGATGCAGAGAGAGCCACTCTGTGGCCCTCCCTGCACCGGACATCGATGGCCGGTATCGTTGGTGGGTGGGAGCCGACTTGGGAGGCGGGTGGGCGGCCATCGGTGTATCTTCTGACATCAAGGGGGGCGGGATCGGAGGCGGGGCCGTTAGGGGGCACGCACGTGCACGGAGGTTGGCGGGTGGGCGCGTGCACGGGGCGGGAGCTGGTGGGAACCGCTACACTACGGAAAATATTGCTAGGAAAAAGGGCCAAATCTTGTTTGTGCAAAAGCACAAAAATAGATCGTGGAGGGGTGGGGGGTTGGTTTTGTGTGGGGGGAAGCTACACTACAGAAAATTTTAATAAAAATAAAAAAAAACCATATTTTCTTCTAAACTGGGTACTGGCAGACAGCTGCCAGTACCCAAGATGGCGTATATTAAGTTAGAGTGGGAGGGTTATAGAGCTGTTTGGGGGGGATCAGTGAGGTTGGGGGCTAAGGGGGGGATAGTACACAGCAGCATATGTAAATATGCTTTTTAAAAACACAAAAAAACAACAAATATAGCTTTTATTTTAGTACTGGCAGACTTTCTGCCAGTACTTAAGATGGCGGGGACAATTGTGGTGTGGGGGAGGGAAGAGAGCTGTTTGGGAGGGATCAGGGGGTCTGATGTTTCAGGTGGGAGGCTGAGCTCTACACTAAATGTGATATTAACCCTGCAAGCTCCCTACAAGCTACCTAATTAACCCCTTCACTGCTCGCCATAATACACGTGTGATGCGCAGCGGCATTTAGCGGCCTTCTAAATACCAAAAAGCAACGCCAAAGCCATATATGTCTGCTATTTCTGAACAAAGGGGATCCCAGAGAAGCATTTACAACCATTTGTGCCATAATTGCACAAGCTGTTTGTAAATGATTTCAGTGAGAAACCTAAAATTGTGAAAAATTTTACGTTTTTTTTAATTTGATCGCATTTGGCGGTGAAATGGTGGCATGAAATATACCAAAATGGGCCTAGATCAATACTTGGGGTTGTCTACTACACTACACTAAAGCTAAAATTACCCCAAAAAGCTCCCTACATGCTCCCTAATTAACCCCTTCACTGCTGGGCATAATACACGTGTGGTGCGCAGTGGCATTTAGTGGCATTCTAATTACCAAAAAGCAACACCAAAGCCATATAAGTCTGCTATTTCTGAACAAAGGGGATCCCAGAGAAGAATTTACAACCAATTGTGCCATAATTGCATAAGCTGTTTGTAAATAATTTCAGTGAGAATCCTAAAGTTTGTGAAAAAATTTGTGAAAAAGTGAACAATTTTTTTTATTTGATCGCATTTGGCGGTGAAATGGTGGCATGAAATATACCAAAATTGTCCTAGATCAATACTTTGGGATGTCTACTAAAAAAAAATATATATATACATGTCAATAGATATTCAGAGATTCCTGAAAGATATTAGTGTTCTAATGTAACTAGCGCTAATTTTGAAAAAAAAATGGTTTGGAAATAGCAAAGTGCTATTTGTATTTATGGCCCTATAACTTGCAAAAAAAGCAAACATGTAAACATTGGGTATTTCTAAACTCAGGACAAAATTTAGAAACTATTTAGCATGGGTGTTTTTTGGTGGTTGTAGATGTGTAACAGATTTTGGGGGTCAAAGTTAGAAAAAGTGTATTTTTTTTCATTTTTTCCTCATATTTTATAATTTTTTTTATAGTAAATTATAAGATATGATGAAAATAATGGTATCTTTAGAAAGTCCATTTAATGGCGAGAAAAACGGTATATAATATGTGTGGGTACAGTAAATGAGTAAGATGAAAATTACAGCTAAACACAAACACCGCAAAAATGTAAAAATAGCCTTGGTCCCAAACGGACAGAAAATGGAAAAGTGCTGCGGTCATTAAGGGGTTAAAACACTTTTCATACATTTATTTCACAAATAAACTTACATTTTATAATTAATATGTATATACTGGTGTAATCCTTTATTTTAATATGGTTTAGATATGTTGCAATGTACTTTCCTTGTAGCCCTAACACTTAATGTCAGGTCTCAAGTCGTGCTAACTTCTTTAGTGCTTTTATGTGTTGCGTTCAAGCTCAACACATAACTTTCTTAATCTGTAATATGATAGGGGTCGCACTAAAGGGATGTCGGCTGTGCTAAACATTCTCTAGTCATTCAGTTTTGCCACAGACTTGTAATACCAGATTGCGCGCTAATCTTAGCGTGGTCCTGCAATATTGATAGTGCACCCTGTGCTATCAATTGGCTAGATTACGAGTCTTGTGTTAGCCTTAAAAAGCTTAATAAGGGGTCCTAATGCTGCTTTTTAACGCCCGCTGGTATTACGAGTCAGGCAGGAAAGGGTCTACCGCTCACTTTTTTTCTGCGATTTTAGCATACCGCAAATCCCCTTACGTCAATTGCGTATCCTATCTTTTTAATGGGATTTGCCTAATGCCGGTATTACGATCGCCTTAAAAATTGAGACCCTCTCCTGTCCAGACTCCTACCGCATATAAAAGTCAGTAGTTAAGAGTTTTATGGGCTAATGCCGGAACATAAAACTCTTAACTAAAGTGCTAAAAGTACACTAACACCCATAAACTACCTATTAACCCCTAAACCGAGGTCCCCCCACATTGCAAACAGTATAATAAAATTATTTAACCCCTAATCTGCTGACCGGACATCGCCGCCACTTTAATAAATTTATTAACCCCTAAACCGCCGCACTCCCGCCTCGCAAACACTAGTTAAATGTTATTAACCCCTAATCTGCCGTCCCTAACATCGCCGACACCTACCTACATTTATTAACCCCTAATCTGCCGACCCCAACGTAACCGCTACTATATTAAATTTATTAACCCCTAAACCTAAGTCTAACCCTAACCCTAACACCTCCTAAATTAAATATAATTTAAATTAATCTAAATAAATATTCATATTATTAAATAAATTATTCCTATTTAAAACTAAATACTTACCTATAAAATAAACCCTAAGCTAGCTACAATATAACTAATAGTTACATTGTAGCTAGCTTAGGATTTATTTTTATTTTACAGGCAACTTTGTATTTATTTTAACTAAGTACAATAGTTATTAAATAGTTATTAACTATTTAATAACTACCTAGCTAAAATAAAGACAAAATTACCTGTAAAATAAATCCTAACCTAAGTTACAATTACACCTATTACTACACTATAATTAAACTAATTACGTAAACTACCTACAATTAATTACAATTAAATTAAATAAACTAAATTACGAGAAAAAAAAACACTAAATTACAGAAAATAAAAAAAGAATTACAAGAATTTTAAACTAATTACACCTAATCTAATCCCCCTAATAAAATAAAAAAGCCCCCCAAAATATTAAAATTCACTACCCTATTCTAAATTACAAATAGCCCTTAAAAGGGCCTTTTGCGGGGCATTGCCCCAAAGTAATCAGCTCTTTTACCTGTAAAAAAAAAAGACAATACCCCCCCAACATTAAAACCCACCACCCACACACCCAACCCTACTCTAAAACCCACCCAATCCCCCCTTAAAAAACCTAACACTACCCCCTTGTAGATCACCCTACCTTGAGACGTCTTCCCCCAGCCGTGCACAAGTGGACCTCCAGAGGGTCTTCATCCGATCCGGGCAGAAGAGGTGATGAAGTCTTCTGCCGCTTGGAGGACCTCTTCTGCCCGGATCGGATGAAGACTTCTGCCCCTCTGGAGTATAGGGTAGGGGATTTTTTTTATTTTATTAGGGGGATTAGATTAGGTGTAATTAGTTTAAAATTCTTGTAATTCTTTTTTATATTCTGTAATTTAGTGTTTTTTTCCGTAATTTAGTTTATTTAATTTAATTGTAATTAATTGTAGGTAGTTTAGGTAATTAATTTAATTATAGTGTAGTGTTAGGTGTAATTGTAATTTAGGTTAGAATTTATTTTACAGGTAAATTTGTACTTATTTTAACTAGGAAGTTATTAAATAGTTAATAACTATTTAATAACTATTGTACCTAGTTAAAATAAATGCAAAGTTGCCTGTAAAATAAATATAAATCCTAAGCTAGCTACAATGTAACTATTAGTTATATTGTAGCTAGCTTAGGGTTTATTTTATCGGTAAGTATTTAGTTTTAAATAGGATTAATTTATTTAATTATGTTAAATTTATTTAGTCAGGGGGGTGTTAGGGTTAGGGTTAGACTTAGGTTTAAGGGTTAATAACTTTATTATAATGGCAGCGACGTTGGCGGCGGCAGATTTGGGCTTAATAAATTTAATATAGTTGCGGCGATGTTGGGGGGGCAGATTAGGGGTTAATAAATAAAATGTAGGGTTCAGCGATGTTGGGGGCAGCAGATTAGGGGTTCATAGGGATAATGTAGGTGGCGGCGGTGTCCAGAGCGGCAGATTAGGAGTTAATAATATAATGTAGGTGTCAGCGATAGCGGGGGGTGGCAGATTAGGGGTTAGTAAATATAAGATTAGGGGTGTTTAGACTCGGGAGTCATGTTAGGGTGTTAGGTACAGACATAAATTTCATTTTCCCATAGGAAACAATGGGGCTGCGTTAGGAGCTGAACGCTGCTTTTTTGCAGGTGTTAGGTTTTTTTTCAGCCAGCTCAGCCCCATTGTTTCCTATGGGGAAATCGTGCACAAGCACGTTTTGCCAGCTTGCCGCTACCGTAAGCAACGCTGGTATTGAAGTGAGATGTGGAGCTAAATTTTGCTCAACGCTCACTTTTCTGAGGCTAACGCCGGCTTGCAGAAAACTCGTAATGCCAGCGTTGGCTTAAGTGAGCGGTAAGAAAAAAAGGAGCACAGCCTTACTGACAAAAACTCGTAATCTAGCCGAATAGAGTTTCACTTGTAACCTAGGCCTTGGTATTTTAGTGATTGGCATCCATTATCGGCAGTTCTGAGTAACTTTGTGGGAAAATGGAGGTTTAAAAAAATGGAATTAATAATGTTGGCTGTGTTTGTGATCACTATGGCCTAGATTTGGAGTTTGGCGTTAGCCGTGAAAACCAGCGTTAGAGGCTCCTAACGCTGGTTTTAGGCTAACTCTGGTATTTGGAGTCACTCAAAAAAGGGTCTAACGCTCACTTTTCAGCCGCGACTTTTCCATACCGCAGATCCCCTTACGTAAATTGCGTATCCTATCTTTTCAATGGGATTTTTCTAACTCCGGTATTTAGAGTCGTGGCTGAAGTGAGCGTTAGAACTCTAACGACAAAACTCCAGCCGCAGGAAAAATGTCAGTAGTTAAGAGCTTTCTGGGCTAACGCCGGTTCATAAAGCTCTTAACTACTGTACTCTAAAGTACACTAACACCCATAAACTACCTATGTACCCCTAAACCGAGGTCCCCCCACATCGCCGCCACTCGATTACATTTTTGTAACCCCTAATCTGCCGACCGCCAACTACGTTATCCTTATGTACCCCTAATCTGCTGCCCCTAACACCGCCGACCCCTATATTATATTTAGTAACCCCTAACCTGCCCCCCACAACGTCGCCGCCACCTACCTACACTTATTAACCCCTAATCTGCCGACCGCAAAGCGCCGCCACCTATGTTATCCTTATGTACCCCTAATCTGCTGCCCCTAACACCGCCGACCCCTATATTATATTTATTAACCCCTAATGTTTGTAGATATTTTTTTATTTTTTGTAACTTAGTTCTTTTTTATTTTTTGTACTTTAGTTAGTTTATTTCATTGTAGTTATTTGTAGGTATTGTATTTAATTAATGTATTGATAGTGTAGTGTTAGGTTTAATTGTAGGTAATTGTAGGTATTTTATTTAATTAATTTAATGATAGTATAGTGTTAGGTTTAATTGTAACTTAGGTTAGGATTTATTTTACAGGTAATTTTGTAATTATTTTAACTAGGTAACTATTAAATAGTTCTTAACTATTTAATAGCTATTGTACCTGGTTAAAATAATTACAAAGTTGCCTGTAAAATAAATATTAATCCAAAAATAGCTACAATGCAATTATAATTTATATTGTAGCTATATTAGGATTTATTTTACAGGTAAGTATTTAGCTAATTTCGTTAGATTAAAATTATATTTAATTTAGGGGGGTGTTAGTGTTAGACTTAGCCTTAGGGGTTAATACATTTATTAGAATAGCGGTGAGCTCCAGTCGGCAGATTAGGGGTTAATGTTTGAAGTTAGGTGTCGGCGATGTTAGGGAGGGCAGATTAGGGGTTAATACTATTTATTATAGGGTTAGTGAGGCGGATTAGGGGTTAATAACTTTATTATAGTAGCGGTCCGCTCAGCAGGTTAGGGGTTAATAAGTGTAGGCAGGTGGAGGTGACGTTGTGGGGGCAGATTAGGGGTTAATAAATATAATATAGGGGTCAGCGGTGTTAGGGGCAGCAGATTAGGGGTACATAAGGATAATGTAAGTAGCGGCGGTTTACGGAGCGGCAGATTAGGGGTTAATAATAATATGCAGGGGTCAGCGATAGCGGGGGCGGCAGAATAGGGGTTAATAAGTGTAAGGTTAGGGGTGTTTAGACTCGGGGTACATGTTAGAGTGTTAGGTGCAGACGTAGGAAGTGTTTACGCATAGCAAACAATGGGGCTGCGTTAGGAGCTGAACGCGGCTTTTTTGCAGGTGTTAGGTTTTTTTCAGCTCAAACAGCCCCATTGTTTCCTATGGGGGAATCGTGCACGAGCACGTTTTTGAGGCTGGCCGCTTGCGTAAGCAACTCTGGTATCGAGAGTTGAAGCTGCGTTAAAAATGCTCTACACTCCTTTTTTGGAGCCTAACGCAGCCTTTATGTGGACTTTCAATACCAGAGTTATTTTTATGGTGCCGCCAGAAAAAAGCCGGCGTTAGCTACGCGGGTCCTTACCGACAAAACTCTAAATCTAGGCCTTAGTTAACAAAAATGTTTTCAACAAAGGAATAAAAACTTTATTATTTTATTTAATGAACATTAAACTAAAAGTTAGTACTTATGAGTTTGGCTAGTCATTTGATATACATAAACTAATGTTTTTATGACACTGCTCTCACTGAAAACACAGAGATATCACTGCAGATGTTATCATCATTTGGATTCTGAATTTGGCAGGCTAACCCCTGGCCTGGCGCATGTACAACAAAAGACCTGCAACACTTCTAATTTCCTTATATTTACAGAAGGGTAGGATGATGTGTTACCACTACAGGAAAAGGAAGCAGTACTACATTATTTATGGATACCTTGTCTCCTGCACTTGATAAACTCTGGAATATATCTTGGAGGATGGTGAAAAACAAGTGCAATTAATTACTCAAAAGTGCAGTAGGTGCATTATACTCATCGCTAAACAACAGGTTGACCATTTCACATGTGTGAGATGTAGATATAGGCTAGCATCTGAATAGTGAAATAAACTATAACCAAATATATACCACATATATGTACTGCAGACAATAAGTCATTTCTTATTTGTTGCATTTAACAGAGGATTTGATAACACATTACATGTTTTTTTCTGTCTTTTCTTTTGTAAAGTGGATATTCCTATATTTATTCTTTTATATATATATATATATATATATATATATATATATATATATATATATATATATATATATTCTGTCCTATGGACTAGTAATGGACAAAGACTAGTCTAACTGTCCTGTACTTTGCATAATATCGCTGGTTTGGGGACTTGTTCTGTTGTCCCTCCCACTGTAATCCTTCCCCTATACATGCCCTGGTTTCACAAAGTGAAGCTAAGTATGTTCTAACTACACACTGATCTGGCCAATTACATGAATGACCCACCCATGCAGGGCTTGATCAAGACATTGTGCAGCCTGAGACCAGGCATGAAGTTACACCCCTAGCACTCTGTCCACTACATAATAAAGAGAAAATATTTTTTATTAAAAATGATGTTGAATACCTCTTATGCATTGTAATACTTATATCCTATTATGCTAAAATCTTCTGCTACTGGCCAGTGAGGTTTATAACCAATAAGTGCTTTAATACGCTGGAACACAACTCCAATCTTCATTGAGGCATAGAAGAGTAACTCAACAGGTGTTATCAATTTACTTGCCTGAGTACAAACTTGTATATACTGTATACTTAAAAAGCTCCCAATAAATGCTAATGCTATAAAATCGTATTCAACACAGTAAAAATCCATTAATACTCCCTACAGGTATGTTCCACTGCAGGGACCTTGAAAAATCATCAGATACATGTGAAGGTAAGATGCCCATTTCAGGCCAGATTACAAGTGGCACGCTAACAGTTATGTGCAGACGAATTGCAAATTGAAAGTAAACACGAATGTTTATATGGGTGTGTACAAATGTATTTAAGTATTTATATGTGTATATATGTATTTACAGACATATATAAACACATAAATACATATGTACACACATATAGACATATATAAGTGCATTGAAGCCCTTTGCAGTTAAGAAGATGAAAAAACAAAAAAACATATTTATGCAATATTCATTGTGTATTTACTGTAAATATTTCCAATTCCAATGTTCTGCACATAGAGGAATATGTATATATGTATAGATGTACCAAAATACCATCAGATGTATGTAGAAATATGTATTTTTAAATAAACATAACATATTCTGTTCTGTAAAGAACATTGGAATGTAAAATATTAATATTTTCATGTTGGTTTAGAGCACTTGAAAATATGCAATCAGGTTTACGCGCGAGTAGAGTTTTAGGTATTTTCCCCATTTTTTGTTCTATTGACCTCTATGGGGGAATGCATTAATGCATTTGCGATATTCTAATTTCGGATTTTTGCGTGCATCGAGTTAGCATGTGAGCAAAAACTTTACTTTCAACTTGTAATACGAACGCTACCCGACGCACACAAAAAGCGTTAAATACTGCTCCACTCATAATATGGCCCTTTATCTATACACTATTTAATTCTTTAAAAGATTTTTATTTCATTCAATACGTTAATAAAGTGCACTTTTCAAAATTAAACCACACTCAACAATTTCAACATTGCTAAAATCATGGATGCATCAAAAAAGATATTTTTAGAAAAGTATTTTTGAATGGAATGAACTCTTCAAAAAATATTGTATATATGTATTGAGGCCCATTTATCAAGCTCTGTACGGAGCTTGTGGGCCAGAAACAGCAGTTATGAAGCAGCGGTCAAAAGACCGCTGATCCATAACCTGGCCGCCTGCTCTGAGCAGGTGGACAGGAATCACCACGATCGGGTTGATTGACATCCCACTGCTGGAGGCTGATTGGCCACGAGTCTGCAGGGGGCGGCGTTGCACCAGCAGCTCTTGTGAGCTGCTGGTGCAATGCAGAATACGGAGAGCGTATTGCTCTCCGCATTCAGCGATGTCTGTCAGACCTGATTCGCACTGTCGGATCAGGTCCGACAGACATTTGATAAATAGGCCTCATAGTCTCCAAGGGGCCAATTTATCAAGCTCCGTATGGAGCTTGAAACCCCGTGTTTCTGGCGAGCCTGCAGGCTTGCCAGAAACATCAGTTACGAAGCAGCGGTCTAAAGACCGCTGATCCATAACCTGTCCGCCTGCTCTGAGCGACAGACCTTTATTAAATAAACTATCCACTACCTTAAAGGGACATAAAACCCAATTTTTTTCTTTCATGATTTAGAAAGAGCGTGCAATTTTAAACAACTTTCTAATTTACTTCTATTATCTAATTTGTTTCATTCTCTTGATATTATTTGATGAAAAGCATATCTAGATAGGCTCAGTAGCTACTGATTGGTGGCTGCATATAGATGCCTCATGTGATTGGCTCACACATGTGCATTGCTATTTCTTTAACAAAGGATATCTAAAAAATGAAACAAATTAGATAATAGAAGTAAATTTGAATGTTGTTTAAAATTGTATTCTCTACCTGAATCATTAAAGAAAATGTTGGGTTTAGTGTCCCTTTAAGGTTGTGCAGGTACAAATTTAAAATATGGAATTCCAAAATCCAAACATTCTGAAATCCAAACTTTTTAATTAATATATTTTTTTTAAATAGCCTGTAAATCCCAATCTTCTCTTCTTGTTTTGTTTGTGTTCTAAAATGCAAATAATAGTCTATATTTATCTTCATAAGAGCTGACTAAAACAGTGCAACTCTCGTCAGGGCCCTCTACCCACTTGATCCCTTTAAATTGTACCTTCCATATCATACCTATGTTTATAGAGCTACAGAATCTGTTGGCACTCGACAAATAACTGATAAAAAAATAATTACAATACATGTATAAACTGTATTATGACATGTAAATGTAAATGTTGCCTGCATGGCATAAGATATTGTTGTTTACATTTGGTTCCATGCCCTTTCTATGCTGTCCCATTTTACAAATGCAAATATACAAATATTTCAACATCCAGACTGTTCAGAAATCCAAAATTTTACATTCAAACACACTTACACAGAGTGTTTTTTGGGGTTTTGAAGTTGTTTTCCATCTCCATTTTCTTACCGTGTGCAACAAACAATCAAATCCAAAATGTCTGATTTGGATTCTTTTTACATTACATTACATCACATCCCTTTTGGACTCCATCATAAATCACAAACATAGACATCATAACAAACATTGAACATTGTTGCACACTAAAAAAAATTTGTATTCAAGCAAAAGAATTGAGGAACAGCAATGAATATATAATCCTAGTGGGAAAGTGTATGTGAAGTATAGGGCACTACCAACCCCTTCTGGATATCCAATTCATAATCTACTTCATAGCACTATTATCCATAAATATCTAGAAAACATATTCTTTATTGAAATATAAGTAATTAAAAATAGCATGATTAAGGGTTTTTAGGCCTGAAATGGCACTATTTCCATTACCTATGTATAAATAAAGAATATATTTAAGGATAACAGTGTTATCAAGTGTATTATTAATTGGATAGATAAACAGCCCTGCAACTCCTACATTTTTTTAGATGCAAATTGATTAACAAAGAAGAAGAAAAATTGAGTAAAATGTACTCATTGAAATGTATCTACCTAGCAACTAAGATCCTCAAGGGCAACAGTGGAGGGAGTCAGGACAGTCCAAGGGGCAGACACAGGGGAGACCAAGGGACATTCAGCCTAGTTCAAGGGACATCCAAGAGTGAGTCCAGGGGGTATTCACAGGAAAAGTCAGCAGGGGGCTGTCACGTCTACATCTATTTGCACAGCTGTGACTGCACCAGTCCAGATTAACTACGCTACCACCACTGAAGAATTTTGGATAAGGGTGTCTTGGGGAACCCCAATTACACTCCAGTAATACTCAGAAAAGAAAATGCTAAAATTTTACCAATAACTAACAGAACAGTTTGGGAACGTGATTAGAACCTTGTTTCTAGGAGTTTGTGAATTCAGATACTAGAGCCAAAGACAGAATTAGATCATTTATATTTTAATGACTAAAAGACGGATTAATATTACACAATGCTAAATTACATAAAAAGGACATACAAACAAATATAAAGGATAAAAAATAGGCAGATGAAAATAACAGTTCTTAAAATAAAATAGGACTTAAACCAAGACACTGAACCTACACTTACATATAACTGAAAAGGTTCCAGTAGGCATGAATCTAGGCTGCATTTAACTATATCCCTGAACCTTTTTCCTTTGTGTAGCAAAACCAGCACCCCTGGATCCCATGACCCATTTACGACATCTTATTCATTAAGAACACTGAGTCTCTGTCCTTTCTTTGATGTTGTTCCTTAACTCAAAACAGGCATTAAGCTACATGCACAGCATGGGTTATTTTGATCAAGGAAGCTCAAAGTGGGCTCGAAGCAAACACAAAAAGAAAAAAACAATTAGGGTTAACCCTGGCAATGCTGGAATATCACACTACATCTGCTGAATGACTATTCCAGGTATCCACTACACCTCATAAGTGTATCATGACAGGGGCAGTCACAAGGGGCGCAAAGAAGAGGCAGAAGGAGGCAGCGAAGGCACAAGGGGAGGGATGGATTTACCCAAATCAGTAGAGACACCAGACAAGGAGAAGACTTCTGGGAGAAAGACAACACCCGATGGCAGAGAGAGACACAGGTAGTAAAGATAGAGAAACACACTACTCTTGTAGCCTTATTACACAGTAGAGGCAGTGAGGAAAAAGCATGATGTTGAGGCCCTCAAAAAAGTGGTATGTCACGTGGCACACATAAAAAATTAAGGAGCCATCTGTACAGGAGGAGGAGCAAACACATAGGACATAAAGACACAACACCCCCACAAGCTCAAGGATAGTTTAACGGTCCAACAATTTCTTATGACAACATTGCTTTAATTAAGGCCGTATTACAGAATTAAAAGGTTTTATTTGCAACATCTTAAAACAAAGTCAGTGCAGCCAGAAAAAAATAGCCTCTGGGCAAAAGTCAGGGAAAGCATGTGCAGTGTTGGCATGCATTAGAGAAATATTAACTGCGTTAAACATAGGTTTTAATATTGTAAAGTAGCTGTTTAAGAAGAAAATGGGAATGTTACACAAACATGCAAAGAAAACAGGAGGAGGCAGTTCTCTGAATATCGAGTTCAAGTGGGAGAAGATGTTGCACAAAGACAAACCTCCAATAGCTGTGAGATGATTAGAGTATGGTGTGATACAGATGATCTGTCCACCCTCAGGAGGCATGGTGAGTGCAAAAAAAAGAAATCACTAACATGATACTGAGCACACACCAATAAAACATTTATCGCAGATACCTAAACATCACAAGACACTTTTGCATTCAAATCAACACACGCATATGAAAGGGCCATCAGACACAGTAAAGCTCAAATTTAAACACTTGGAAAACAACTTGATGATTGGAAACCATGTGAGTTGTTCACAAAAATGCAAAAGCAGACTACACACTCATATGCATCTGCATGCAAGTCCAAGGACCACAAGAGCAATCTGCATTAACAATGCTAGACACACTCTTAACACTACATGCCAGTCTAATATCTGCCAAAATAATATACATAGAGAGGAGATCTTACCCACAATGGGACAGAAATACAATGCAGAATAAAAGAACATACCAGAAGAGGGCAAGATGCACGCCACTTTACATATACCACAGGTGATAGTTTAGTGATATGTGCAGAGTGCAGCATGTGTGAATGAAAATGATTTAAATATCATTAGCCTTTAAACAAGTGAGAACACAGATATACACATGTCCACATTTGATACTTCCATTTCCATATTTTGCAGTGAGGAAAAAGGTAAGCAGGTTCAAGCCTGCAAAAAAAACCCCCCAAAAAAACCCTGGTAAGTTCCTTCAATAAAGATATACAAAAGGCCATAGTCAGTGTCACTTGTCCAACACCAATATGTTTCACAGGGAGCTCTCTCAAGCACACAGAATGTTTACGCTTACCTAATCATGCTGTTGGAAATGATCTATTATGATTAAGTCTTACACGTACCACAGGAGTTTCTACCACACCGACGATATCCTCTTAGAGGATGCAGCATCTCCACCATCTGGTGAGTATGTGCGCATACTCTAGAGAAAAAGTACAGACCTTACTCACAAAATGTTACATGTTAACGACAAAACATTTCTGACATTGGAGATGGCTCCAAAACAATATATCAGGCAAGTGCATCTCTATGTAACTCAGTGATGTGCAGTCACTAGAGGCAGGTGAGGCAGTGCTTCACCTCTCATATGGGCAAAAATATTTTTTTTTTATTGGCTTTAAAAAAAAAATTGTATTTTTTTCCCCCAGCATTTTTTTCTCTCACAGCTATATGTTGTGCAATGAAGAGGCACAAGCAGGTCTGCCCACCATTACACAACATGCTGCGCCATCTACTGGATGCAAGTGGTTAAGATCATTGCATGGCCCATTAACTGCTTATTTGAGGCAGTCCTATTTGGGCTGAACCAATCCAGCGAGAGGCATTAGTAAGTGGAACATATGGTTGGGGCTGGATGTTAAATGATATAAAACAAAACAAAAAACGGAAAAAAAACAACTTTCATATATTTTGTTGCTGTCCTGTGAACCTGCTAGCTTTGCTAAAGTGAAAAAGAGAGTTCTGTTCTTCCCCTCTAAGTGCAGTGGAATGTGCCACTGTCACTTCCTGAATCCTTACAGAGCAGGAAAGGGAGAGGCATAGAGAACACTGTTTTAGCCACATCTTATTGAAGTAAGATTTTACTGAAAAGGATTCTGTTAGTGAAAATGATAATTTAATGAATGTGGTTTAGTGTTTTTTTTACTCTTTTACAGCAGGGTCGTTTTTGTATTTTGTTTACTCAAACTTTACACCCACTAACTTAGCAGCTTACCTCTGTACTAATGTATAGTCTTACTTTCTGAACTCTCTGTAGCTCTGCTGTTTTATTACTTTAAAATGCAGTGGTCCATCTCCCCCCCCCCCCCCCTTGTGTGTGTGTGTGTGTCTCTCTATCTATCCATCTCTCTCCTTATGTGTTGTTCTCCCCATGGTCTCTTTTTCTCTCTGTCTCTCTTCCTCCCCCTCTGACTCTCTCATCCCTTATGTAATGAAAGAATCTATAAGCATAATTTACAGCATTAAAGGGCCACTAAACCCAAAATCTTTCTTTCATGATTCAGATAGAGAATATAAATTTAAACAGCATTACAATTTACTTCCATTATTTATTTTGCTTCATTTTTTAAATATCCTTAGTTGAAGAAAAAGCAATGCACATGGTGAGCCAATCACACGAGGCTTCTATGTGCAGCAACCAATCAGCAGCTAGTGAGCATATCTAGATATGCTTTTCATCAAAGAATATCAAGAGAATACAACAAATTAGATAATATAAGTAAATTAGAAAGATGTTTAAAATTGCATTCTCTTTATAAATCATAAAAGAAAAAATGTGGGTGGCATGTCCCTTTAAAGTAAAAAGTATGTTTTAAACATATTTTAATGGGCATGGATTTCTAGATCTCATAATCAGAGCAAGCATTGTGTTATCTGGCAAGAGTTTCTGTTGCAATCCTTTAGACTAAAATCAGATGTTTACTAAGTTGACCAGTTTTCCAAGACATTATTTAAAGGGACATGAAACCCATATGAAACCCATATGCAAATTTAAACAACTTTCCAATTTACATTTAATATCTAATTTTCTTCATTCTTTTGATGTCCTTTGTTGAAAATCATATCTAAATATGCTCAGTAGCTGCTGAGTGGTGGCTGCACATAGATACCTCATGTGATTGGCTCACCCATGTGCATTGCTATTTCTTCAACAAAGGATATCTAAAGAATGAAGGTGTATCCTAGCCACTGCCTCACCAGTCTCTGACGTCACTGCACGTCACTGATGTAACTGTCCAAGGTCACACTCCTCAACATTTCAAGCAGATGTTTTTTTTTACTTGTAATACCAGATAATGGATTATACTTAAAGGGATAGTAAACCCCAAAATTTTCTTTAATAATTCAGATAGAACATACAATTTTAAACAACTTTCCAATTTACTTTTATTATCAATTTTGCTTCATTCTCTTATTATCTATTGCTGAAGTACCTGCATTGCACTACTGGTAACTTGCTGAACACATCTAGCTATCCAATTACAAGAGACCAATGTGTTCAGGCACCAATTAGTAGCAGCTCCCACTAGTGTTTGATATGTGTGATTTCATTTTTAACAAGGGATACTAAGAGAATGAAGCACATTTGAAAATAGAAGTGAATTTAAAAGTTGCTTAAAATGACATGTTCTATCTGAATCATGCAAGTCTAATTTTGACTTTCCTATCCCTTTAATGCAGAGTTGCAATATGGATAGCTCTACCTACGCTATCAATTGCGCTCCACTTGTACTCCAGGCCTATATCTCCTAAAATGCTTGCAACCTGAAACAGCAATAAATACATTTAGACATAAAAAAATGCTTCTATAAAATCCTACATATGTCAAAGGCCTTAATAAATCCAAATCACATTCATTTCACATATAGACCATTATTTCTATCAGAGTTTGCAACATGAACAATTTGTATTCAACTTGGGTGGCTCCCTTTTTGAATGACCTAAGATGGCCACATACAAAATAACCATAAAACATGTTTCTTTTATACTGGGAATGGGTACATTTATGAAAAACTATGTATATGCATGTGTATATATAGTATATATATATATATATATATATATATATATACAATATATATATATACAATATATATATATATATATATATATATATTGTTCCAAAAAACAGTTATATATAGAAATATTTATGAATAATTAGAACATATTACTCTATTTGAAGAACATTGGAATGTGAAATTTAATATTTTCATGTCTGGTTAGCGCACATGAGAATATGCAATCGGGGTTGCAAGCATGTAGGGTTTTTTTCCACTTTTTGCCCCATTAACCTCTATGGGGAAATTTGTGAACGCACACCCAATATTCTAACTGACTTTTTGCATTCTTCGGGTTAGCGCGTGAGCAAAAACTGTTTACTTTCAACTCATATTACAAGCACAACCCGAAGAGCGAAAAAAGCTGAACTCCTAGTGCACACTCAAGCGGGAGCATTAATTAGCACTACACTTGTAAGCTGGCCCTCAATGGGAAGTAAAATATATATATTTTTTTTTTCGCTTAACCAGTATTAATTCATGAGGTATGCCCTTTTCATTTTGTTTAATAATATAATTAACATTTTAAAACATTAAACTACTTGATTGCAATTTTAAATTAATATTCTGATCATGACATTTTAATTATAGACTATTTTGAATGTTTTAAAACCATTATTTGAGCATTATTGTTATAAATGTTACATATTTTTAATTAAACCAGCAACAAATCAAGTTCATTAATGTGTGAGGTGAGAATATACAAAAGCTTTAAAATTGAAAGCCAAAAGTCTACATACAAAAATGCAAAGCAAACACAGGGTAAAATGGATTTTCAATGGCCTAGATTTGGAGTTTGGCGGTAGCCGTGAAAACCAGCGTTAGAGGCTCCTAACGCTGGTTTTAGGCTACCGCCGGTATTTGGAGTCTGTCAGGAAAGGGTCTAACGCTCACTTTTCAGCCGCGACTTTTCCATACCGCAGATCCCCTTACGTCATTTGCGTATCCTATCTTTTCAATGGGATCTTTCTAACTCCCGTATTTAGAGTCGTGTCTGAAGTGAGCGTTAGAATTCTAACGACAAAACTCCAGCCGCAGAAAAAAGTCAGTAGTTAAGAGCTTTCTGGGCTAACGCCGGTTTATAAAGCTCTTAACTACTGTGCTCTAAAGTACACTAACACCCATAAACTACCTATGCACCCCTAAACCGAGGTCCCCCCACATCGCCGCCACTCGATTACATTTTTTTAACCCCTAATCTGCCGACCGCCACCTACGTTATACTTATGTACCCCTAATCTGCTGCCCCTAACACCGCCGACCCCTATATTATATTTATTAACCCCTAACCTGCCCCCCACAACGTCGCCGCCAGCTACCTACAATAATTAACCCCTAATCTGCTGTCCGCACGCCGCCGCCACCTACATTATAGCTATGTACCCCTAATCTGCTGCCCCTAACACCGCCGACGCCTATATTATATTTATTAACCCCTAATCTGCCCCCCTCAACGTCCCCTCCACCTGCCTACACTTATTAACCCCTAATCTGCTGAGCGGACCGCACCGCTACTATAATAAAGTTATTAACCCCTAATCCGCCTCACTAACCCTATAATAAATAGTATTAACCTCTAATCTGCCCTCCCTAACATCGCCGACACCTAACTTCAATTATTAACCCCTAATCTGCCGACCGAATCTTGCCGCTACTGTAATAAATGTATTAACCCCTAAAGCTAAGTCTAACCCTAAACACTAACACCCCCCTAAGTTAAATATAATTTAAATCTAACGAAATTAATTAACTCTTATTAAATAAATTATTCCTATTTAAAGCTAAATACTTACCTGTAAAATAAATCCTAATATAGCTAAAATATAAATTATAATTATATTATAGCTATTTTATGATTTATATTTATTTTACAGGTAACTTTGTATTTATTTTATCCAGGTACAATAGCTATTAAATAGTTAAGAACTATTTAATAGCTAAAATAGTTAAAATAATTACAAAATTACCTGTAAAATAAATCCTAACCTAAGTTACAATTAAACCTAACGCTACACTATCAATAAATTAATTAAATAAAATACCTACAATTACCTACAATTAAACCTAACACTACACTATCAATACATTAATTAAATACAATATCTACAAATAAATACAATGAAATGAACTAACTAAAGTACAAAAAATAAAAAAGAACTAAGTTACAAAAAATAAAAAAATATTTACAAACATCAGAAAAATATTACAACAATTTTAAACTAATTACACCTACTCTAAGCCCCCTAATAAAATAACAAAGACCCCCAAAATAAAAAAATGCCCTACCCTATTCTAAATTACTAAAGTTCAAAGCTCTTTTACCTTACCAGCCCTGAACAGGGCTCTTCGCGGGGCATGCCCCAAAGAATTCAGCTCCTTTGCCTGTAAAAAAAACACATACAATACCCCCCCAACATTACAACCCACCACCCACATACCCCTAATCTAACCCAAACCCCCCTTAAATAAACCTAACACTAAGCCCCTGAAGATCTTCCTACCTTGTCTTCACCTCACCGGGTATCACACCGATCCGTCCTGGCTCCGATATCTTCATCCAACCCAAGAGGGGGCTAGACATCCATCATCCGACGGCTGAAGAAGTCCAGAAGAGGGTCCAAAGTCTTCATCCTATCCGGGAAGAAGAGTAGATCCGGACCAGCAACCATCTTCTTCCAAGCGGCATCTTCTATCTTCATCCGATGAGGACCGGCTCCATAGTGAAGACCTCCAGCGCGGACCCATCTTCTTCCGGCGACGTCCAACTGAAGAATGACGGTTCCTTTAAGGGACGTCATCCAAGATGGCGTCCCTCGAATTCCGATTGGCTGATAGGATTCTATCAGCCAATCGGAATTAAGGTAGGAAAATTCTGATTGGCTGATGGAATCAGCCAATCAGAATCAAGTTCAATCCGATTGGCTGATCCGATCAGCCAATCAGATTGAGCTCGCATTCTATTGGCTGATCGGAACAGTGTAAGGTTAGGTTAGTGTAAGGTTAGGGGTGTTTAGATTCGGGGTACATGTTAGAGTGTTAGGTGCAGACGTAGGAAGTGTTTCCCCATAGCAAACAATGGGGCTGCGTTAGGAGCTGAACGCGGCTTTTTTGCAGGTGTTAGGTTTTTTTTCAGCTCAAACAGCCCCATTGTTTCCTATGGGCGAATCGGGCACAAGCACGTTTTTGAAGCTGGCCGCTTCTGTAAGCAACTCTGGTATCGAGAGTTGCAGTTGCGTTAAATATGCTCTACGCTCCTTTTTTGGAGCCTAACGCAGCCATTCTGTGGACTCTCAATACCAGAGTTATTTTAAAGGTGGTTATGCAAAACTGGGGAATGCCAGCGTTAGCTATGCAGGTCGTTACCGACAAAACTCTAAATCTAGCCGAATGATTGGTGAAGGGTGATAAAAGCCCAGAAAGCATGCAAAAAATACTCAAAATGTGTTTTCTGGTGTTTCTATAGTACTGGTAGAGTTTTTGTGGAGCAAAGCCGCTAGAACAACAGAGGTTATCTCCGATGTCTAAAACATTTCAAAAAGATTTATTATTATCTTGAGGAAACCCATCCCTTTTAATGCAATTGAACATTCCAATATTTTGTGTAGTTTTTTCAAATGGAGGGCTTTGAAATTCCAAATGATCCCATGAGTGAATATTGGACAAAACTAAAGTTTTCGGGGGGTTTTCATGATAAATGATTCACCCAAAACATTTTTTTTCTGTGTATGTCTAATTTATAAACTGGGAAATAAGTTCAAACATAGCACATTGATAATGTGTCTAATTAATATTGTGTTCTTTTATGATTATAATTGGATGTTGAAAAATTAGCTTTAAAGGGACAGTCTACTCCAGAATTTTTTATTGTTTAAAAGATAAATAATCTGTTTATTACCCATTCCCCAGTTTTGCATAACCAACATGGTTATATTAATACATTTTTTACTTCTGGGATTACATTGTATCTAAGCCTCTGCAGACTGCCCCCTTATTTTAGTTCTTTTGACAGACTTGCATTTTAGACAATCAGTGCGGACTCCTAGGTAACTCCACATGCGTGAGCACAAGGTTATCTATATGGCACACATGAACTAGCGCCCTCTAGCTGTGAAAACTTGTAAAAATGCCCTGAGATAAGAGGTCTCCTTCAAGGGCTTAGAAATTAGCATATGAGCCTACCTAGGTTTAGCTTTCAACAAAGAATACAAAGAGAACAAAGAAAATTTCATAATAAAAGTAATTGGAAATTTGTTTAAAATTGCATGCTCTGAATCATGATAGTTTAATTTTGACAAAACTGTCCATTTAAAGCATTTATTGACAAAAATAGGATAAACTGCAATTGTGCTATTATGGTAAAAAAAGAAAAGAGAAACCTGATTGTGTGAATTAATGGTCAAATGACTAGGGAGGGATCAGTAAGGGTATCTGAGTATAGGATGAGTCACTTACCAGCAACACAGATTAAAGGGGTATAATAACATCTAAAATTAAAATTGAGATGAAAGTCATTTTATATATACATAATGTGTATGAATAATTAAGATTAAAAAAAATGAGTTTAGTCATTTTACAAGCAAGTTTTTCCAGGTACTGTTCTTCAAAGCACACCTTGCACTCAATTAAAAGCTTCTTGACTGTTTTTATATCTGCTACTTTTCTGTCTGATAAGTTGTATTTAAATAAGACCCAAGCACTCATAATGTAGCATGTTACAAGGTCATATTTTACACCATACCAAGTATGTCTTCCAGCTTTTCTGTCAGAATAGTAGATAAAGCCCAATTCTTTAGCGGTAAATGGCAAATGGTTATAATAAAACATGTTTTCAGATGTGCAAGACCAGATTGGCCTACCAGGATACCAGGAGATTTCCCGGTGGGCTGCAGCAGCTATGGCTGGAAAGCTACAATTTAAAGGGGAGATTAATTAATGTAATTGTGCTGTAGATGCCTATATAACAAAAACCGTGCAAGTTTTTAATACAAACTAATATAATATAATATAATTCTGGATTTATATACTGGTCCCACATGTTTTGGGCAATAATGAACAGGTCTCTCGTGTCTAGTCTAAAGGATCTATATTCCTCTAGCTCTATAAGGTCAGAGACCTTATTTCTCCACATTATTAAATCGGGGGGTTCTGAAGATTTCCAATTCTTTGCTATGAGAGATTTGGCACTGTTCGTAAATATACGGAGTAGGATAATGTGTGCCTTAGAGGGAAGCTTAATGTAATTATTCAGGAGAAATATTAGAGGATCTAAGGGCAGTACTACTTGGAAAATCTTCTCAATCTCCCCGATGACAGTTCTCCAAAATTGGTTTATACAGTTACACCACCACATGTGACCCATGCCACTTCCCTTATGTCCGCAACGCCAGCAGGAATCACCAGTCATGGGATATAATTTATATAGGCGCCTAGGAGTAAGATACCAATTATGGAGGACTTTATAATTCATCTCCAGCAGCCCCGCTGAAGAGGAGGATGATTTAGTATTTAAGAAGATAGATGATGCTGTTTGGGGAAGAATAACAGTCCCTAGCTCTCTCTCCCAAGACTCAATGGAGCGGGGAAGGTTACCTGGGGGGGGATGGGTTAAGATCGAATGAATCTTAGATAAGGTGTGGTTAAGAAGGATAGTAGATGACATTAGTCTCTCTAACTTAGTCATGGGTCTAAGCATATTACATTGGTTTTTATGAGTTGTAATGTAATGATGGACTCTCCTATAGTTGAACCAGTTGTGGGCCCAGTCGAACTCTAGTTCCAGGAGTTTTGTTTGCAAGCACAGTTGTTCGTTTTCTGTAAGGTGATGTATAGCTATGTCAGGGTGAGATGAAGGGTCGATGGAATGTATCCCTAAGTCAGTCAAGCTAAATTCAGTGTTATGAATCAAAGAGGTGAGCGGGGAAGGGTTAGAAGATAGGTATGGGTTGAGACTGTTAGCTTTTTCCCATTGAGACAGGGTCTCCTTGGTAATTGGGTTCATTAGTTTTTTAATGAGGTCCTCGCGACGGGGGGACCAACACAAGGATTGGAGCTCTACATCCAAGTGTAGGAGATTCTCGAGACGAACCCACCTCTTTTGATTTCTATGTATCCTCCAATCGAGGATTCTCTGAATGAAAATGGCTTGTCTGTATAGTTCTAAATTGGGAAGTCCCAAACCACCATGAATTCGGGGAGTCATCATTATCATTTTATTAATTCTTGGCTGTCCTCCCTTCCAGATAAAAGAAGAGAACAACCGTTGGACACTTGTGAGGAATCGGGGGGGGGGGGGGAGGGGTATAGGGATAACTTGTAGCAAGTATAGGAGTCTGGGGAAGGCCGTCATTTTTATTGAATTAATTCTGCCTATCCAGGAGAGGTGTCTGGAGTGCCAGGAAGATAGCTCCCGCTCCAAAGATAGTTTGATAGGGGCATAATTAAAAGCGTACAATGTAACAACGTTGTCAGAGAGGAGTATGCCAGGATACTTCAGGGAGTCTTTACACCAGCGGAACGGGCATATGAGCTCAATATGATGGGCAAGGGGAGGTGGAAGGGAAACTCCCATGTATTCTGATTTTGAATTATTAATGAGGAAATTAGTCAGCTTGTTAAAAATCAGTAGTTCATCTAGAAGGGTAGGGATCGACCTGGCAGGGTTAGTGAGAGAAAATAACACGTCGTCCGCGAATAGCGAAAGATTATAGGTCTCCTGTCCTATTGTTATACCCTCAATCTCCGGGTTTTGTCTAATCTTGGCAGCAAAAGCCTCAAGAAGACATATAAATAGCAGAGGGGACAGGTGGCACCCCTGTCTTGTAACGTTCGAGATCGGGAAAGGAGGGGAAAGGATGCTATTTACGGAGATTCAGGCGCTGGGCTGGTTATACAGGACAAAAATTCTGTGGATCATGGAGTCCCCCAATCCTAACGTATGTAGGGTAGCTTTGAGGAAGGTCCAGCTAACCCTATCGAAGGCCTTCTCCGCGTCGGTGGATATTTACACCGCGGGAAGGCCTTGATTTTTAGAGTGCCATAGGAGATGGAAGTTGCGGACCGTATTGTCCTTCGCCTCCCTGCAAGGGACAAATCAGACCTGGTCTTGATGGATTAGGGATGGGAGATATTGATTTAGTCTAATAAATTTTGATGTCCGCGTTCAGCAGAGAAATTGGTCTGTAGTTAGAAATGAGATGTGGGTTTTTGTTTGGCTTTGGAATTACTGAAATGTGAGCTTGGAGGGATTGGGGGGCGAAGGATTTGTCGTTGCCAATGTCAGAAAAGTGTGCCAGGAGATGGGGGGCTAGAATATCAATAAATTTAGAGTAATATGAATGGCCAAATCCGTCCGGGCCTGGGGCTTTACCAGGAGGGAAAGAGAGGGCAGCCTTCCTTAGTTCCTTCAAAGTGAAGGGGGTTTCTAAGTCAGATTTCTGGTCTGTTGTCAGGGAGGGGAGTTGGAGTGTAGCAAGGTAGTCTGTGATATCTGTAGGGGAAGGTGTTGGGATTCTCCTGTCCAAGTTATAGAGTTCCTCATAATAGTTCCTGAAACCATTAGCAATGTCGGCAGAAGTGGACCAGGTCTGTCCCTTATCCTTTATAGACTAAATATATCCTCTAGAGGATTTCTTCCGCAGTAGTCTAGCTAGTAATTTGCCCTGTTTATTCCCACCTTCATAGAACCTCCTCCTCAGGAAGAGAGCCCTGCGTTTGGCCTCTAGACCCAAAAGGAGGGCCAATTGTTTCTGTTTATGTTGAATATGTTCAAGTAAAGAGTGAGCTTTGGGATGTCTTTTATGTGTATCCTGCAATTTTTCTAATTCTTCTAGAAGGTTTTTAAGTGCTAGAGTGTTTTGCCTGTTTCTTTCTGTTTTAATCGCTATTAGTTCTCCTCTAATTACGCACTTATGGGCTTCCCAGACATGGAGAGGGGACATCTCAGGGGTGGAATTTATCAAAAAATAAGATTCAAGCTTTTCTTTTATTTGAATGGTAGTCAATGGATCGGATAATAATGATTCATCTAATCTCCACCTACGCTCTTGTCTTTGCGATGTGGGCCAACTCATTGAACATCCAATCATAGTATGATCGGACCAAGTTATGGGGAAGATCTCTGTGGACTGAACTAGGGCTAAGCTAGTAACATCTATCATCAAGTAGTCGATGCGGGAATATTTTTGGTGTGGGTAAGAATAGAACGAATAATCCTTTACTTGTGGATGGTGGATTCTCCATGCATCGTGAAGGTTTAACATTGACAAGTGTGTTTTGATTAGTTTTAAAGTTTTCTGTGGGACCGAGGATGCCCCAGAGGAGCAATCAAGGCTGGGGTCTAGAGCTAAATTAAAGTCCCCTCCCATAATCAGGCAGCCTCTAGATAGTTCATTAATTGTTTTGCAGGACTGGGCAAAAAACTGGGCAGGGCAGGAGTTGGGAGCATAGACATTGGCAATAGTGATAACTTTATTAAAAAGGCGGCCTGTGACCACAACCAATCTACCCTCCTTATCTTTAAAAATATTAGTGGGGATAAAAGGAATCTGATTCTGAATCAGTATTCCAACTCTATTACGTTTCGTGGAATGTGAGGAGAGGTACACTTGTCCGAACTTCCTAAGGGACTGGATAGGTTCTCTACCTTTCTTAAAGTGAGTCTCCTGTAATAGTACAATGTCACAATTAAGTCTCTGATATTCCCTCAGGGCCCTGGTTCTTTTTTGGGGAATGTTAAGTCCCTTGAAATTATGGGATAGTATTTTATTAGACCTAGGGTTATCCTCCATGGTCAGCAGATAAATTAAAAATTAGAATTTTGTGGGTCGTGAGTCGAGGTATGCCTATGAGTCTATCTGAATATACATAGAGTCTATCTTCCCTGATTTGAGAGACACTGTCAGAATTCTGCATACATGATATCTGTGGAGACCCGTAGATAAAGTGACTATTTAAGCCACAAGAATAACTCTCAGGACTCAGAGATATACTTTGGATACAAACATTAGAACAAGTTGCATAGCTGGTACTTGGTACATTAGAGCAAACAAAATTGAATGAGACATTTCTAAGGAACATAAAATGGTTGAACAATATCAGAACATAACAACAAACATAGAATAAACCACTGCAATAGTCAGTGGAGCATAGAAAGGTCAATAAGAACACCATTCAAGGGGGTTGGAGTGGTGTCGAAAATCTTCTAGGGTGCATTTATAATTGTAGGTCATATAACTTGGCATTTTCAAAATAATCAGACAAAAGGTAGCTTACTTGGCATATTAAATTAAGAATGCAAGAGAGTAGATAAACAAACAAACATTGGTATAAGACAATTATACAATACCACTGTGACATCTCAGCTGCGAACAGTCTACTACCATGTAGACCAGACCAGAAGCAAGGTATATCAGAGTCAATGCTGCATAGATCAAAAGCAGTCCAGTCCAGGCTGCAGCAGATACTTATCAGTGCTTATCAGAGAAAAATTGCAGAAGGTTCAGGAGTCTGCTGCTAGAGAGGGTGGGCCTGTTTTGCGTCTCTTAGACGCCACCTTTGACCACAAAGGTCTCTGTTCTCTTGGAGGTCCTTCAGTTGCTTGATCTATCCTGGGGGGAATTTCTATGACTTTTTCAGGAGGGAGGTCAAAGGAGAGGTTAAGTTTCTGGGAGATGTAATCCAAATCAGAGAAGCTTTTATAAACCATCTGGGTCCCATTGTGTGAGATGATTAGACTAAATGGATAGCCCCAACGGTATCTAATGTTTTTCTCCTGGAGGGTTTTAGTTATGAAGTGAACCTCTTTTCTTCACTGCACCGTCTGAGGGCAGAGGTCTTAGTACACCTGCAGAGTGTGGTTACAAAATTGAAATTACCTCCTGGTCCTTGCAACCTGCCAAATTTCTTCTTTAGTGGTGTATTTTAATAATCTCAGAATAACATCTCTGGGAGGAGTGGGGGGTTTGGGTGGGGGTCTAAGGGCTCTGTGTATTCTTTCAATATCATCATTTTGCAAAATTGGGGCCTGAGGTAATAGCGAGTGAAAGAAATCTGTGACATAAGCCCTGAGCTGGTCTTGGGAAATTTCATTGGGTATTCCTCTGAGGCGGAGGTTGTTCCTTCTCCCTCGGTTCTCGAGGTCCTCAATTTTGTCAGTTAGATTTTGAATCAAGGAATCGTGTATGGTCAGTTGTTGAGTATTTGAGCTGACCATGTTGCTAAGATGGTCTTGGCCTTCCGCTAGGTATTCCATCCTGGAACAAAAAGGAACCCCGTAGGGAACCGAGAGCGGGGTGCGCTGACAGAAATAATATATGGTGTAAGGACTTAGTGTCTATGGACAAACCATATTAATCCATGTGAGAAAATGGTGCTGTGTCTTCTAAAACAGTCAAATGTGCGGGCGGCAAGGCTCCTCTGATCTTTGGGAAAAAACATAATTTATGCTTACCTGATAAATTTATTTCTCTTGTAGTGTATCCAGTCCACGGATCATCCATTACTTATGGGATATTAACTCCTCCCCAACAGGAAGTGCAAGAGGATTCACCCAGCAGAGCTGCTATATAGCTCCTCCCCTAACTGCCATTACCAGTCATTCGACCGAAAACATGCAGAGAAAGGAAAACCATAGGGTACAGTGGTGACTGTAGTTTAATGGAAAAATTACCTGCCTTAAAGTGACAGGGCGGGCCGTGGACTGGATACACTACAAGAGAAATAAATTTATCAGGTGAGCATAAATTATGTTTTCTCTTGTTAAGTGTATCCAGTCCACGGATCATCCATTACTTATGGGATACCAATACCAAAGCTAAAGTACACTGATGACGGGAGGGACAGGCAGGCTCTTTATACGGAAGGAACCACTGCCTGAAGAACCTTTCTCCCAAAAACAGCCTCCGAAGAAGCAAAAGTGTCAAATTTGTAAAATTTGTAAAAAGTATGAAGAGAAGACCAAGTTGCAGCCTTGCAAATCTGTTCAACAGAAGCCTCATTCTTAAAGGCCCAAGTGGAAGCCACAGCTCTAGTAGAATGTGCTGTAATTCTTTCAGGAGGCTGCTGTCCAGCAGTCTCATAGGCTAACCGTATTATGCTACGAAGCCAAAAGGAGAGAGAGGTAGCCGAAGCTTTTTGACCTCTCCTCTGACCAGAATAAACGACAAACAGGGAAGACGTTTGTCGAAAATCCTTAGTTGCCTGTAGATAAAATTTCAGGGCACAGACTACATCTAGATTGTGTAGCAGACGTTCCTTTTTCGAAGAAGGATTAGGACACAAAGATGTAACCACAATCTCTTGATTGATATTCCTGTTAGTGACCACCTTAGGTAGGAACCCAGGTTTAGTACGCAGAACTACCTTGTCTGAATGAAAAATCAGATAAGGAGAATCACAATGTAAGGCAGATAACTCAGAGACTCTTCGAGACGAGGAAATCGCCATTAAAAACAGAACTTTCCAAGATAACAACTTGATATCAATGGAATGAAGGGGTTCAAACGGAACCCCCTGTAAAACATTAAGAACTAAGTTCAAACTCCATGGTGGAGCAACAGTTTTAAACACAGGCTTGATCCTAGCTAAAGCCTGACAAAAAGCTTGAACGTCCGGAACTTCTGACAGACGTTTGTGTAAAAGAATGGACAGAGCTGAAATCTGTCCCTTTAAGGAACTAGCGGATAAACCCTTTTCTAAACCTTCTTGTAGAAAAGACAATATCCTCGGAATCCTAACCTTACCCCATGAGTAACTCTTGGATTCGCACCAATATAAGTATTTGCGCCATATCTTATGGTAAATCTTTCTGGTAACAGGCTTCCTAGCCTGTATTAAGGTATCAATAACTGACTCAGAAAAACCACGTTTTGATAAAATCAAGCGTTCAATTTCCAAGCAGTCAGCTTCAGAGAAATTAGATTTTGATGTTTGAAGGGACCCTGGATCAGAAGGTCCTGTTTCAGAGGTAGCGACCAAGGTGGACAGGATGACATGTCCACTAGATCTGCATACCAAGTCCTGCGTGGCCATGCAGGCGTTATTAGAATCACTAATGCTCTCTCCTGTTTGATTCTGGCAATCAATCGAGGAAGCATCGGGAAGGGTGGAAACACATAAGCCATCCCGAAGGTCCAAGGTGCTGTCAAAGCATCTATCAGAACCGCTCCCGGATCCCTGGATCTGGACCCGTAACGAGGAAGCTTGGCGTTCTGTCGAGACGCCATGAGATCTATCTCTGGTTTGCCCCAACGTCGAAGTATTTGGGCAAAGACCTCCGGATGAAGTTCCCACTCCCCCGGATGAAAAGTCTGACGACTTAAGAAGTCCGCCTCCCAGTTCTCCACTCCCGGGATGTGGATTGCTGACAGGTGGCAAGAGTGAGACTCTGCTCAGCGAATTATCTTTGATACTTCCATCATTGCTAGGGAGCTTCTTGTCCCTCCCTGATGGTTGATGTAAGCTACAGTCGTGATGTTGTCCGACTGAAACCTGATGAACCCCCGAGTTAACTGGGGCCAAGCCAGAAGGGCATTGAGAACTGCTCTCAATTCCAGAATGTTTATTGGTAGGAGACTCTCCTCCTGATTCCATTGTCCCTGAGCCTTCAGAGAATTCCAGACAGCGCCCCAACCTAGTAGGCTGGCGTCTGTTGTTACAATTGTCCAGTCCGGCCTGCTGAATGGCATCCCCCTGGACAGATGTGGCCGAGAAAGCCACCATAGAAGAGAATTTCTGGTCTCTTGATCCAGATTCAGAGTAGGGGACAAGTCTGAGTAATCCCCATTCCACTGACTTAGCATGCACAATTGCAGCGGTCTGAGATGTAGACGTGCAAAGGGTACTATGTCCATTGCTGCTACCATTAAGCCGATCACCTCCATGCATTGAGCTACTGACGGGTGTTGAATGGAATGAAGGACACGGCATGCATTTTGAAGCTTTGTTAACCTGTCTTCTGTCAGGTAAATCTTCATTTCTACAGAATCTATAAGAGTCCCCAAGAAGGGAACTCTTGTGAGTGGAAAGAGAGAACTCTTCTTTTCGTTCACCTTCCATCCATGCGACCTTAGAAATGCCAGTACTAACTCTGTATGAGACTTGGCAGTTTGAAAGCTTGAAGCTTGTATCAGAATGTCGTCTAGGTATGGAGCTACCGCAATTCCTCGCGGTCTTAGTACCGCCAGAAGAGCACACACAACCTTTGTGAAGATTCTTGGAGCCGTAGCCAATCCGAATGGAAGAGCTACAAACTGGTAATGCCTGTCTAGAAAGGCAAACCTTAGATACCGGTAATGATCTTTGTGAATCGGTATGTGAAGGTAAGCATCCTTTAAATCCACTGTGGTCATGTACTGACCCTTTTGGATCATGGGTAAAATTGTCCGAATAGTTTCCATTTTGAACGATGGAACTCTTAGGAATTTGTTTAGGATCTTTAAATCCAAGATTGGCCTGAAAGTTCCCTCTTTTTTGGGAACCACAAACAGATTTGAGTAAAACCCTTGTCCTTGTTCCGACCGCGGAACCGGATGGATCACTCCCATTAATAAAAGATCTTGTACGCAGCGTAGAAACGCCTCTTTCTTTATTTGGTTTGTTGACAACCTTGACAGATGAAATCTCCCTCTTGGGGGAGAGAATTTGAAGTCTAGAAGGTATCCCTGAGATATGATCTCTAACGCCCAGGGATCCTGGACATCTCTTGCCCAAGCCTGGGCGAAGAGAGAAAGTCTGCCCCCCACTAGATCCGTTCCCGGATCGGGGGCCCTCGATTCATGCTGTCTTAGGGGCAGCAGCAGGTTTCCTGGCCTGCTTGCCCTTGTTCCAGGACTGGTTAGGTCTCCAGCCTTGTCTGTAGCGAGCAACAGCTCCTTCCTGTTTTGGTGCAGAGGAAGTTGATGCTGCTCCTGCTTTGAAATTACGAAAGGAACGAAAATTAGACTGTCTAGCCTTAGGTTTGGCTCTGTCTTGAGGCAGGGCATGGCCTTTACCTCCTGTAATGTCAGCGATAATTTCTTTCAACCCGGGCCCGAATAAGGTCTGCCCTTTGAAAGGTATATTAAGCAATTTAGATTTAGAAGTAACGTCAGCTGACCAGGATTTTAGCCACAGTGCTCTGCGTGCCTGAATGGCGAATCCGGAATTCTTAGCCGTAAGTTTAGTTAAATGTACTACGGCATCTGAAATAAATGAGTTAGCTAACTTAAGGGCTTTAAGCTTGTGTGTAATCTCATCTAATGGAGCTGATTCAAGTGTCTCTTCCAGAGACTCAAACCAAAATGCTGCTGCAGCCGTGACAGGCGCAATGCATGCAAGAGGTTGCAATATAAAACCTTGTTGAGCAAACATTTTCTTAAGGTAACCCTCTAACTTTTTATCCATTGGATCTGAAAAGGCACAGCTATCCTCCACTGGGATAGTGGTACGCTTAGCTAAAGTAGAAACTGCTCCCTCCACCTTAGGGACCGTTTGCCATAAGTCCCGTGTGGTGGCGTCTATTGGAAACATCTTTCTAAATATCGGAGGGGGTGAGAACGGCACACCGGGTCTATCCCACTCCTTAGTAACAATTTCAGTAAGTCTCTTAGGTATAGGAAAAACGTCAGTACTCGCCGGTACCGCAAAATATTTATCCAACCTACACATTTTCTCTGGTATTGCAACTGTGTTACAATCATTCAGAGCCGCTAACACCTCCCCTAGTAATACACGGAGGTTTTCCAGCTTAAATTTAAAATTTGAAATATCTGAATCCAGTTTGTTTGGATCAGAACCGTCACCCGCAGAATGAAGCTCTCCGTCCTCATGTTCTGCAAATTGTGACGCAGTGTCTGACATGGCCCTAATATTATCAGCGCACTCTGTTCTCACCCCAGAGTGATCACGCTTACCTCTTAGTTCTGGTAATTTAGCCAAAACTTCAGTCATAACAGTAGCCATATCCTGTAATGTGATTTGTAATGGCCGCCCAGATGTACTCGGCGCTACAATATCACGCACCTCCCGAGCGGGAGATGCAGGTACTGACACGTGAGGCGAGTTAGTCGGCATAACTCTCCCCTCGTTGTTTGGTGAAATATGTTCAATTTGTACAGATTGACTTTTATTTAAAGTAGCATCAATACAGTTAGTACATAAATTTCTATTGGGCTCCACTTTGGGTTTAGCACATATAGCACAGATATCTTCCTCTGAATCAGACATGTTTAACACACTAGCAAATAAACTAGCAACTTGGAAATACTTTTCAAGTAATTTACTATAATATGAAAACGTACTGTGCCTATAAGAAGCACAGAAAAAGTTATGACAGTTGAAAATTAATAAACTGAAAAGTTATAGCATCAAATCTTTGTAAAAAACACAATTTTAGCAAAGGATTGCTCCCATTAGCAAAGGATAACTAACCCTGATAGCAGAAAAAAAAAAATAAAAAAAAAAAAAAACAGAAATAAACGTTTTTTTTTATCACAGTCAACTACAATCTCACAGCTCTGCTGTGAGTGATTACCTCCCTCAAAACAAGTTTTGAAGACCCCTGAGTTCTGTAGAGATGAACCGGATCATGCAGGGAAGACAATAAACTTCTGACTGAATTTTTTGATGCGTAGCAAAAGCACCAAAAAAGGTCCCTCCCCCTCACACATAACAGTGAGAGAGATCAGTAAACTGTCATAAATTAAATAAAACGACTGCCAAGTGGAAAAAAATAGTGCCCAAAACATTTTTTCACCCAGTACCTCAGAAAATTAAACGATTTTACATGCCAGCAAAAAACGTTTAACATTAATAAATTGAGTGTTATTAAAAAGCCTGTTGCTAGTCCCTGCAAATTAGGCTAAAGTTTTATGCATACAGTATAATTCCAGTGAAGTCCCATTCCCCAGAATACTGAAGTGTAAAATATACATACATGACAGCCTGATACCAGTTGCTGCTACTGCATTTAAGGCTAAGTTTACATTATATCGGTATGGCAGAATTTTCTCATCAATTCCATTGTCAGAAAATAATAAGCTGCTACATACCTCTTTGCAGATTAATCTGCCCGCTGTCCCCTGATCTGAAGTTTACCTCTCCTCAGATGGCCGAGAAACAGCAATATGATCTTAAGTACTCCGGCTAAAATCATAGAAAAACTCAGGTAGATTCTTCTTCAAATTCTACCAGAGAAGGAATAACACACTCCGGTGCTATTATAAAATAACAAACTTTTGATTGAAGGTATGAAACTAAGTATAATCACCACAGTCCTCTCACACATCCTATCTATTCGTTGGGTGCAAGAGAATGACTGGTAATGGCAGTTAGGGGAGGAGCTATATAGCAGCTCTGCTGGGTGAATCCTCTTGCACTTCCTGTTGGGGAGGAGTTAATATCCCATAAGTAATGGATGATCCGTGGACTGGATACACTTAACAAGAGAAAGGTATCTGTGAATTAGAAAAAAAGAGGGCGCCACATAGCGTGATATTGTTGACTCAGAACCCAAAATAGGTGATAGATGTTAAGGCTTACCAAAGGTAATGGCACCGTGTAACTGGTGCTGACAGGCAGGCTAACACTTTCAGTGGTTAGCACACTGGGTGATCTCCGGCGATCTGTGCACAGGTGGTATTCAGTGTTTCCTTAATTGGCGTCTGTGCGGCTGCTAGCTGAGACGCTGCGGTATCGCAGACACTTAGAAACCTTTACCAAGAAGGCTCAATAAGGAGAACAAAAGCAGGCAAAGAACAACTTCCGTGTATTAAAATCATTAAATTTTAATCCATACAAACTGCTACGCGTTTCTAGACCATAAACCGGTCTTTTCTTCAGGCATACAAAAATGGATATAAATTCGTTAAAAGTATTAACCTTATAAACAATTAAAAAACGGAAGTTGTCATAGATTTTAAAACAAAGGCCAATGAAATATAGGTGGTTACTTTGAATCTTATTTGTGTTAATAGGGCTTAATCACCTGTATGCTCAATTGGTACCTGCAAATGGTTATTCAATGAAACACTCGAATATTTTTCTCAATCTGCCACAACAAACTTGAATGTTCTATAGTGTGCCTGCTCAAAAAAATATATATGATATAAAAACTTAAAAAACTTAATCTGCCTATGTGTGAGTCTGAGTATGATCATTTGAAAAGTATGTGTAACCCCATGTGAAAAAAGAGAAAAATAAAATGGTCAATTAACAAAAGATCTTGTGTTCGCATTGGATGTGAAGTGTGTCAATTTATCATAATTCAAATCTATGGACATATAGGCGTGTGAATGTGTATTCGGCCAATGGTGTATATTGGTCCTGAAACCACGATGTAATTTAATAAGTCACAACACGGATGTGTGTGTTACACAAAATCGTGACCTATAAGTCAGAATGTATTCTGAGCAATACTTGATTTTGACAGAGTAAACTGTGTAAGTTGGTTGTAATTACAAATTTCTATGTAAAATTTAATCCTTATAATAAACCAAAACCTGTGAATAAAATTCTTATTGTATTCATCACTGATATGAGGGACTCAAAGAATCAAAATGTTATATAATCGTCCACAATTGACAAATGCGACTGGACTCCCAGCTCTGGATATTAATACACAGAGGTCCTTTAACCTATGGATTCTAACGAGAGATCTGTGTGTTCCTAAAAAGGCTTGTATCATGTTACTATGAAGATATCTGATCTTACACTTCTGTAATTGAAACTTGGACAGATAAATCTAGCGAATAATTGTTCTGATTTATTATTATTTGCTTCGTTAAGCAATCTATATTTAATGGTCATGTTTTTATATATATATATATATTTATTTGTATTCCAAAAAAAAAAAGATCTAATGATTGCCTCAGGATATTGATATGGTCTGATATATCTAAAATGAACAGTACATAAAGTATAGTCGTTCTTACCATCGGCTAGTGTTATATGCTATTTGGTGTTTGGTCTAATGTGCCTAATGTATCATGTATCCCTATATTAATGGAATTTAGTGGACTGGGACATATTGAAACTATTATGGCAGTCCATAGTGTGTGTTTGCTGTTAGAGTGATGAAAAAAGTTAAGTGTATGGGAAATAGCTATTTTGGTGTATGAGAAGGATTAATAAGATGAATAATTGAATCTGCTGAGTTTACTCTATGGCTATATTTACATACATGTTAGAATGCATATATATCCTATCTTGAGTTTTGGGTTAAATTTTAGTTGAAAGCTGCTAAATCTAAATTGGCGTTTAGACCATCAGGAAAAAGAGTTTTTAATTTAAAGATCCAAAAAGTTTCTCGTTGTCTGAGTTTGTTTGTTCTATTTGTAATACAAATAAATATATATATATATAAAAACATGACCATTAAATATAGATTGCTTAACGAAGCAAATAATAATAAATCAGAACAATTATTCGCTAGATTTATCTGTCCAAGTTTCAATTACAGAAGTGTAAGATCAGATATCTTCATAGTAACATGATACAAGCCTTTTTAGGAACACACAGATCTCTCGTTAGAATCCATAGGTTAAAGGACCTCTGTGTATTAATATCCAGAGCTGGGAGTCCAGTCGCATTTGTCAATTGTGGACGATTATATAACATTTTGATTCTTTGAGTCCCTCATATCAGTGATGAATACAATAAGAATTTTATTCACAGGTTTTGGTTTATTATAAGGATTAAATTTTACATAGAAATTTGTAATTACAACCAACTTACACAGTTTACTCTGTCAAAATCAAGTATTGCTCAGAATACATTCTGACTTATAGGTCACGATTTTGTGTAACACACACATCCGTGTTGTGACTTATTAAATTACATTGTGGTTTCAGGATCAATATACACCATTGGCCGAATACACATTCACACGCCTATATGTCCATAGATTTGAATTATGATAAATTGACACACTTCACATCCAATGCGAACACAAGATCTTTTGTTAATTGACCATTTTATTTTTCTCTTTTTTCACATGGGGTTACACATACTTTTCAAACGATCATACTCAGACTCACACATAGGCAGATTAAGTTTTTTAAGTTTTTATATCATATATATTTTTTTGAGCAGGCACACTATAGAACATTCAAGTTTGTTGTGGCAGATTGAGAAAAATATTCGAGTGTTTCATTGAATAACCATTTGCAGGTACCAATTGAGCATACAGGTGATTAAGCCCTATTAACACAAATAAGATTCAAAGTAACCACCTATATTTCATTGGCCTTTGTTTTAAAATCTATGACAACTTCCGTTTTTTAATTGTTTATAAGGTTAATACTTTTAACGAATTTATATCCATTTTTGTATGCCTGAAGAAAAGACCGGTTTATGGTCTAGAAACGCGTAGCAGTTTGTATGGATTAAAATTTAATGATTTTAATACACGGAAGTTGTTCTTTGCCTGCTTTTGTTCTCCTTATTGAGCCTTCTTGGTAAAGGTTTCTAAGTGTCTGCGATACCGCAGCGTCTCAGCTAGCAGCCGCACAGACGCCAATTAAGGAAACACTGAATACCACCTGTGCACAGATCGCCGGAGATCACCCAGTGTGCTAACCACTGAAAGTGTTAGCCTGCCTGTCAGCACCAGTTACACGGTGCCATTACCTTTGGTAAGCCTTAACATCTATCACCTATTTTGGGTTCTGAGTCAACAATATCACGCTATGTGGCGCCCTCTTTTTTTCTAATTCCATCCTGGAACCTAGATCAGTGAGATCTTTTTTAAGGTCCTTAATTTCCTCTTTTATAAACTTTTTCAAGGATTCTATGTCCGATTTAGATGGGAGGCTGGCGATTTGAGATTGAAAGGACTGCAGAGGGTCATGTGTAACAGCAGAAACAGAAGTAGAATTATTAGGGGTTGAATCCTGGGGTTGCAGTACATCCGATCCCACCGTCTCATGTGGATGGAAAAAGGATGAGACTGATGGCCCCAGCTGTGTGTTTTACCCTGTTTATCCGGCTTATTGCCCTTCTTGCTTGCCATTGTAGCGGTGTTAGTGTCAGGGTATGGGAAGCTCGAAAGAGGCAGGTATGTCCCTTAGGAAAGGCCCCAGCAATCGTAGAGAATATATTTATCTGCAACCCAGCTAATGGGTCAGAACACTCTGACAGGAAATGGAATGAATATGTATGGCCAACAAAATGTGCAGCGCAGAATTAAATCACAGGTCAGGGAAAAAGAAAAACACACAGCAGGTTTTCAAGGTTCAATCCAGCTGATAATAAAGTTTCACATATATATAGAGCCTTGCCCCGTTGAATTCATTATGGAGTTAGCCGTTTCTGGTGTGAGATAGAATACACATAGAGTATATATATGGTCCTAGTATGGCTAACAGGGCAGTTCTTGAGTAAACAGGACCGTCTCACTTAGAGGCCCAAATGTAATGCCAAGTGGCACAAGTAAAATAAATTCTATCCCTCTCTGATGTAATAGGGCCAACAGTTCTGCCGAAACCCCCGGTAGCTTTCTTAAGTCCCTGATAAGTGAGGGGCCCAAAATCTGTGCGGCGCTGATACCTGGGTAGCCACGTGGCTTTCAAGGCCGTGACCGGAGCGCTTCTGTGATTCTCTGAATTACAGCATCAAAGGGAGATGGCTCTCAGCAAGCAAGATGCGGTGGGTGCTATTGTGTTACATGCCCTCACTCACCGGGTCCGTTCAGCCGCAGCGGATGACAAGGTGCGTCCCTGGAGACTGGAAAGATGGCGGCCGTGCTCTCTGTCTAAGCGGCACTCTCCAGATGAGTAGAAAGCTCTTTTAGTCCGTCGTCAGGTCTCATAGTGCGGTCAGCCAGATCGGCTCTGGTATTAAGCCACTTTCAGCTGTGATAGCCCTCAATGCAGCTATTCGAAATGCCTAAAAGTCCTCGGCAGCTCCGGAGCTAATTTACACTGCGTCCATGTCCCGGCATAGCGAAGCTCCGCCCCCCAGAAATATGTATTTTTTAATAAACAGAACATATTCTGTTATGTAAAGAACATTGAAATGTGAAATATTAATTATGTCATGTCGGGTTAGAGCATTTGAAAATATGCAATCGGGTTTACGCACAAGCATGTTTTTTTTTAAAATTTTTGAACCATTGACTTATATGAGGGAATACATTAACGCATTTACAATATTCTAAGTTCGGCTTTTTGCATGCATTGAGTTAGCACGTAAGCAAAAACTTTACTTTCAACGCACGCAAATACTTACTTCTAGCGGAGTTAGTGAATGCGTTAAATACTTCTCCACTCGTAATCTGGCACTTCATCTATACACTATTTAATTCTATAAAAGATGGCAACATGTAAAATCCTATATATGCAATATTCTTTTTTAACAAAATGTTTATGTATTTACTGTAAATATTTCACATTTAAATGTTCTGCACTTAGGGAATATGTTCTTAGTATTTTTAAATAAATATTTCTATATATTTTTATATCTGTATACATCTATACCTATATATAAATCATATATATATATTGGTATAGATAAATATTTTACAAAAAAATCCATATTATATATATATATATATATATATATATATATATGTATACAGTATATATATATATACATATATCTATAAATAAATAAAACATATTCTGCTATATGAAGAACACTGGTATGTGAAGTATTCATATTTTCATGTTGTGTTAGCGCACTTGAAAAAAGTGATCTGGTTTGCGCCCGAGTAGGGTGTTTTTTTCCATTCCTTCGATCCATTGACTTTTATGGGTGAATACGTTAACGCAGTCGCAATATTCTAACTTCAGCTCACAGACGGCAACAGAACCCGCACAGTGATAGGCAGCATTTTTAAATATATATGTATATAAATATATACATATATATGTATGTGTTAATATGTGTATATACACATATTAACACATAAATATATATGTATATAAGAATAAACATATATATTTACATTGTGGTCTATGGGAACACACAGTTCCCATAGACCGCAATGTAAATGCACATTTCAGTGCTGTTTTTTTCCACTCCCACCAACTTTAAAGCCCCAAAACTGCCTAGTTATAAAAAAAAAGCTCAATTTTTTAAATAAAAAACTACAATGCCCTCTATTTTGGGGCATTTGGGGCACTTTTATAAAATTAACCAGAAATCTAATCTTGCGGTAGCAGTAATCAGCCACTTTTAATGACTGGTTAATTATTGCACTCTCATGAACGGGCAGATTTGCACGTTTGTGGGAGAGCAATAACGCCTAGATTTAGAGTTTTGTCGGTAACGACCCGCGTAGATAACGCTGGCTATATTGTAGCTATTTTAGGATTAATATTTATTTTACAGGTAACTTTGTATTTATTTTAACTAGGTACAATAGCTATTAAATAGTTAATAACTATTTAATAGTTACCTAGTTAAAATAATTACAAAATTACCTGTAAAATAAATCCTAACCTAAGTTACAATTAAACCTAACACTACACTATCAATAAATTAATTAAATACAATACCTACAAATAAATACAATTAAATAAACTAACTAAAGTACAAAAAATAAAAAGAACTAAGTTAGAAAAAATAAAAAAATATTTACAAACATTAGAAAAATATTACAACAATTTTAAACTAATTACACCTACTCTAAGTCCCCTAATAAAATAACAAAGCCCCCCAAAATAAAAAAATGCCCTACCCTATTCTAAAATTAAAATAGAAAAGCTCTTTTACCTTACCAGCCCTGAAAAGGGCCCTTTGCGGGGCATGTCCCAAAGAATTCAGCTCTTTTGCCTGTAAAAAAACCCCACACAATACCCCCCCAACATTACAACCCACCACCCACATACCCCTAATCTAACCCAAACCCCCCCTTAAATAAACCTAACACTAAGCCCCTGAAGATCTCCCTACCTTGTCTTCACCACGCCGGGTTCACCGATCCGTCCACCGAAGTCTTGATCCAAGCCTCCGAAGTCTTGATCCAATCAGATTGAGCTCGCATTCTATTGGCTGATCGGAACAGCCAATAGAATGCGACGTCACTCTTCAGCCCCCGCTTGGGCTTGGATCAAGACTTCGGAGGCTTGGATCAAGACTTCGGTGGACGGATCGGTGAACCCGGCGTGGTGAAGACAAGGTAGGGAGATCTTCAGGGGCTTAGTGTTAGGTTTATTTAAGGGGGGTTTGGGTTAGATTAGGGGTATGTGGGTGGTGGGTTGTAATGTTGGGGGGGTATTGTATGTTTTTTTTTTACAGGCAAAAGAGCTGAATTCTTTGGGGCATGCCCCACAAAGGGCCCTTTTAAGGGCTGGTAAGGTAAAAGAGCTTTTCTATTTTAATTTTAGAATAGGGTAGGGCATTTTTTTATTTTGGGGGGCTTTGTTATTTTATTAGGGGGCTTAGAGTAGGTGTAATTAGTTTAAAATTGTTGTAATATTTTTCTAATGTTTGTAAATATTTTTTTATTTTTTGTAACTTAGTTCTTTTTTATTTTTTGTACTTTAGTTAGTTTATTTAATTGTATTTATTATTTGTAGGTATTTTATTTAATTAATTTATTGATAGTGTAGTGTTAGGTTTAATTGTAACTTAGGTTAGGATTTATTTTACAGGTAATTTTGTAATTATTTTAACTAGGTAGCTATTAAATAGTTATTAACTATTTAATAGCTATTGTACCTGGTTAAAATAATTACAAAGTTGCCTGTAAAATAAATATTAATCCTAAAATAGCTACAATATAATTATAATTTATATTGTAGCTATATTAGGGTTTATTTTACAGGTAAGTATTTAGCTTTAAATAGGAATAATTTATTTAATAAGAGTTAATTTATTTCGTTAGATTTAAATTATATTTAATTTAGGGGGGTGTTAGGGTTAGGGTTAGACTTAGCTTTAGGGGTTAAAAAATTTATTAGAGTAGCGGTGAGGTCCGGTCGGCAGATTAAGGGTTAATGCTTGAAGTTAGGTGTCGGAGAAGTTAAGGAGGGCAGATTAGGGGTTAATACTATTTATTATAGGGTTATTGAGGCGGGAGTGAGGCGGATTAGGGGTTAATACATTTATTATAGTGGCGGTGAGGTCTGGTCGGCAGATTAGGGGTTAATAATTGTAGGTAGGTGGAGGTGACGTTGGGGGCGGCAGATTAGGGGTTAATAAATATAATATAGGGGTCGGCGGTGTTAGGGGCAGCAGATTAGGGGTACATAGGGATAACGTAGGTGGCGGTGGTGTGCGTTTGGCAGATTAGGGGTTAAATTTTTTTAATAGAGTAGCGGTGATGTGGGGGGGCCTCAGTTTAGGGGTACATAGGTAGTTTATGGGTGTTAGTGTACTTTAGAGCACAGTAGTTAAGAGCTTTATGAACCGGCGTTAGTCCAGAAAGCTCTTAACTACTGACTTTTTTCTGCGGCTGGAGTTTTGTCGTTAGATTTCTAACGCTCACTTCAGCCACGACTCTAAATACCGGCGTTAGAAAGATCCCATTGAAAAGATAGGATACACAAATGGCGTAGGGGGATCTGCGGTATGGAAAAGTCGTGGCTGCAAAGTGAGCGTTAGACCCTTACCTACACGACTCTAAATACCAGCAGTAGCCCAAAACCAGCATTAGGAGCCTCTAACGCTGGTTTTAACGGCTAACGCCAAACTCTAAATCTAGCCGTAATTTAGCACTCCACTTGTAATCTTGCCCTATGTGTATGTGTGTGTGTGTGTATATAGATATATATATACACATATATATATATACAGTATATATATAAATAAATATATATATATATATATATATATATAAAAATTCTGATAGAATCTCCGTGACTCAAGCTATCAAAGTGAAAAAACAATAACAACACCCTGAGCTAGGAGAGGGAGCTATTTCATTGGTTTTTAATGTGGTCCATGTTGCCAGGGAAACCATTTCCTGTGTCTGGACATTTTCAGAGCAGCTGCCTTCCTCTGTTTATGCAAAGTGCAAAACTAAAATTTAGTAAAGGTTAAAAAAAAATGATTATTATTTTTCTTATTATCATAAAGTAATTTTTAAAGAAGAAAATAATTAATCTAGATTCCAACAGACCCACAGAAATAAGACTTTTGTTCCTCTTTTATTTTAGGACAGTGGATTATAAAAGTAAGTATCTATAAAGGCTGAATAAGGCATGCTACATATTATATCTATAGATCAACAAATAACATTTGTAGTTCTGGTTTTCTCTGCAAATTTGCAAAATGTTTCAGCTTTATAACAAAATAGCACTGGTACTTTATTAAAGGGACATTAAACTGCTGTGTACAACTACAAAAGAATAGTAACTACTCACTGTCAGCCAGATTACGAGTTTTGCGTTATGGCTGCTCGCTAATATCGTGTATGTTATTTCCATTGTGTATCTTTTATAACGTAGGTATTACGAGTCTGAAAACAACCTTGTAAAGCGTCGCGGTAACACGAGTAACGCGTTTATTTAATAAGCGTAATCATGGGTGCGTTACAGATTCTTCCATAGAGATCATTGCTAAATGAACTAATCACGGATTTTTCATCTAACACTCGATCTTGCGAGAAATACACACTGCTCTGTCATATTATGTATACGAAATAATGCACAACATAAACACTCAGCTTAAATGTACAAACAACAATCGCTCACGCAATATAGCAAATACGTATTCAACATTCACAATCGTAAGCAAAAAATAATGCACAACATTTACACCAAACGAGGAATCGCTAAATACGTTGAGATATTGCAACACGGAACAAAACAACATGAAAAAAGAATTGCACACTGATACACAAACAAAATATTCGTATTGCAGATTATGGAACATCAGTATAAATAAACATTTACAGTACTTGACAAATACAAGACCATCACAAATCAGCATTTACATTTACAGATACTACTTTTGGAGAATGTTATGCAAAACGATCACTATGACATCATCGCATTATACACATTACACAAATACAAACTCAATATGAGCATGCGCACATTCAAACAACTAATACACATTGCACACATACAAATTAAAAAGAAAGCACACCTGAACCTCCTTTACTTTGCAAACCGGTACATCATTAAACATTTACATAGGGTTTATAAGCACGCTCTAAGCATGGCTTCTTTGACTGTATTTTTTTTCAAGTTAGGTGCAGGTCTGGGCGTTGGAGGGTTTGGAGAGATTTGAGAGTAGAGAGATTTATTGTGATTTAGTGAGAGTTAGTTAGTCTGACAGTTATTTAGTGTAACAGTTAGTTAGTGTGACGGTTAGTTAGTGTGACAGTTAGTGTGACTGACAATTAGTGTGAGCGTTAGTTAGTGTGAGAGTTAGTTAGTGTGTGAAAGTTAGTGTGAGAGAGTGAGAGTTTGTTTGGGTGAGTGTGCGAGTGTTTTGTTCCTACATTATATTAACACATTTACACACAAACACATTCAATACATACATACACTTATCACTAATACTACATACACTCAATACCCCATTCTTTCTCATACTACACTCCATACCCCATTCCCTTTCATCCCATTCCCTTTAAGCTCATACCCCATTCCCTTTCATCCCATAGGTTTTTATTTTCTTAAAAAAACATACGGCTAGATTTAGAGTTTGGCGGCCAAAGGGGTGCGTTATCTACGCGTGCTTTTTTTCCCCCGCACCTTTTAAATACCGCTGGTATTTAGAGTTCACAGAATGGCTGGGTTTTCAGTGCGTTAGGCTCCAAAAAGGGAGCGTAGAGCATAATTTATTGCCACTGCAACTCTAAATTCCAGCGGTGTTTACGGACGCAGCCAGCTTCAAAAACGTGCTCGTGCACGATTCCACCATAGAAAACAATGGGGCCATTTGAGCTGAAAAAAAATAACTTTAAAATAACTCTGGTATTGAGAGTCCACAGAATGGCTGCGCTAGGCTCCAAAAAAGGAGCGTAGAGCATATTTAACGCAACTGCAACTCTTGATACCAGAGTTGCTTACAGAAGCGGCCAGCTTCAAAAACGTGCTCGTGCACGATTCGCCCATAGGAAACAATGGGGCTGTTTGAGCTGAAAAAAAACCTAACACCTGCAAAAAAGCAGCGTTCAGCTCCTAACGCAGCCCCATTGTTTTCTATGGGGAACCACTTCCTAAGTCTGCACCTAACACCCTAACATGTACCCCGAGTCTAAACACCCCTAACCTTACACTTATTAACCCCTAATCTGCCGCCCCCGCTATCGCTGACACCTGCATATTTTTTTAACCCCTAATCTGCCGCTCCGTAAACCGCCGCTACCTACATTATCCCTGTGTACCCCTAATCTGTTGCCCCTAACACCACCGACCCCTATATTATATTTATTAACCCCTAATCTGCCCCCCACAATGTCGCCTCCACCTGCCTACACTTATTAACCCCTAATCTGCCGAGCGGACCGCACCGCTACTATAATAAAGTTATTAACCCCTAATCCGCCTCACTCCCGCCTCACTAACCCTATAATAAATAGTATTAACCCCTAATCTGCCGTCCCTAACATCGCCGACAACTAACTTCAATTATTAACCCCTAATCTGCCGACCGAATCTCGCCGCTACTGTAATAAATGGATTAACCACTAAAGCTAAGTCTAACCCTAACACTAACACCCCCTAAGTTAAATATAATTTTTATCTAACAAAATAAATTAAATCTTATTAAATAAATTATTCCTATTTAAAGCTAAATACTTACCTGTAAAATAAACCCTAATATAGCTACGATATAAATTATAATTATATTATAGCTATTTTAGGATTTATATTTATTTTACAGGCAACTTTGTATTTATTTTAACCAGGTACAATAGCTATTAAATAGTTAAGAACTATTTAATAGCTAAAATAGTTAAAATAATTACAAAATTACCTGTAAAATAAATCCTAACCTAAGTTACAATTAAACCTAACACTACACTATCAATAAATTAATGAAATACAATACCTACAATTATCTACAATTAAACCTAACACTACACTATCAATACATAGTAACATAGTAGATAAGGTTGAAAAAAGACTGAAGTCCATCGAGTTCAACCTATACAAATCTAAAATACTTACAAAAAGCTCCAGTTAAGCTTAAATAACCCCATTAAAATGTGACCCATTTAATACTAGCAATCGTATCCATGAATTTTGTTTATATACAGAAATTTATCCAGACTATTTTTAAATGTATCTATGGTATTGGCATTCACTACCTCCTTTGGTAATGAGTTCCACAATTTTATTGCTCTTACAGTGAAAAAACGTTTCCGTTGCAGGAGATTAAATCTCCTTTCCTCCAACCTTAAATTATGACCTCTTGTCAGAAACAATTTTCTTGGAATAAACAGAGCTTCTGCCATCTCTGTATATGGGCCTTGAATATATTTATATAAAGTAATCATGTCACCTCTCAAGCGCCTTTTTTCTAAAGAAAACAGACCCAGTTTGGCTAGCCTCTCCTCATAGGTTAATTTCTCCAATCCCCTTATTAGCTTTGTGGCCCTTCTCTGAACTTTTTCTAGTTCTGCAATATCTTTTTTAGCAATTGGTCCCCAGAACTGCACTCCAAACTCAAGGTGAGGTCTTACCAGGGCTTTATATAATGACAGAATTATGCTTTCCTCCATTGAATCAATGCCTCTTTTAATACATGCTAGTATCTTATTAGCCTTTGAAGCCGCTGCCCTGCATTGTGCACCCATCTTTAGCTTGTTATCTATTACTACTCCCAAATCCCTTTCCTCCTGTGTTTGGCTAAGTCTTGTCCCATTTAAAAAATACGTAGCCTGATTATTTTTACTTCCAAAATGTAGAACCTTGCATTTTTCCGTATTAAATCTCATTTTCCATTCACTTGCCAATAGTTATAATTTTAGCAAATCCCTTTGTAAAGAGAGTTCGTCCTGCTCTGACCTTATGACCTTACTTAACTTAGTATCATCTGCAAAAATAGAGATGTCGCTATTTAATCCTTGCTCCAAGTCATTTATAAAAATATTAAAAAGAACAGGGCCCAGTACTGATCCCTGGGGGACGCCACTGATTACCTTTGTCCAATCTGAGTATGATCCATTTACTACTACTCGTTGCTCCCTATCTTTTATCCAGTTATTTATCCATGAGCTAACATTTTCAGCTATTCCCAGTCCCTTAATTTTGTGCATTAATCTCTCATGTGGCACTGTATCAAATGCCTTTGCAAAATCTAAGTATATCACATCAACTGATTCCCCTTTATCTATATTTTTACTTACTTCCTCGTAGAATCTAATTAGATTAGTTTGACATGATCTATTTCTCCTAAAGCCATGCTGATTAGAACTCATAATCTTGTTTACACGAATATGCTCATCAATATAATCCCTTATAATCTCTTCAAATATCTTCCCCACTATTGATGTCAGACTAACTGGTCTATAGCTTCCTGGATCATCCCTGCTTCCCTTTTTGAACAGTGGCACCACATCAGCTTTACACCAATCCTGGGGTACCATGCCTGAGGATAATGAGTCTTGAAAAATTAAGAGTAAAGGTTTGTCTATAACAGTGCTAAGTTCCCTTAACACCCTTGGGTGTATTCCATCTGGGCCTGGAGTTTTATTTACCTTAATATTTTCCAGTTTTTTCCTGATATCCTCTAAACAAAACCCAGTTAGTGGTATGGACTGGCATGTTCTATTCTGTTCCAAAGTAGCATTCAATGGTTCCTCTCTTGTGTATACTGAAGAAAAAAACTGGTTTAGTACCTCAGCCTTCTCCCTGTCATTATTTATCATGCTACCCTCCACGCATTTTAATGTACCTATATTATCCTTCTATGTTACTATGTTACACTATCAATAAATTAATTAAATAAAATACCTACAATTATCTACAATTAAACCTAACACTACACTATCAATAAATTAATTAAATAAAATACCTACAAATAAATACAATTAAATAAACTAACTAAAGTACAAAAAATAAAAAAGAACTAAGTTACAAAAAATAAAAAAATATTTACAAACATGAGAAAAATATTACAACAATTTTAAACTAATTACACCTACTCTAAGTCCCCTAATAAAATAACAAAGCCCCCAAAGTAAAAAAACGCCCTACCCTATTCTAAAATAAAAAAGTTCAAAGCTCTTTTACCTTACCAGCCCTGAAAAGGGCCCTTTGCGGGGCATGCCCCAAAGAATTCAGCTCTTTTGCCTGGAAAAAAAACACATACAATACCGCCCCCAACATTACAACCCACCACCCACATACCCCTAATCTAACCCAAACCCCCCTTAAATAAACCTAACACTAAGCCCCTGAAGATCTCCCTACCTTGTCTTCACCTCACAGGGTCCCGATCTGTCCAGAAGAGGGTCCGAAGTCTTGATCCAAGCCCAAGCGGGGGGCTGAAGAGTGACGTCCATCCTCGGGCTGAAGTCTGGATCCAAGCGGCGGCTGAAGAACTCCATCATCGGGCTGAAGTCGGAAGTCCATCATCGGGATGAAGTCTTCTATCAAGCCGCATCTTCAATCTTCTTTCTTCCGGAGCGGAGCCATCTTCTTCCCAGCCGACGTGGATCCATCCTCTTCTAACAACGCCTACTCGCCGAATGACGGTTCCTTTAAATGACATCATCCAAGATGGCGTCCCTCGAATTCCGATTGGCTGATAGGATTCTATCAGCCAATCGGAATTAAGGTAGGAATATTCTGATTGGCTGATGGAATCAGCCAATCAGATTCAAGTTCAATCCGATTGGCTGATCCAATCAGCCAATCAGACTGAGCTCGCATTCTATTGGCTGATCGGAACAGCCAATAGAATGCGAGCTCAATCTGATTGGCTGATCCAATCAGCTAATCGGATTGAACTTGAATCTGATTGGCTGATTCCATCAGCCAATCAGAATATTCCTACCTTAATTCCGATTAGCTGATAGAATCCTATCAGCCAATCGGAATTCGAGGGACACCATCTTGGATGACGTCATTTAAAGGAACCGCCATTCGGCGAGTAGGCGTCGGTTGAAGAGGATGTTCCGCGTCGGCTTGGAAGAAGATGGCTCCGCTCCGCTCTGGAAGAAAGAAGATTAAAGATGCGGCTTGATAGAAGACTTCATCCCGATGATGGACTCCCGACTTCAGCCCGATGATGGAGTTCTTCAGCCGCCACTTGGATCAAGACTTTGGACCCTCTTCTGGACCGATCGCTGAACCCGGTGAGGTGAAGACAAGGTAGGGAGATCTTCAGGGGCTTAGTGTTAGGTTTATTTAAGGGGAGTTTGGGTTAGATTAGGGGTATGTGGGTGGTGGGTTGTAATGTTGGGGGGAGTATTGTATGTGTTCTTTTTACAGGCAAAAGAGCTGAATTCTTTGGGGCATGCCCCGCAAAGGGCCCTTTTCAGGGCTGGTAAAGTAAAAGAGCCTTGAAGTTTTTTAATTTAGAATAGGGTAGGGCATTTTTTTATTTTGGGGGGCTTTGTTATTTTATTAGGGGGCTTAGAGTAGGTGTAATTAGTTTAAAATTGTTGTAATATTTTTCTAATGTTTGTAAATATTTTTTTATTTTTTGTAACATAGTTCTTTTTTATTTTTTGTACTTTAGTTTATTTAATTGTATTTATTTGTAGATATTTTATTTAATTAATTTATTGATAGTGTAGTGTTAGGTTTAATTGTAGATAATTGTAGGTATTGTATTTAATTAATTTATTGATAGTGTAGTGTTAGGTTTAATTGTAACTTAGGTTAGGATTTATTTTACAGGTAATTTTGTAATTATTTTAACTAGGTAACTATTAAATAGTTATTAACTATTTAATAGCTATTGTACCTGGTTAAAATAAATACAAAGTTGCCTGTAAAATAAATATTAATCCTAAAATAGCTACAATATAATTATAATTTATATTGTAGCTATATTAGGGTTTATTTTACAGGTAAGTATTTAGCTTTAAATAGGAATAATTTATTTAATAAGAGTTAATTTATTTTGTTAGAATAAAATTATATTTAACTTAGGGGGGGTGTTAGGGTTAGGGTTAGAATTAGCTTTAGGGGTTAAAAAATTTATTAGAGTAGCGGTGAGCTCCGATCGGCAGATTAGGGGTTAATACTTGAAGTTAGGTGTCGGCGATGTTAGGGAGGGCAGATTAGGGGTTAATACTATTTTTTATAGGGTTATTGAGGCGGGAGTGAGGCGGATTAGGGGTTAATAACTTTATTATAGTAGCGGTGCGGTCCGTTCAGCAGATTAGGGGTTAATAAGTGTAGGCAGGTGGAGGCGACGGTGAGGGGGGCAGATTAGGGGTTAATAAATATAATATAGGGGTCGGCAGTGTTAGGGGCAGCAGATTAGGGGTTCATAGGGATAACGTAGGTGGCAGCGGCGTGCGGTCGGCAGATTAGGGGTTAAAAATTTTTAATAGAGTGGCGGCGATGTGGGGGTACCTCGGTTTAGGGGTACATAGGTAGTTTATGGGTGTTAGTGTACTTTAGAGCACAGTAGTTAAGAGCTTTATAAACCGGCGTTAGCCCAGAAAGCTCTTAACTACTGACTTTTTTCTGCGGCTGGAGTTTTGTCGTTAGATTTCTAACACTCACTTCAGCCACGACTCTAAATACCGGCGTTAGAAAGATCCCATTGAAAAGATAGGATACGCAATTGACGTAAGGGGATCTGCGGTATGGAAAAGTCGCGGCTGGAAAGTGAGCGTTAGACCCTTTAATGACTGGCTCCAAATACCAGAGGGCGGTAAAAACCAGTGTTAGGAGCCTCTAACGCTGGTTTTGACGGCTACCGCCGAACTCTAAATCTAGGCCTTATTGTTTACATATCCTAATTTTCGTACTTTTCAACATATACGTTTGTCTGTTTAATACCCCTTACCCTCTTTTTTTTTATATCCCATTCACACTTTCAGAACTTTTTACTTTTTGTTTATCATTTTCATCCCCTTTCATTTGGGCACCTTCACATTTTGTTTGAGTATGTCGGGAGGGGGGATAGGGGGCAGATTAGCCCGGAGATATTAGCGCTCATTAGGCAGGAGGTTAGGGCTGAGTTAAGGGATGAGCTTGTAGAGGAGGTTAGGCAGGAGAGAGGAAGGGGAGAGGAACTGGAGAGGAAGGGGGACAGGAAGAGGGAAAGGAAGGGGTGGGTGGATCCGGCCACATTGTGGAAGATGAACAAGTGGTCTTCAGCGTAGACAGGCAGCTTCACAGTCCGGGGAACAGAAGCTCACATCGCATGGGAAGCCCAGGCAGAGGGAGGAGAGATATACTATAGATGAGAAGGAGGCCCTTATAGAGGCTTATATGGAGAGAACTAGGAGGCTGCAGGCACAGAGGGCCACCCCTTCAGATAAGAGGAAGTGGTGGAATGAGATCAGGGATGCCGTAAATGCAGTGGGGGTCTATAACAGGGATGTGAATTCGATTCAGCACCGTTCCCGGGACTGCAAAGCTGAACTGAAAAGAAAGCTCACAAGGGAGAGGGAATACCTAGTAGGGACCGGTGGCGGTCCGTAAATAATTTTTGAGTATTCCCGCTGGGAGGAAATGATGCATCCCAACATCTCCGTGGTGGCCATAGTCGGTATCGGAGGAGTTGATACGGGGAATGTGGGTGGTGGGTTGTAATGTTGGGGGGAGTATTGTATGTGTTCTTTTTACAGGCAAAAGAGCTGAATTCTTTGGGGCATGCCCCGCAAAGGGCCCTTTTCAGGGCTGGTAAAGTAAAAGAGCCTTGAAGTTTTTTAATTTAGAATAGGGTAGGGCATTTTTTTATTTTGGGGGGCTTTGTTATTTTATTAGGGGGCTTAGAGTAGGTGTAATTAGTTTAAAATTGTTGTAATATTTTTCTAATGTTTGTAAATATTTTTTTATTTTTTGTAACATAGTTCTTTTTTATTTTTTGTACTTTAGTTAGTTTATTTAATTGTATTTATTTGTAGATATTTTATTTAATTAATTTATTGATAGTGTAGTGTTAGGTTTAATTGTAACTTAGGTTAGGATTTATTTTACAGGTAATTTTGTAATTATTTTAACTAGGTAACTATTAAATAGTTATTAACTATTTAATAGCTATTGTACCTGGTTAAAATAAATACAAAGTTGCCTGTAAAATAAATATTAATCCTAAAATAGCTACAATATAATTATAATTTATATTGTAGCTATATTAGGGTTTATTTTACAGGTAAGTATTTAGCTTTAAATAGGAATAATTTATTTAATAAGAGTTAATTTATTTTGTTAGAATAAAATTATATTTAATTTAGGGGGGGTGTTAGGGTTAGGGTTAGAATTAGCTTTAGGGGTTAAAAAATTTATTAGAGTAGCGGTGAGCTCCAATCGGCAGATTAGGGGTTAATACTTGAAGTTAGGTGTCGGCGATGTTAGGGAGGGCAGATTAGGGGTTAATACTATTTTTTATAGGGTTATTGAGGCGGGAGTGAGGCGGATTAGGGGTTAATAACTTTATTATAGTAGCGGTGCGGTCCGCTCAGCAGATTAGGGGTTAATAAGTGTAGGCAGGTGGAGGCGACGGTGAGGGGGGCAGATTAGGGGTTAATAAATATAATATAGGAGTCGGCAGTGTTAGGGGCAGCAGATTAGGGGTTCATAGGGATAACGTAGGTGGCAGCGGCGTGCGGTCGGCAGATTAGGGGTTAAAAAATTTTAATAGAGTGGCGGCGATGTGGGGGTACCTCGGTTTAGGGGTACATAGGTAGTTTATGGGTGTTAGTGTACTTTAGAGCACAGTAGTTAAGAGCTTTATAAACCGGCGTTAGCCCAGAAAGCTCTTAACTACTGACTTTTTTCTGCGGCTGGAGTTTTGTCGTTAGATTTCTAACACTCACTTCAGCCACGACTCTAAATACCGGCGTTAGAAAGATCCCATTGAAAAGATAGGATACGCAATTGACGTAAGGGGATCTGCGGTATGGAAAAGTCGCGGCTGGAAAGTGAGCGTTAGACCCTTTAATGACTGGCTCCAAATACCAGAGGGCGGTAAAAACCAGTGTTAGGAGCCTCTAACGCTGGTTTTGACGGCTACCGCCCAACTCTAAATCTAGGCCTTATTGTTTACATATCCTAATTTTCGTACTTTTCAACATATACGTTTGTCTGTTTAATACCCCTTACCCTCTTTTTTTTATATCCCATTCACACTTTCAGAACTTTTTACTTTTTGTTTATCATTTTCATCCCCTTTCATTTGGGCACCTTCACATTTTGTTTGAGTATGTCGGGAGGGGGGATAGGGGGCAGATTAGCCCGGAGATATTAGCGCTCATTAGGCAGGAGGCTAGGGCTGAGTTAAGGGATGAGCTTGTAGAGGAGGTTAGGCAGGAGAGAGGAAGGGGAGAGGAACTGGAGAGGAAGGGGGACAGGAAGAGGGAAAGGAAGGGGTGGGTGGATCCGGCCACATTGTGGAAGATGAACAAGTGGCTGGGCCCAGTGGTCTTCAGCGTAGACAGGCAGCTTCACAGTCCGGGGAACAGAGGCTCACATCGCATGGGAAGCCCAGGCAGAGGGAGGAGAGATATACTATAGATGAGAAGGAGGCCCTTATAGAGGCTTATATGGAGAGAACTAGGAGGCTGCAGGCACAGAGGGCCACCCCTTCAGATAAGAGGAAGTGGTGGAATGAGATCAGGGATGCCGTAAATGCAGTGGGGGTCTATAACAGGGATGTGAATTCGATTCAGCACCGTTCCCGGGACTGCAAAGCTGAACTGAAAAGAAAGCTCACAAGGGAGAGGAAATACCTAGTAGGGACCGGTGGCGGTCCGTAAATAATTTTTGAGTATTCCCGCTGGGAGGAAATGATGCATCCCAACATCTCCGTGGTGGCCATAGTCGGTATCGGAGGAGTTGATACGGGGAACCTGCACCTCTCATCTGCCGGTAAGCTCATTTACTAATCTCTTTACATCAACCTCATAACCCATTCACATGCAAAACTTATTTAAGGATATGACTAACGCAATTACGTTTTTTTATACATTATTACATAAACACATTCACAATTACCTTGCAAAAGTTGCATTTCAAGAAAAGCCATCACATTAGTATCTAGTCTACAGATTAGGTGTGCATTTAAACAGATTTAAGACAAACGCAAAAAGACATTCAGATTGACCATATAGATATCAGAAAGACGGGTTTGCAAATGCTGAAATCGTATTGATTGCTTTTGCTTCCAATAGAATTATGAAGGCAGCCTCATTAGTACACTTTCAAATAGAACATTTACTGTACATCTTTATTTGGAACTGTGCTAATATCTCAATTTCTTTCTTTTTCAAATATACAGAGTCTGAGGCTGGGGAGGAGGAAGCACAGCACCCACAGGCTTCTCCTTCACCCAGGCATGACAGGGGTGCAGATGACTCGCCACCTCGGGGAGACCTGGAAGATATCCCTGCCCTATCCCCCCCTGAAGCACCCCCTGAAGAATCCCCCACTGCAGAAGAGATCCCTGCAGCAGCCCCTCGTGCAGCAGCAGCCCACCGTGCAGCAGCAGCCCGCCATGCACCAGCTCCTCCAGAGAACACCCTCCAGAGACACCAGAGGAGCAAATCTTGAATGATTTCCTCCAGGTGATGCGTGCCTCCCGGAGGGAACAGGCAGAATACAGAGTGTACCTGACAGGAGTACTGAATGAAATTCATGAAGGACAAAGAGATATTTTGAATACTCTTATGTTGCAGGTCCTCCGGGAGGTGCCAAATGCACTATCTGCTCCTGCACCATCTGCTCCTGGGTCTCCTCCATCTTCTCCTCTGCCTCAATCTCCTCCTCAGCCTGGTGATCCCTTAACCACTCACAGTACTCTTCCTCCCCCTCTTCCCCAAACATCTCCTATGAGAACTCGTCAGAGGGGGCAGTTTCCCACCCCCAGAGCCTCAGTCTCGTGGGAAGAGGGGAAGGAAGAGGAAGTAATTTTTTATATATTTATTTTAAATGTATTTAATGTGTAAAGTATATGTATGTGATGATGTGGTCTTCTTATACTTGTGGAGCACACTCTGTATTTAATAGGCTTCTATGGCACTGGGTCCTTGGAGGCAGATTGGTTGCAGAGTGTGTTTTACAAGTGTGTGGAGACCACATCATCACATGCTGTCCTTGTTGATTACATTGGTTGGTTTTTGCGATGTGATGTCCAAACTGTTCTCAAACAAAATGACCATTACAATTATACATGATGGCATATCACTGTTTTGATGCCAACAACACAGCTTAAAGGGACAGTCATAACATGAATTATTGTTGGTTACAAAGAAAACCCTTTCTTACGCATTATCAAGTTTTGAATAACAAGACTGTTATAGAAATACACATTTTACTCCTGTGATTAACCTTGTATCTATGCCTCTGCAAAATGACCCCTTATTTCTGTTCTATTAAAAGACCTGCATTTCAGATCACTCCAGGGTAACTATAATGCATGAGCTCAATGTTTTCTATATGAAACACATTAACTAATGCCCTCTAGTAGTCAAAATGCATTCAGATTAGAGGCACTCTTTAAGGTCTAAGAAATGAGCAGATGAAACTCCTAGGTTTAGCTTTCAACTAAGAACACCAAGAGAACAAAGATACATTGGGGATAAAAGTTTAATAGAAATTTGAAGAAAATGTAATATTTAAATAATTAATGTTTTGCTTGACTTGACTGTCCCTTTAAACAAGAACATATGCTAACATATACTAATCCTTAGAGCTTGTTGCTATATCTACACGTACTTGTTAAAACAAGAAAATATTTGAATAGGATGCTAAGCCTGTATGCCATATTTCTCTCGACGTGTTAAATAAAGTGTATTTTTTAAAGCTACATTATAGTGTTTGAATTTCTTAAGAAAGACATTTCATTTAGAAGGTGTTTGAAAGCAGGACATTTGCTTACATGATTTTGAGAGAGTCTAACATTTTAAACAACATTCACACTTACATTCTTTGACTCGTTATATTGTTATCCTTTGCAGAAAGGTTTATCTAGTACTGCTCTGCTGATTGGTGGCTGCATATACCTACCGATTGTCATTGACACACCCATGTGTTTACTTAAAATATAGTAGTGTATTGGTGCTCATTCAACACATTATACCAAGAGACTGAAGCACATTTGAGAATAGAAGATAATGGCACACCGGGTTAAAAATGTATGTTAAATAAAATAAAAAAGTTCTGGTTTTATGTCCTTTTAAGAGTTACATTAGAAATCTATGCTCACAGTACTATATTTAAAGATCAACAATGTGGAAGTCATATATGACACAATACTGAGCATCTAGAATAAGTAGACATCTCATATATTTATCATATGATAAAGGTCAATGCATATTGATTATTTTATTCAAATACAAAGCACATCTTTAGGAATTATATATGTAGAAAATTCAATATAACACATCAACTACTTAGTAAAGTGAAAATATTGTTGACAAACATATTAAACAAGATGGAGTATATTCATGGATTTTCCCTTGCCTCGAAATTTATTCTGCATGAAAAACATATTGCCTTCATTCGTTTCTTCAACGAGACAGACATCAAAAGATATTTTTGTGTTCTTTATCAGCTATGGTTCAACAATGTACATGATTGACACAATCCATAATCCAAGAAAGTCATGGTTTTAAACTTGTGTTCCCATTTGCAAACGTGTAGATCGTAATCCAATCAGACAGATTTAACACCTTGGCATGTGATGTCTTAAGCAACATGGCACATCCAAGATTGCGTAAAAACGTAATCCAATCAAAGGACGCATTTTACAGCTTTGCATGTGACGTCTTAAGCAACATGGCACATCCGAGAGCGCGTAAAAACTTAATCCAATCAAAGGATGCATTTTACAGCTTTGCATGTCAATAAGAAACGTATTTATATTTTAAAAACTAGTATGTGCTATATTGTCTATGAAGCGTGTTTGTTTCATATAATGCACAGCTTCACATAATGTAACGCTAGATAACATAATACTGGGGCTTCTGGCGGGGGGGGGCAGGAGGGGCTTTTGGCTGGAAAGGGGCAGGAGGCTGATGCCCAGAAGTGGAAGTTCCATCTGAAATATATAAAACAATTCCATAAATACATATATGATATGAAAATATATTATTATCTTGAAAGAAATCAAGATTCAACATTATTTAAAATCTGGATTCTTGTTCTCATAAAATATTTAGACAAAGTCACAATAATAACTATGTTTTAAGTTATTGATTGATTTTAATCAAGTATAATTAATAAGAAGATTTAATTGATCCTTTCAACTCTGACTGTTCACTGTTATTTTTCATGTAACATTTCATAAATACATTACAAATCATATTTTTCAAACTCAACATTATGTGCTAATCTTTATGATTTTATAATATATTTATCTTTTGGATAATATATCGGTACGCATGTATGCATTTGAGATTGAAATGCAATAGAGTTCTTTTAGACACATCCCCGTGGATTGTTTTTTTAAAATCCAACAATTGAATAATATGTGAGTGTGTAATATGATCAAATCTAAATGGCCACTCCACCTAGCCTTTGAAACCATGTAAACACTGATTTACATATATATTTCGGTGATTGCCTTTGTAATCTTAAATGTAAAAATTTGAAGCTTGATGGTTAAATCAATTACTATTCAGAATATATACACGGTAGATGCTACCGTTCATATTAAATATTAAGAATATAATTTTATCTATCTGACTACATTTTCTGAGTATGTTTTGTGAATCTCTCTATTACATTAGGATTAAATGTATGTCATCCCAATATTAGTAGACACATTCAGAAATGCATGCTTTAGTTTTGATGAATATTAATGTTTGTTTGATTGAAATGGACAGTCTACACATAAATCTTTTTAAAATACATTTACATATCATACATCATGAAATTAACTCAAGGAATTTAAAAACGATTATGTTTTATGTATACTTAGAAGTGGCTTAGAAGTTCAAAACAATGATGACATAATGATATGGTCTGCATCTAGGCACTCAGAGGAATAGCAATGACTGTCTGTACAATCAGAAAATGATTATTGGTGTTTTGCATGTAATATGCATGTGACATCATGATGTCATTAATGACAAATCATACATATATTTGAAACAAAATAAAAACATATGTTTATGCTGCATGATATAGAAAGTGGGGCAGTAGTGGATTTGAAAAGAATTGAATAATATATTTGAAAGGTACAAAGCTGTAGACTTTATTTTTCATAAATAGTATGATTTAGAATCAATACACGTTAGGGTGACCATATTCCCACTTTAAAAATGGACACATATGAAAAATACATGGGTCAGCCTTCTTATACAAAACATTTCTTGAAACAGCCTAGAAAACAGCCCTGACCTATGTATTGTTCATATGTGTCCCTTTTTAAAGCGGCAATATGGTCAACCTATGTTATATACATGTTATAAATATTTGACGTACCATCAGACTTCAAGGGAGCCACTCCCTCCTCCATTGCACATGTTACATCAATCTCTGTAAAACATAATATGTTGTGTACACATTAAAAACAAATAGTATAACTTGTTATTGGTGCTCAAGGACACACATCAAGGTTGCATTAAAGAGATACTGAACCAAAGTTAGGAATTACATCATTTTGATGGAGCATGCAAATGAAATAAGATTTATAATTATCGATGAGTAATAATTATATTTTAGGGTCTGTATTTTGAAAATATTCACAAAGAGTTCTTATGTGTGTATCGCTTGATGATTGTTCTCTAAATTTATACTAAATATAAACATGTGCTAGCCATGTTTTGAAACACAAAGGTGTAGACTAAGAAGCTTTGAGATCTTAATACTAAAATAATAATAATAAAAATATATATATATATCAGTAGAGGAGTACATTATAAGTTTTATTCAAATGGAATGCTTCATCAGAATCATGATCAGATAATTTATGAAAAAGACACCTTCAATGACATTTGAATGAGTCAATGGACTTACCAGAACCCTGCAAAGGCAGGTCATCATCAGTGCTGGATCCCTCTGTGCTTGTCACAATAACTAGTTCTATTAATGATATTAAAAAAAATTAGTGAACACAGTTTGGACATCACTAAATCACATTAGTCTAAAATATTCAAAATAATATCCTTAGAAATGTGAAGACTAGAGCACTAATATGAACAATAAATGTATTAGTTAATCAAGGTGATTGTAAAGAAAATGATGTCTTTCACATATGTTGGATTTCTTACTATATTAGATAGCCAATTCTTATCATATTAATCAATGGAATATCTAAATATAACTATTGTTCCCTGTTTCAAAAATAATACAGACAGACACACAACACTTTGAATAACAAATGGTGACAACTAGAGCCTAATCCATGTGGCACATAGATCCATTTGTGCAATGTACAGTAATCTGTTTTAGGACACAACACATATTGATCACAATGCAAGACATAAGATATATTTAAAATTATGTCATCATGGTGCTGTTAGAATATGCTTATATATATAAAGCTAGTCCAAGAGTGAAAGATGTGATTTCTATATCAATATTGTTTCATCCAAACAGTGTAAGGATTTTTTTGACAATGTCACTGTTAATGAGTTGTAAATAAGGATACTGTATTCTTCACATATATACGAATTAACGTATACATTTGACCAACATATCTAAAGTAATGCCACTGTTACAGCAAACACATTTTCAAGTCTCTGCGCAATTATATCTTTCATAATCATTGCACAATTATTAAAAGCGTACTTGCGCATCCGTTATTCAGAATTGTTTTGGATATAGTAGTGTGATGAGTATAATTTCTAAAGATAAAGAACAAAAAGGTACAACACCATTACAGATGATATACACCCATATAGAGACAACAGGAAGGCTGATGATATGCAATTAAAACGTCCATTTATTGGTTACACATAGTAAAAGCTTGCAAAGGCACAGTGAACACAGACCTGATTACAGCTGACATCAGGTCTGTGTTCACTATGACTTTGCAAGCTTTTACTATGTGTAACCAATAAATGGACGTTTTAATTGCATATCATCAGCCTTCCTGTTGTCTCTATATGGGTGTATATTGTCCGTAATGGTGTTGTACCTTTTTGTTCTTTATACTCACCTGTCCCTTGAGGGTTGTGTAGGGGAGCCCTTTCAACACCGGAAGGATTAGCCTGGACACTGTTTGGATACAGACGGTGTCTGAGATTGTTGTATCGTACCTCATGGAGATTGGCAGAAGGACACTTGTTTACCAGAAATCTCTCTTCAAGACCAAGCAACTTTTGGTATCATACCGTGGATTCAAGTGAGTTACTAATACTCTAAAGATTGACTTTGGTCAGTGAATAGCGGTGTAATATATTGTTTGCACTGTATGAGGTAAACGAATGGGACATTGCCACAAAGTTTGAATACAACATTCATTCTTTTGACCACACCGGATGTTCTACATGTAATATGGTTTGATTTAATTTGACAGTGTTAAAGGGTATTATACGCTGTCACATTTACACTGGAATTTACCTTATTTGTACAAAGTGTCAGTCCGACTCATATCATATTATAAGTTCTAAAGATTTCAAATATATTTGCAATTGGGTGTATTACAATTTTCCAATCCGATATTTTTAAAGATTGAATGATACCAATTAATATTTATAACTTTTGTATGATTCAATATTCAATGTATGAAATGGTGGATGATAGGGATTTCACAAATGCGCAATTCCATTTTAGATCTGTGACGCATATTCTGGCACAAAAAACATCATTCCTATTTCATGTGTGACAAATCTAAATTCAGATATCTAAACATCATATGTAACGTGTGTTGTGAGATCTATATAGGTTGAATATATGACTATATACACATTGCTTAAATATATACTCAAATGTTAATATATTATATGAAGTCTGATATTTACCTGTCAGAGCCAGCAGCTGGGGATTGAGAAGAAGTCGAGGAGCGTGTGGATGCAAATCTGCTGGGGAAACAGAGATTGAGGAGGGTGCATAAAGTTTCCTCCTAAGCTTGCAGGAAAAGTTTCCATGGGGTGGATCCTACTTTCTATTCCTCTGACAAGCTTTTACCCACTCCCTCATGAAGTGGACTTTCTTGCGAACCTCATATCCCTGAATCTGCGCATGATTTGATCTGTGGTCCTCTGGATGTCACACACAGATTTAACATCTTGGGTGATAGACACCCAGAGGGCCTTCCTAATTTTCTGCTTCATCGACTTCTTCTTATTCCCAAACAACTGCGGATAAAACTCCTCGACCGCGTTGACTAGTGTAGCACTTTCCGCCCGTGTGAACCTGGGAGATGTCATGCCTGCCGAGTTGTATATATACAGTTGTGCTCATAAGTTTACATAGCAGAATTTATGATTTCTTGGCCATTTTTCAGAGAATATGAATGATAACACAAAAACTTTTCTTTCACTCATGGTTAGTGTTTGGCTGAAGCCATTTATTATCATCAACTGTGTTTACTCTTTTTAAATCATAATGACAACAGAAACTACCTAAATGACCCTGATCAAAAGTTTACATACCCCAGTTCTTAATACCATGTATTGCCCCTTTAACATCAATGACACCCTGAAGTCTTTTGTGGTATTTGTGGGTGAGGCTCTTTATCTTCTCAGATGGTAAAGCTGCCCATTCTTCCTGGCAAAAAGCCTCCAGTTCCTGTAAATTATTGGGCTGTCTTGCATGAACTGCATGTTTGAGATCTCCCCAGAGCGGCTCAATGATATTGAGGTCGGGAGACTGAGATGGCCACTCCAGAAGCTTCTCTTTATTCTGCTGTAGCCAATGACAGGTCGACTTGGCCTTGTGTTTAGGATCATTGTCATGTTGGAATGTCCAAGTATGTCCCATGCGCAGCTTCCGGGCTTATGAATGCAAATTTTCCTCCGGTATTTTTTGATAACACACTGCATTCATCTTGTAATCAATTTTGGCCACATTTCCTGTGCCTTTGTAGCTCACACATCCCCAAAACATCATCAATCCACCTCCGTGTTTCACAGTAGGAATGGTGTACCTTTTATCATAGGCCTTGTTGACTCCTCTCCAAATGTAGCGTTTATGGTTGTGGCCAAAAAGCTAAATTTTGGTCTCATCACTCCAAATGACTTTGTACTAGAAGGTTTGAGGCTTGTCTCTGTGCTGTTTGGTGTGTTGTAAGCAGGATACTTTGTGGCATTTGCATAGTAATGGCTTTCTTTATACAGTTCAACTACCTTTTCCCGCAGATCCTTTGACAATTCTTTTGCTTTCCCCATGACTCAGAATCCAGAAACGTCAGTGCAGCACTGGATGAAAGATGCAAGGGTTACTCAGGAGTCTAGAAAATCATTGACCTTTTATACACACACACTAATTACAAGCAAACAAATCACAAGTGAGGATGGTTACCTTTAATAGCCATTCAAACCTCTTTGTGTTTACTTGTGTGCATGTTATCAGGCCACAATCACTAGGGTATGTAAACGTTTGATCAGGGTCATTTGGGTAGTTTCTGTTGTCATTATGATTAAAAAAGAGTAAACACAGTTGATTGATAATAAATGGCTTCAGCCAAACACTAACCATGAGTGAAAGAAAAGTTTTTGTGTTATCATTCATATTCTCTGAAAAATGGCCAAGAAATCATAAATTCTGCCAGGATATGTAAACTTATGCACACAACTTTATATATATAATATATATAATATTATAACAATATCAATATTCCAGCAGGCATTAGAGAACTGACAAAAATAGCAGCGTGTAATGGACCTTTATAAGGATAAAATTTTGAAATGTTGTTATCATGTCTGTGAGGCCATACTGACCCAAGTTATGTTTGTGTGATGAACTCTGATTTGCCGTTCCTTAATGTTTCATGGATTCATATCTTTGTAACTTCCATACACATACCTCCAGGGGGTGCTGTTACTACATTTGGAATGCAGACTTATTTGTAATTTATGAGATTGTTATGCGTATATGTGTGACGCATATATAACATACGTAATCCGTTAAATCTTAATATATTGTTTACATTCGAAATTGATTTTATTTTTACTTACGATAGTAAATATAATCCAGTCACATTAGTAAATGTTTTACACATTTTGATGTTTAATATTGATCATGTTATTTAATAAATATATATTTGATTCTAAAAAGTAAACATTGCATGTATTAATTGTTTATTAAATAAATATTGTGACTCATTGTGAAGTATTGACATTGCTCTATTAAATGTATTTACAATCCCAACAATGCACATTGATTGTGTGCTAGTGCGTGAAATTAGAATAGAAATCTCTAAAGATGTGAATCTCGTGTTGCAAGATACGTTTACCACGCTATGTTTCAATTATTTTGAAATGCGTAATTATTATTTATAATGGACGTAACTTGGATTAAAATGTTTTTTTATTTTTAATTTTAATTTTAAAATCAACTTTTGGTCATTATTATTAAAATAAAATTGAGCTTGTATTGGTCTGAACTGCTCACATATTTATTTTTGGAAATGGAGTCTTTATTTTTAGAGGGACATTACACCCAAATATTTTCATTTAACTTAATCTATTTAGCTTAATTCTTTAGATATCCTTTACAGAAGAAATAGCAATGCACATGGTTGATCCAATCACACAAGGCATCTCTGTGCAGCCACCAATCAGCAGCTATTGAGCATATCTAGATATGGTTTTAAAGGAAAGTATATCAAAAGAATGAAGGTAATTAAATAATAGAAGTACATTTTAATGTTTAAATTTATATTTTCTATAGTAATCAGGAAAAAAAACGTTTTTGGATCAATGTCCCTTTAATGATCTGATATGCAATTTTTAAATTTATCTAAAGACATCTGTCTACACATTGTAAATATGCATTTTTGCGCACCCACAAATAAGTAGATATTTCCCAGTAATGCTTTGCTGATCATAAGCCTATGCATCTTGTTTGTGCAAATTTAGGATAACATGAGAATAAACCATATGTGATTATTAAAGTCCATTTTTATTTTAGATTCAAATTTGCTCTGTCTGAATCATGGAAGATTAGATTATGTTGTCATTCCCCTTTCAATAAAAATGAAATAAGCCATCAAAAGCTCTAAACTAAAACTAAGTTTATTTTTTAAATATGCAGTCATGTGTGAATATCAAACATTTATTTAAATATATGATTTTATATACATATAAAAGGGACAGTAAACCAAAAAGATATTTACTTTAATACACTACTAATTATTGCATATTCGATCCTGTTATATGAATATACATTTGACATGTATGAGAACCATTTTTGTAAAATGTCCCCTTATCTCCATCCTTTGATGGAGATTTTAAATGCTTCAGTGCAGGCTCTTAAAGGGACAGTATACTATAATATTTTGAAACATTAATGTGTTTACAATTCATCATTACTTTATTATCAGCAAAGTATATAATACATGAAATTAAATTGTTCATGTTGGTCTATGAATTATTATTGGGAAGCAAAAACCACAAATATGTGTATTAGTCTGATCTCCTAACTATCACATTTTTAGACATATACATACTTCTTATATCTGCAAAACAATCAACCGAAAAGATTTGTAATTTGTATAACCTTATGTATTGTAAGCCCCACTGGGAATGAAATATCTTACAATGGCTGTATTTATACAGCTTCGCCTTAAGGACAAAACCATTAGGAATAGGTGGAGAAAACATTGGAGAAATAAACTAAATTAAAATCAAGGGTAACAGAAATACTTGAAATTGGATACATTCCAACAGATAAAGAGTATAATTGTGAGAAATTATATTTTGATATATCTAAAGTTAACTGACCCTTCAAATGACTCCACTAGAGTGAAAAGTCATCAATATAGCATACAATAACTAGCTTGGTATAAATGTGAAATTAACTTACATTTTCTTGAAAGATAATTTAATCTACCTAGATTACCTTTCAAATAATGAAACCATAATAAATAACCTATATTTATTTTAAGAATGTTTTTTGGTACTTAAGAAAGATTATATATATTAGAATATAAATATAAAATTAAACTACACTGTCACTTTAATGTAACAAGTTAAACACTTTCATTTCTTAAAAGTGAAATGAGCAAAGTTGTTATGTATAATTTATACTGCATATCCTCGTCATAAATATTTTATGATTTTGACATCTCTAAATCACACAACCAAATCATAGATGGCTGTATTTAACTCCACCTTTTGTAAAGATACTTGACATTATCTAGTTAAGCTGTTTTGATATTTTTGTCATTCTATAAATTAATCAAAATTAGTATATTTGATATCAGGCATGTGCTTGTAAAATAGAAACTTTAACAGTCATGGGACTAATATTTTGTTTACATGTCAGAATATTAGATACATGTATTTCTTCTTATCTTACTGGGATAGAGATATGTATCAAATAATATGTATTTCAATAAATAAAATATAAAAATATAGTATGTGAAGAAATTTAAAAAAACAAAAGAAAAAAAAAATCAATATTAGTTTGGAAATTCATCCAAAATTAAAATCTGAAAAAAGATAGAAAGAAAAAACTAAAAACATCAATCAATTAGGTTATTTAATGAACACATCACTAACAAAATATTCAGAGAATATAATTGTAAATTCATCTTCTGTCTATGCTCTAACATGTATTGTTTGTCTTGATATTAAAGACAGGTTCATAATGGAGATCTATATCTATCCATCTATCTACACATAATTTGAAATTAATCACATTAAATTGACTAATCAAGAGTTGACTTACACATATTAGCATTTTAAAATAGACAAAATGCATAATATCAACTTTTGATGAAAAAAAAGAAAATTATTCTATTGTATGAGGGACATAATTGAATGTATTATTTCATGTCCCTTCAAATAATAATATACCTAAATGTCAACTATAAAATGTATAGCTTTATCTGTCTGATTGCTCCCAATCTGAGTCCTCTCTAGCAAAAAGTGGGGTAATGTATATAAAATAAACATATTCTAAAATAGGACATGTATATATTATTAATTCTTTGAACATTATTCCTCCTATGATTCTTAAATAGCATGCATTGTGCAAACTAACCTGGATGTATGCTCTTTGAAAGGCAAGTCTATTCAAAATATCAGTTTATCTTCATTATGTGTCCTATTCATAATTTTCACAATAGAGGATTGTGAAATACCATCTATAAATAAAAACATGAACCATAAGTGTCTCCCATAGGATGCATCCTGCATCCCCAGTCTTGTTCCAGAGAATTGTGCCCACTTACCATGTGAACGTTTCTTTGTATGTTTTTCAGCACAGTTGAAAGACAATGCCACATACATGATCACATTGGGATTTCTCACTTTCAGTCTGGGATTCTTCACTTTCAGTCTGGGATACTTCACTTTCACTCTGTAGATGAAGTCATCTTCCTAATGGAAAATAAAGTGTAAAGAAAATCATTAAAGGGACACTGTACCCAAAAAATTTCTTTCGTGATTCAGATAGAGCATGACATTTTAAGCAACTTTCTAATTTACTCCTATTATCAAATTTTCTTCATTCTCTTGGTATCTTTATTTGAAATGCAAGAAAGTAAGTTTAGATGCCGGCCCATTTTTGGTGATCAACCTGGGTTGTTCTTGCTGATTGGTGGATAAACTCATCCTCCAATAAAAAATTGCTGTCCAGAGTTCTGAATAAAAAAAAGCTTAGATGTCTTCTTTTTAAAATAAAGATAGCAAGAGAATGAAGAAAAATTGATAATAGGAATAAATTAGAAAGTGGCTTAAAATTGTATGCTCTATCTGAATCATGAAAGAAAAAATGTGGGTTCTGTGTCCCTTTAATAAAAATGTGTGACTTAGTTCTGCATTCCCCCTAACCATTCCCTAAACTATTTAGATCAATAGCTTACTAAGCATATGTAGCGTCTTCTGTGTTATGTTCTATCAATCAAGTGTGAAGCTGAGTCATATACATTGTGCAGACTTAAACTCTGATATATGACTTTAGCAATACTATGTGCTTCAGAGTATCCCTTTCTGACTATCTAAAAATCTAATAATGTCTAAACTAAATAATACATTTAAAATTGTATGCCATATGATGGATCATTGTGCAAAATCCCCCACCCCAGTCCATACATTGTGTATACTTACCATCTGATGTTGTCTTTGAAAATCAGGTGGCGAAGTCATTACAGGAGCCAATGCCAGAATTATCTAATGTATAAATTACCTAGTATAATAAAAATATAAAATTATAGTTTGATATAATCATTTGTTAAACAATCCTAACATGTTTGCACAATTCTCTACTTCTAATTTCCCTAAAATTCACACATATTCGCAAACCTCCTATGTAACTTCTAGTATTTACCGTCTGAAGTTGCGGTTGATGATGTTGTCTCTGACATTGAGCCCCTCATCCCAGAATGGCCCCTCTAAAACTGGGTTGCCCTCCTCATCTTGGAGGAGGGCTAAGGGTGCCTGGATGGCCTGCGGCGTAATGAGCCAAGGCCGTCTCATGTAACCCAAATCACCAATGAATAATGAACATAACAAAATGTCAATTATTACAAATATCGTAAAAATTATTATATTAAAATACATTTCAATAAGACACAATGCATTTGTGTATACGAAAATCGCATAACTAGATTTGCTGAAAGAGAAATAAATGTTTAAATCGCATACTATAGCTGCACATTTAAGCTATGACCTGCTACATATCTGTTGGGAGCTAAAACTAGACATTTGCAGAAAGAGAAATACATGGTTAACTCGCATCCTATATCTGCACATTTACGATAGAACATGCTACATATGTGTTTTTCGCATAAACTATACATTTGCTGAAAGAGAAAGAAATGTTTAAATTGCATCCTATATCTGCACATTTAAGCTTGGACCTGCTACATATCTGTTTGTAGATAAAACTAGACATTTGCAGAAAGAGAAATACATGGTTAACTCGCATCCTATATCTGCACATTTAAGCTAGGACCTGCTACATATGCATTTTTCACATAGACTAGACATCTGCTGAAATAGAAAGAAATGTTTAAATTGCATCCTATATCTGCACATTTGAGCTAGGACATGCTACATATCTGTTTGGAGCTAAAACTAGACATATTGCTGAAAGAGAAATAAATGGTTAAATCGCATCCTATATCTGCACATTTAAGCTAGGACCTGCTACATATCTGTTTGTAGATAAAACTAGACATTTGCAGAAAGAGAAATACATGGTTAACTTGCATCCTATATCTGCACATTTAAGCTAGGACATGCTACATATGCGTTTTTCGCCTAAACTAGACATCTGCTGAAAGACAAAGAAATGTTTAAATTGCATCCTATATCTGCACATTTAAGCTAGGACATGCTACATATTTGTTTAGAGCTAAAACTAGACGTATTGCTGAAAGAGAAATAAATGCTTAAATTGCATCCTATATCTGCACATTTAAGCTAGGACCTGCTACATATCTGTTTGTAGATAAAACTAGACATTTGCAGAAAGGGAAATACATGGTTAACTCGCATCCTATATCTGCACATTTAAGCTAGGACATGCTACATATGTGTTTTTCGGATAAACTAGATATTTGCTGAAAGAGAAAGAAATGTTTAAATTGCATTCTATATCTGCACATTTAAGCTAGGACATGCTACATATCTATTGGGAGCTAAAACTAGACATTTGCTGAAAGAGACAATTAAATTAAATTTTGCACATTACACAAACACAACTGTTTTTGAGCATTACAGTGGCAATTGTCTAAATTCTGAACCGTGCTGTGCACAAGTACTCACCAACGAGCCACCCATCGGGAAACTGTCTGCCCTCAAACTGCTGCCAGAGTGAGGACTGCCTGAGGATATGGGCATCATGACAAGCCCCGCCGAAATTCACGCACACATTCATAATCCGCATCCGTGAGTCGCAAAGAACTGCATGTTGAGACTATGAAAATGTTTGCGATTTCGGAAGGGCTGGTCATTTGCTGAAGCATGCAGCACAGTGTGCGTGCAATCTATTGCTCCCAACACATTGGGCATTCAAGCTATTGCAAAGAATTCCCTCTTCAGGCTCCTCCAATCACAATCATTTTGAGGGAATCCTATGTAAAACTTACAAACTCATACCATTGCATCCAGAAAATTGTCAAAAACCACAGAGAAGGTACCCTGAGACAGCCCATGCATGTACTCCTCTCCGGATTGAAAACTTCTGGAGGCCAGGACGTGTATGCAACTTAGCATCTTGGTCATGCTAGGGATTGCAGTCTGCATACGTTTACGTGGCTACAGATGAGGTTTAAGTACTTCGTAAAGGCCCATGAGTTGCTCTCGATTGAGCCTATACTTGTCATAAACCTCGAAGTCGCTCATGTTATCTAAGGTGGGCCTCACCCTGTGAACAGGAGGACCTCTGATCAGACGAGCCCTACGTCTCTCTTGGAGATGCCGAGTACACCTCATTCTGTTGTACACAACTCGTGCAACAGCACCTGCACCAACTAACTGGGGATCATCCATATTTGCCAAGCCAAACAGCACAAAGCCAAACAGCAAACACCAAACACACAAGGAGTAACAAGGTATGCAAAAACACGGCACAATCTGACTACTTTTGCTAGTTATCAAAAAACTAGCAGGTACGCTTGGCACTTTTACGGCCCAGCGTACCTGGTTTTCAATCCGCCGCCCTGGAGGCGGCGGATCCCATAGGAATCAATGGGAGTCTGACCATAACGAAAGTTCATGTTCGCTGTTGCCAGACATTCCATTGATTCCTATGGGAGATGTCTGCACCTAACACCCTAACATGTACCCCGAGTCTAAACACCCCTAATCTGTCCCCCCCTACACCGCCGCAAGTAAATAAAGTGTTTACCCCCTAAACCGCCGCTCCCGGAGCCCACCGCAAGCTATAATAAACATGTTAACCCCTAAACCTCCACTCTCCGTGACCGCGCCGCAACTAAAATATATGTATTAACCCCTAAACCGCCGCTCCCTGACCCCGCCGCAACTATAATATATGTATTAACCCCTAAACCGCCGCTCCCGGACCCCGCCGCAACCTATATTAAATTTATTAACCCCTATCCTGCCCCCCACTACACCTATAATAAACATGTTAACCCCTAAACCACCGCTCCCTGACCCCGCCGCAGCTATAATATATGTATTAACCCCTAAACCGCCGCTCCCGGACCCCGCCGCAACCTATATTAAATTTATTAACCCCTATCCTGCCCCCCACTACACCGCCGCCACTGTAATAAAATTATTAACCCCTAAACCTAAGTCTAACACTAACCCTAACACCCCCTAACTTAAATATTAATTAAATAAATCTAAATAATATTTCTATTATGAACTAAATTAATCCTATTTAAAACTAAATACTTACCTTTAAAATAAACCCTAATATAGCTACAATATAAATAATAATTATATTGTAGCTATTTTAGGATTTATTTTTATTTTACAGGCAAATTTCAATTTATTTTAACTAGGTACAATAGCTATTAAATAGTTATTAACTATTTAATAGCTACCTAGCTAAAATAAAGAGAAATTTACCTGTAAAATAAAAACTAACCTAAGTTACAATTACACCTAACACTACACTATACTTTAATAAATTATTCCTATTTAAAACTAAATACTTACCTGTAAAATAAACCCTAAGATAGCTACAATATAATTAATAATTACATTGTAGCTATCTTAGGATTTATATTTATTTTACAGGTAACTTTGTATTTATTTTAGCTAGTTAGAATAGTTATTAAATAGTTATTAACTATTTAATAACTACCTAGCTAAAAGAAATACAAAATTACCTGTAAAATAAATCCTAACCTGTTACAATTAAACCTAACACTACACTATCATTAAATTAATTACATAAATTACCTACAAATAACTACAATTAAATACAATTACATAAACTAACTAAAGTACAAAAAATAAAAAAAGCTAAGTTACAAAAAATAAAAAAAATAAGTCACAAACATTTAAAAAATATTACAACAATTTTAAGCTACTTACACCTAATCTAAGCCCCCTAATAAAATAACAAAGCCCCCCAAAATAAAAAAATGCCCTACCCTATTCTAAATTTAAAAAGTTCAAAGCTCTTTTACCTTACCAGCCCTTCGATGGGGTAAAAAACAAGTGAGGGGAGCTGTGTGTATTTCAATACATAAATAATATGTGTTACCGTGACCTTTAAATGAGCTTCTCGTATTGGTTTCAAAATTCAATCATAATATATATTGCGCTGTGATAAGGTAAACAAATAAGTTAAAATAGGGTGAAAAATAGTGAAAATATGACTACAAGAGGTTAAACAACAAAATATTTAATTGTTGCCATACAAAACAATATTGAACTAGATAATATATTCTGATAGGATAATAAGTGGTAAAGAGCTCTATTACCTTGCGTATACTGTATTGAAATACACACAGCTCCCCTCACTTGTTTTTTACCCCATCGATCCCTCACAGTTGTTTGAAGGAACAGCTGTTTATCAGGGTTGAGCTGTCTCAATCCAATAGGTGCACTCACTCTTAACTGTTTTTCACTATTAACCTTACCAGCCCTTAAAAGGGCCTTTCGTGGGGCATGCCCCAAAAAATTCAGCTCTTTTGCCTGTAAAAGAAAAATACAACCCCCCCAACATTAAAACCCACCACCCACATACCCCTAATCTAACCCAAACCCCCCTTAAAAAAACCTAACACTACCCCCCTGAAGATCATCCTACCTTTAGTCGTCTTCACTCAGCCGAGCCACCGATGGAACTGAAGAGGAGATCCGGAGCGGCAGAAGTCATCATCCAAGGGGCGCTGAAGAAATCTTCCATCCGATGAAGTGATCCTTCAAGCGGCGCTGAAGAAGTCTTCGATCCGGGCGATGTCATCTTCCAAGCGGGGTCTTCAATCTTCTTCTTCAGGATCCAGCTTCATTCTGCCGACGCAGAACATCCTTCTTTCCCGACGGACTACCGACGAATGAAGGCTCCTTTAAGGGACGTCATCCAAGATGGCGTCCCTTCAATTCCAATTGGCTGATAGGATTCTATCAGCCAATCGGAATTAAGGTAGGAAAAATCTGATTGGCTGATTGAATCAGCCAATCAGATTGAAGTTCAATCCGATTGGCTGATCCAATCAGCCAATCAGATTGAGCTTGAATTCTATTGGCTGTTCCGATCAGCCAATAGAATGCGAGCTCAATCTGATTGGCTGATTCAATCAGCCAATCAGATTTTTCCTACCTTAATTCCGATTGGCTGATAGAATCCTATCAGCCAATCGGAATTGAAGGGACGCCATCTTGGATGATGTCCCTTAAAGGAGCCTTCATTCGTCGGTAGTCCGTCGGGAAAGAAGGATGTTCCGCGTCAGCGGAATGAAGATGGATCCTGAAGAAGAAGTTTGAAGACCCCGCTTGGAAGATGACATCGCCCGGATCGAAGACTTCTTCAGCGCCGCTTGGAGGATCACTTCATCGGATAGAAGACTTCTTCAGCGCCGCTTGGAGGATCACTTCATCGGATGGAAGATTTCTTCAGGGCCCCTTGGAGGATAACTTCTGCCGCTCCGGATCTCCTCTTCGGTTCCATCGCTGCTCGGCTGAGTGAAGACGACTCAAGGTAGGATGATCTTCAGGGGATTAGTGTTAGTTTTTTTTAAGGGGGGTTTGGGTTAGATTAGGGGTATGTGGGTGGTGGGTTTTAATGTTGGGGGGGTTGTATTTTTCTATTACAGGCAAAAGAGCTGATTTTTTGGGGGCATGCCCCACGAAAGGCCCTTTTAAGGGCTGGTAAGGTAAAAGAGCTTTGAACTTTTTTAATTTAGAATAGGGTAGGGCATTTTTTTATTTTGGGGGGCTTTGTTATTTTATTAGGGGGCTTAGATTAGGTTAAGTAGCTTAAAATTGTTGTAATATTTTTTAAATGTTTGTAACTTATTTTTTTTATTTTTTGTAACTCAGCTTTTTTTATTTTTTGTACTTTAGTTAGTTTATGTAATTGTATTTAATTGTAGTTATTTGTAGCTAATTTATTTAACTAATTTAATGATAGTGTGGTGTTAGGTTTAATTGTAACTTAGGTTAGGATTTATTTTACAGGTAATTTTGTATTTCTTTTAGCTAGGTAGTTATTAAATAGTTAATAACTATTTAATAACTATTCTAACTAGCTAAAATAAATACAAAGTTACCTGTAAAATAAATATAAATCCTAAGATAGCTACAATGTAATTATTAATTACATTGTAGCTATCTTAGGGTTTATTTTACAGGTAAGTATTTAGTTTTAAATAGGAATAATTTATTAAAGTATAGTGTAGTGTTAGGTGTAATTGTAACTTAGGTTAGTTTTTATTTTACAGGTAAATTTCTGTTTATTTTAACTAGGTAAGCTATTAAATAGTTAATAACTATTTAATAGCTATTGTACCTAGTTAAAATAAATTGAAATTTGCCTGTAAAATAAAAATAAATCCTAAGATAGCTACAATATAATTATTATTTATATTGTAGCTATATTAGGGTTTATTTTAAATGTAAGTATTTAGTTTTAAATAGGATTAATTTAGTTCATAATAGAAATATTATTTAGATTTATTTAATTAATATTTAAGTTAGGGGGTGTTAGGGTTAGTGTTAGACTTAGTTTTAGGGGTTAATAATTTTATTACAGTGGCGGCGGTGTAGTGGGGGGCAGGATAGGGGTTAATAAATTTATTATAGGTGGCGACGGTGTAGGGGGGGCAGGATAGGGGTTAATAAATGTAATATAGGTTGCGGCGGGGTCAGGGAGCGGCGGTTTAGGGGTTAAACTATTTATTTAGTTACGGCGAGGTGCGGGATCAGCAGGATAGGGGTTAATAACTTTATTATAGAGGGCGACGGTATAGGGGGGGCAGGATAGGGGTTACTAGGTATAATGTAGGTTGCGGCAGTGTCCGGAGCGGCGGTTTAGGGGTTAATACATTTATAAGAGTTGCGGCGGGGTCTAAGGGCGGCGGTTTAGGGGTTACTAACTTTATTTAGTTGCGGGGGGCTCCGGGGGCGCCGGTATAGGGGGTAGAACAGTGTAGTTTAGTGTGGGTGCTTAGTGACAGGCTAGCAAGAAAGCTGTAAAAAAGCCGAAGAGCAGCGAGATCGGATGAGTGATAACTCTCACAGTCCGCTGCTCATCGTCCCGTACTTGGTGCGCGGCTTTTTGACAGCTTTTTTGATAACTTAGGCAAATTTTTGCAGGTCCGCGGCGGCGATGTGAGGCGAGCTTAGGCGGGCGTATTGGGCCGGAGAAGGCAGGAAAAGTAGACACGTTGATAACTACCCCCCAATGTCGATCACAAAGGATGCTTTGGCCATGTTTTTTGTGGGATTTATAGTGCAATATGTCCAATGGTAGTGTGTTCATAATGATTGCTGATTGTATCCACTTGATTGTATCTGACCAGCGCGAATGCATTCGAAGTGGACGGATTTTCTTGTGTTTGATGAAATTTATTTCCCCCCCAATGAATCGTAATGTGAAAGTGTAAAATATAACATATACAGTGCACCTTTGTAATGTTTGTTCATATGTGTAACAAATAGTTATCAAACGCGATTTTAAAGTAAAAACCACACGTCCACGCTAACATGAATAAAAGTGCATACTTGTGTATAACGTGTGCATAGATATTGCATAGAATCTGATCGATCAATGTTGCTGCAATATTGTTGCCAAACGATAAAGTAACGGCTGACATCTCTAATATTACATATATACAGTAAGTGATTGGCAAGATTTAAAGATTTTACGTGTCCCATTGAAATCGCAATAATAATGATTATCTTCCAACCCTCTCGTTTACATATGTAGTATTGAGTGAGAAACTGCTGAAAGGGTCGGTACAGTCCTAATGCTGTAATCTGTATGGTTGAAGCTTAGGCCCATATTTATCAAGCTCCGTACGGAGCTTGAAGGGCCGTGTTTCTGGCGAGTCTTCAGACTCGCCAGAAACACAAGTTATGAAGCAGCGGTCTAAAGACCGCTGCTCCATAACCCTGTCCGCCTGCTCTGAGCAGGCAGACAGGAATCGCCGGAAATCAACCTGATCGAATACGATCGGGTTGATTGACATCTCCCTGCTGGCGGCCGATTGGCCGCGAGTCAGCAGGGGGCGGCGTTGCACCAGCAGCTCTTGTGAGCTGCTGGTGCAATGTTAAATGCGGAGAGCGTATTGCTCTCCGCATTTAGCGAGGTCTTGCGGACCTGATCCGCAGTGTCGGATCAGGTCCGCAAGACCTTTGATAAATTGGGGCCATAGAATGATGTCATCATATTAGCAACATGCCTGTCTATTTTGCAAATCTTCATTCTGCTGTTGTATTTTGCAACATTCTTATTGTGTGATGATTAAAAAGATAAATGTGTGTTTTGCTGTTGTGTGATGTGTGTTATGTACATATATGTATGTATTGTGATTCTCTCCCACATATTCTGATTTATATAAAGCAGTATAGCATTGTTGTTCCTTCCAAAAAAGTGACAACTCTAATATTTTCTAATGATATGTTATTATTGTACACAATTCCTAATGGTATATTACGAGTAAATTGTGATGTTAAATCCATAATTGATCTTTCGTGATTCCGAGAGAGAATACAATGTTAAACAATCTTCCAATGTAGTTGTATGATGTAAATGTGTTCATTGTTTATATCTGTTTTTTTGACTGAATATCAATGCACATGTATGAGTCAATGCCAAATGGCATGTATGTGCATCCATCAATCATCATCTGGTGCAACAGAAACTTGTAATAGCAGAGTTAGGAAAAATGAAGCGTTATGGCCCATAACGATGATATTTGAGTCATAATGCCAAACTCATAATCTAGCTGTGTGTTATTTAATTTCATCCTGTTCCGGCAGCTTTTTTCAAAACAGTTTTCCTGTTTTAATAAATTAAAGGTGCCAGATACTGAAGCTCCGCCTCTTCATACTGGGCGCCCCCCATCTTGGAGCTTAGGCATATACAGACTAAAGCAGACAAGTATGTGGGTATTCCCGTTTGTAAAACCAGTTTACCTTTTCTTCCAGCTTTAAATTTTAAACATTTAGGGATCAATTCCCAATACACCTTTTTCAACATTGAAATTATCACAACTCAAATGATAACACGATTCCCATATTGGAAAATTATTGGAAAGATATCAGAAAATAAAACAATATGTTGCATGGATAACATCAGCTAAATATTGATAACAAAATGGACACATCAAATTCAACAATTAAAGCCATTTGATAAATTAAACACCCACAGCTTAACCAATAACACACATCAGATAAACGATAATAATGGCCATCGATCTGCAAACACTCAAATCCAGAAAACAAGATGGAGTTGCCCATGCCTATAATGTATAGTAACAAGGGAAAAAGTCCTCAGCACTCCAAAATTCTTTTCAGCAATTTATTGATAGAAAACAGCGATGTTTCGGGGTCACATCCCCTTATTCATGCTTGATACATTGATTGTTACATGATTACCATTTAAATATTTTCTTTGGCACCAATGCACCTAAAATGGAGCTGTAGCTCAATCTACTGGCAGCCTATCAGTATTACACACAAAAATAAGAAAACTTTAATGCATATATATACATATATTATAAAAACTTTTAAAATTATGCTCAATTTAAAACCTGAATATGGATGCTGATAATTTTATAATATATACAGTTAAATTTTATATAACAGAACAAGTTGTATAAAGGCAATTAGGAGAATTAGAGATTTAGAAATAGCAAGACGGATCATAATCTCTATTTAGGCCCCTAGGGGCCAATGTCTCTAATGTGTGGATCCACCACATTTCCTTTAGTTTGAGAAGCCGTTCCCTGTCCATACCATTCCTATTGGACTTAATATGGTCTATGACCTGCCATCTAAGTTGGCTAATATTGTGCCCTTTGTCAAGGAAGTGTCTAGAAAGGGGAGCCTCAAGGTTCTTACATCTGATGTTAGAGCGATGTTGGCTCATTCTATCCCTAACTTTATGGGTCTTCTCCCCTATATACACGATGGAACAAGGACATTTAATTAAATAAATAAAATAGGTGGTCTCACAGGTGAAGAAGTCATTTATATTATATTTCTTACCACTATGTGGGTGATGAAAATTTGTACCTATTATTATAGAATTGCAGCTTATGCAATTCAAACATGGGAAATTTCCTGTTTTCTTGCTACCCAAAGTGGTCTGCTTTAATTCTTTCCCAGGTCCTATATCTGTCTTTATGAGGTGATCCCTTAGATTTTTAACTCTTCTGTGGGCCATTAATGGGGGTTCTTCAAAATAAACCACTTCTTTGTTACATTCCTTGAGAATATGCCAAGTCTGATAAGTCTAGCATATTCTCAAGGAATGTAACAAAGAAGTGTTTTACTTTGAAGAAACCCCATTAATGGCCCACAGAAGAGATAAGAATCTAAGGGATCACCCCATAAAGACAGATATAGGACCTGGGAAAGAATTAAAGCAGACCACTTTGGGTACAAATTTTCATCACCCACATAGTGGTAAGAAATATAATATAAATGGCTTCTTCACCTGTGAGACCACCTATGTTATTTATTTAATTAAATGTCCTTGTTCCATGGTGTATATAGGGGAGATGACCCATAAAGTTAGGGATAGAATGAGCCAACATCGCTCTAACATCAGATGTAAGAACCTTGAGGCTCCCCTTTCTAGACACTTGCTTGACAAAGGGCACAATATTAGCCAACTTAGATGGCAAGTCATGGACCATATTAAGCCCAATAGGAATGGTATGGACAGGGAATGGATTCTCAAACAAAAGGAAATGTGGTGGATCCACACATTAGAGACATTGGCCCCTAGGGGCCTAAATAGAGATTACAATCTGTCTTGCTATTTCTACATCTCTAATTCTCCTAATTGCCTTTATACAACTTGTTCTGTCATATAAAATATAACAGTATATAATATAAAATTATCAGCATCCATATTCAGGTTTTAAATTGAGCATAATTTTAAAAGTTTTTATAATATATGTATATATATGCATTAAAGTTTTCTTATTATTGTGTGTAACACTGATAGGCTGCCAGTAGATAGAGCTACAGCTCCATTTTAGGTGCATTGGCGCCAAAGAAAATATTTAAATGGTAATCATGTAACAATCAATGTATCAAGCATGAATAAGGGGATGTGACCACGAAACGTCGCTGTTTTGTATCAATAAATTGCTGAAAATAATTTTGGAGTGCTGAGGACTTTTTCCCTTGTTACTATACATTGTTTGGGGACTTTGCAGTGTCCTCTTGCCCTATGTGCACTCCCTCAACTGTTGTGCTCTTATCTTACATATCTCACTGATGCCTATAATGGAGACAACTTTTTTAGATGACAAATACATTGCACCAAATAGGAAAATGATACTGACTTCGTCATCACCATTAATTAAATGTAAAAACATAGAAAACATATCTGTCAATAACAAACAAGATATAAACAGTTACAATGTGCGAGAGGAGACTGTTAGAAGAGAACAAAATGCATTCAGAAGAATGAGCGGCCTGGTTGGTTACTAGGAGTGGATGGGCACTATTTTTATGACTAGGGGCTAGATTACGAGTGTAGAGTTATTTTTCACTCCCACTCGCATGTAAACTTTGCTAGACGGAGGATTATTGCGTGTGTCAGTTTGCGCTGGTATTACAAGTTGAAAGTAAGATGGATGAAGACTGGGTGGAAGAGGACAGCCCCAGAGAAGCGCCACCATGGAAGAAGATGGAAAAATACTACCGCCGTGGATGAAGATGGAGAAAGACTACCGCCATGGATGAAGAGGAGCACCACCTGAGCTGATCATGTAGGAGCCAGATTCAAGTTATGTGAATAGAAACTTTGGGGTTTAGCGTTAAGAATTTTTTGGGTAGGCTTTTTTTAAGGATAGGGATTTTTTATTTTTATTTTAAAAAGAGCTGTAATCATTTTAGGGCAATGCCCCACCAAATTCCTTTTTCAGGGCAATTTTTATCAAAGTTTTTTTTATAGAATAGTTTTTTTTAGCATAGTTTTTTTTCAGATAGCAATTTTATGTAATTCAAAAGAGCTATGATTACTTTAGGGCATTGTCCTACAAATTCTCTTCACATGGCATTTTTTTAGGATAGTTTTTGTTAAAGATCTTTTTTTTTGTGGGTGGGGGGTTACTTTGGTTTTAGGATAGGGTTTTTATGTAAAATAGCTTTAATCACTCCAACTAGGGCACTGCTTGACAAATGCCTTTTTCAGAGGAATTTTTAGAGCATGTTTTAGTGTTAGTTTAGGATTTTTTAGGGTGGGCTTTTTTTAAGGGAGCTTTAGTTTTAGGACAGGTTTTACTGGTTGGGGGTTTATATTTTTGGTAATTTTTTTATTTTTTGTAATGGTAGATTTTTTATTTTTTGTATCTTAGGGGGTGTTAGGTTAGGGGTGTTGGGGTGGTTAGCTGTTAGAAGGTTAGGGGATATTTTGCAATGGGGGTTGTGGTGGTTAGAGGTTAATAGATTAGGCGATATTTTGGTGGTTGTGGCAGTTAGGGGTTTAATAGCTTAGGGGTGTATTTTGAGATGGGGTTGTAGTGGTTAGGGGGTTAATAGTGTAGTGGGGTGATTTGTTGTGGGCTATGGAGTAGATTTATCATATGTCTGGCGGCTATGGGGCAGATTTATCATATGTCTGGTGGACATCGATAAATGCCGAAAGCATACGCTGTTGGCATTTATCATTGCACAAGCAATCATTGTGCAAAAGCGGGGTGTCAATCAACCCGATCTTATGTGATTGGGTGGATTGATGTCCACAGTCTCAGAGGCAGTGGACTAGTTAAGGAGCAGCGGTCTTAACTCCTGTTTAGGGTGAGCCTGAAGGCTTAATAAATCCTTAAATAAACCCTTAATAAATCGGCCCCTATGTGTCAGTTTAGGGGTTAATAGTCTAGCGGGGTGATTTGCGGTGGACTATGTGGTGGTTTAGGGGTGCTTAATGCAATTTTTTCTCAGCCCAAACTTTACGTGAGATGTTAGTTCACGTAAAATGTTTCAGCGTAAAATGCGACTGCATTTGAGTGATCACAATTTGTAATACGGATGCTCAACGCCACCTATAGAAAATATGGGGAGCATAAATTACCGCAAGATCTTGCAAACAAATCTCCAGTAATCTAAAAAAAATACCACAATCTCGCTTGCGCTCCTCGCAAAGTTTAAAATTACACGCTCTATCTGAATCCTGAAAGAAAGAGAAAAATGTGTTTCATGTCCCTTTAATTCAATAGGAATGCACACAAACAAAACCACTTACAAGATAAAAGTATATTTGCAGCACTTCACATTAACCAGCAGCTCACTTTTCCAACATAGCTCTCTACTGACTATGGAATGTCTAGGACATTCCTCCCCCTTAACAGACTCCTTTTGCCTGACTGTGTATGGAGAGTATAACACTTCAAATAGACTTCGTTTTGCAGTTAAAAAACCTTACGCAATTCATTTGCCACGTTCTTCAGAGTCCAATTGCTTCAAAAAAGGAGCACAATAGTTACTAAACAAAGTAAACAGTAGACCATGATACGCATCTCATGCACCTTTATTATTTAACTGCAACATTTAAAACACCTTAATCAATTTTCACGTACATAAAAACCTCAGGTTTCACAGTCAGAGTTTGAAGATTAATAATACATATTCTCACTTTTCCCATCTCAGTCTACAGTGGATTTTAAATAAATAAACGGATCCCTATAAATACACCCTCTTCCAACATTTCTGAGAGCACAACAAAACCAGCCGCCAAAGAGCCATCAAATTTACTGATATGCAATAAAGAAAGAAGAATCTTTAGCCTGTCTGTGTTATTTAATTGCAAAGAAAAAGATGCTCATCACCTAGTCAGAGCTACAGAATTAAATAAACCACAAGGGCTATCAGCAGTGAGTTTGGGCTTTAGCAGATAATGTGGCAGCCCGCAGGGCTCAGTTTCCAGCTATCTGATAGCACTGCGGCTTTTAAACAAGATCAGTACATAAAATGAAAACGTTCTATGAACTGCAAGCTTCTAAAAACTAGAACCTCCAGAGCTATTTATGTACATCACTGTATATAAAGGTGCATTGCATAGTAATATTAGTGATATACTGTTCCCTTGTCAAATATAAAAATAGAAATTAAAATGTGCATCTCTACATCATAAATTGATTTTGTGTGTTGCTGTCTCTCTCACTAAAAAATGAAATACTAAAAATATCAATACTATGGGCTAGATTAAAAGTGAGGCGCAAACTGTTTTAAACAGGTGATATCGTCTTTTCATGAGCCTTTTTAACTGCGCTGATATTAGAAGTTGAGCGAAATCGAGATTGCGCTAGCGCAATCGTCATTTACTCTTTAACCCTTAACACAATCTCAGAGCTCAGAAATAAAAAAGTTGCACAAAACACATCAAAAATACAGTTACACTCATAATAACACTGTGTAATAACACATTTTAAAAAACATATTGCACAAAAAAGTTATAAGGGCTCAAATTCATGAGATCTCAGGTTTTAGAGGAAAAAATAGCTGCCACAGTACTTTAACAATCGAGATACACACAGATATATTGCTAAAGATGTATTTGTATGTGTGTATATATATATATATATATATATATATATATATATATACAGTATATATATATATATGTGCGTGTGTGTGTGTACATACAGTATCTCACAAAAGTGAGTACACCCCTCACATTTTTGTAAATATTGTTTTATATCTTTTCATGTGACAACAGTAAAGAAATGACACTTTGCTACAAAGTAAAGTAGTGAGTGTACAGCATGTATAACAGTGTAAATTTGCTGTCCCCTCAAAAGAAATCAACACACAGCCATTAATGTCTAAAATGTTGGCAACAATGTGAAAATGTTATTGTGTTTGCACAATCTTGGGGTTTTTTCTCCTTTTTTTCTCCATTGATTTCTATGGGGGAATACATGAACGCGAAAAGTTAAGTTATGATTTTTGCACTATTTGGGTTACCCCTTGCACAAAATTATTTTTTTTGTAACTTGCAATCCGAACACAACCCGACTAGTACAAAAAAAGCTTAACTCTAGGGGAGTTTTTGCGATCGCGAAAAAAAAATACTGTGACACTTTAAATGTAGCCCCAAGTGTTTGTTTCAAGTACAGGTCCTGTAACAATTGTAGGGTGCACATAACTCTTCATTTGAGGGAGATTTTATATTTGAAAAAACAAACAAGAAAACTCAAAATAACTTGTTTTATTGCTATTTTATAAACATCTTAATAATCAAGTTAGCGAGTGACTGACTAAAGAAAATAGCAGATAAACAAGGTGAAAACATTTCTATGCAGTTTCAACCTGTACAATATATTATTTTTTATAAAATATGGTTGTTGTGTGCTTTATGAATATATTTGAAAAGGAATACAAGCGTCAAAAGTTATCAATAGATTATTGATAAGAATATACAATATGGGCAAAAGTATATGGACACCCCTACTAATTATTGAGTTCATATTGCTAACATGTGTAAAAAAATCCAACATATAGCCATGAAATCACCATAGACAAACTGAAAGTACAATGGGTCATCTGAAAGGCTCAATTACTTTAAACGTGGCACTTTCATCGGATGCAACCTTTTTCACAAGTCAGTTTGTTAAATTCCTGACCTTCATGATATGCCCGGTAAACTGTAAGTGCTATTATAGTGAAATGGAAGCGTTTCAGAATCCGCAAAGTTGTAGACCACGCAAACTTACAGAGCTGGACATCAAGAGCTTGAGTACGTAAAAATCCCCTATCATCTTTTGCAGCATCACTCACTAAAGAGTTCCAAACTGCCCCATCAGCACAAGAATTGTGCACCGGAAGCTTAAAAAAATTAGTTTCTATGGCCAATCAACTGTGAACAAGCCTCATATTAAACACGTGCAATGCCAAGCATCGGCAGGAGTGGCGTAAAGCACACCACTACTACACTCAGGAGTAATAGAAACACGCAGAGAGAAGTGCACCCACAGGAACGAACAATAAGCTCAATAACATTGTTAGCCTATTCTATGGCGATTTACCACCTGGGTGCAGCTTTCTGTATTATATCTATCTGATCTCGCCTATTACAGTCGGACCAGTGCCAAAATATCAGGCAGTTCCTCTCTGAACAAGAAACACAGAAACCCCAGATGATTGTTGGGCCTCGTCAGTGAGGTGTAGCCATATTCCTCTAAGCACACTGAGCAAGGAGTCCACGTGTTGCCCCTTTTTTTCCCTTAGGGAGACTAAATACGCACAGAGAGAAGCGCACTTGCATGAACGAACAACTAGGAATGGAAACATAATCTCTGGAGCGATGAATCATGCTTCACACTCTGGCAGTCTGATGAAATAATGTGGGTGAAGCAGATGCCAGGAGATCTCTACATACTGGAATATATAGAGCACTAAAGGAGCCTAACCTTAACAATACCTTTGAATTATACTACTGAACATCCATGAGTGATCAGTGCATATCATCTTTGCTTACTTCTACATAGCAACTAACACTGCATTTCTCATAATAATTTCTTTTTTGTTATATCCTTAAATCTTTTATTTAACGAAATCTAATAAACTTTAATTTAATACAAATATTTAGAGAATTATGACTGAGCTATGGGATCGTATTTTAGATAAGTTTTTGTTTTCAAAATGTACATGTTTTTCTACCCAAACAGATGAAGAGGCTGGCTGATAGCGCGTAATGTGACTTCATACCTCTGAGCAGTATTTGGGGGAAAGGCCGATGTTTTTGATAAACTGTTTGTCCTCTTTCACTAAACATAGCTTATAATCGTTGTATTCCCTATTCTTTCTTGATTAAAAATAATTCTCCTAATCAAAAACATATTCCCATCTTGCATTCAAAATATGTCCGGCACAATATAAAAGTGTATCCAAAATAAATATGATTGATAGCTGTTTTCAATGAATCACCTCCTACAAAAAGGCAGCTGTATCAATATTAATATTTAGACCTATTGGCTGCAGTGTACCTAGTTGGTGGATCCAATAGGTTTCTCTTTTTTGCAGAGCTTGTAGATGGTCTCCTCCCATTATGTATCTTCCTACCTGCTCAAATTCCTTAGCCCTGTAAGTTGCTGGCCTTTCTATGGGGATTGTTTTCTCAATAGCAAGGTCTTGCAGACATGGTAGTTATGGATTTAATGTATTTTTCTGGCGGCAATTCAAGTACACAGATCTTTTTTCCCTGCTCTTTTTTTTTGCTCTTATCCTATCCTACCTTTCTTCTTCTTGTTTGACTATACGTCAGACTAGTTTCCAGTAAGGTGGGAGGGGTTTTAAAGGGCTCTTGGAGTTTTGGAAATCTTTGTCTCCTCTTAGTGGTCAGGAGTGGTATTTTTCCAGGAGTAATGGCTCCTGGACTCTCACCACCATGAAATAAATTAGTTTATCAGGTAAGTATAAATTATATTTTTTGTAAATGTACCGAAGGGCCAGCAATTCATCAAGGCGTAAAGCTAATGTCGTGCCTCTAGGTTTTTTGCCGTATGTCAGCTTCTGGGGAAAACCTGTAATATTTTTGTGCACTGTCCCAAAGGCTAGGGTTTCAAAATAAAATACAGTTTTAAACAAATCTATGCTCCTATAGTAGTTGTCCAACCATAGATAGCAGCCTTTGTTCAGCAAGGATAGAAGGAGATCCCACACAATCTTTCCATTTGTGCCAAAGAATCTTGGCAACCCTTCGTAAATATGAAATGCCCAGGTATAACCTGTAGTTTTAGAACAGAAAAATGCCACAGTGCTGAAAACAAATTTACATACAACGCAAGTGCATCTAAAATTAAGGAAACCCTCTCTCCTTAATTAGAAATACTATGTAGCGGAAATAGAATCTCAATACCTTAGACAGGTATAGAGAAAATGCACTTGCGCTTCTGAAAGCTAAATGTATGTGTAGCAACGGCTTAAATGAAAATACCCTATATTGGCAGAATAAAATATAATATCCTATATAGGAATTATCTATGAATGTTGGTATGAATGTTTAATAAGGATATATTCCTTAATAATTAAAAAAGTGTCAAATAAAATCACAAATGGTACCAATGGTCAATATACAACACAACACACAAGAGAATATAAAACATAACATTCACAAATCAAAAATCAAAGCATATATGCATAAAACACATAAGTATAAAACACATAAATACAGGAATAAAAGTCTATAAGCAGTCCGTTAATGGAGATGCAATAAGCGAGAAAAAGTTTTTGCAGAAGCTTGCTGTTGTTAGAGTGCTGCAGACAGAAAAACAACAGAAGAGAAATCCTTTTAGGCAAATATAAAGTGTTCATAAGCAAAGGTGCGTTTTCTTACTTACACCGGCTGCTTTACTTTTCGTCACAACGGTCTTGAAACCTCCAAAATTAGACCACCACTATATGGGTGCTTTGTTTTTGAATATGCCAGCCGCTTCACTATGTTCCTTGGACCCACAAAGGTGAAATATAGCTTTGTTCTTATTTGGCTGCCTTAATAGACTTACAGCGGTCCGGGGACCTCCAAAGATTTATCCGCAACTATGTTGCTATTTCTGGGCAGCCGTCTCCTAGCATGTAGCTCATATTGCAGGTAACTGCTGTATAGCTACGGGTGCCGTGAAGAGACAAAAACAGATGAGTAATAGAGCAATGCGTTTCGGCTACGCAAAGCCTTTCTCAAGCTCTATTCTAACAGCATATCCTCGCCTTATTTATATCCGTTCACTTAAAGGGGTAATTACATCTTAAAGGGATATATGCTACAGAGATCAAATCGTATAAAAAAGATAAATTCATACATATAGAATGCTTCACTATAATTTAACATTATAAAAACGTGACACTACAAGGAAATAATACTCATAAAAATATATATAAAATTAATATCATTCAGAAACAAGAGGCTATTTTGGAAAAATTGAAAAATTGATATTGGGACATTACATATTTAAAAAATGGATATATTAAAAAAATTCATAAGAAGTTCTATTTGATCTGGATTAAAAAGAAGGACCTGGATATAATTAAACAATATAGACCTAATATGGAAAATGATTAAAGGGACATTATACACTCATTTTTTCTTTGCATAAATGTTTTGTATATGATCTATTTATATAGCCCATAAAGTTTTTTTTTTTTTTTTTTTTAAATTAATAGTTTTGCTTATTTTTAAATAACATTGCTCTAATTTTCAGACTCCTAACCAAGACCCAAAGTTTTATGAGAATACCGTCACTCCAGCTTCCTCCTGTTTGTGTAAAGGGTCTTTTCATATGTAAAAGAAGGGGGGGTGGGAGGGTCTTATTTCCCACTTGCAGTGGGCTTTCCAGCTACCTTTTCAACAGAGCTTCTAAGTAAGTTAAACCATTTTATACTGGATTTTTATATCAGTATCTGTGCATATTATTCTTTATAGTAGTGTCTATAACATGCAGTTATATGAAAATGAGTGTATACTGTCCCTTTTAAATAAATCAATAGTAATATATATACTAAATTCATGATACATACTAGTTCGTAAAAAACATACATATAAAAAGAATATATATATATATATATATATATATATATATATATATATATATATATATAAAAGTGTTTAATGATTGATTAAGCTAATCAAAAAGATGACAGCCCAAATCTAACTCTAAATTAAGACCCTTTGGGCTGAGTGTTCCTAATTGAAATATCCATTTCCCTTCTCTTTTTAGGATTTCGTCATGCAAATTATCTCCTCTCCAGGGATATGTACATTTATCGATACCCATAAATTTAAAATGCTTTAAATTTTCTCCATTACAGTTAAAAAAAGTGCTTAGGGATAGGCAAATCTTTGGTTCTTTCCTTATCATGGTGTTCAATTGACAAGACAATGGCCCCAAGTTATCAAGGTCTGGCAGACCTGATCCGACACTGCGGATCAGGTCCGCCAGACCTCGCTGAATACGGCGAGCAATACGCTTGCCATATTCAGCATTGCACCAGCAGCTCACAAGAGCTGCTGGTGCAACGCTGCCCCCTGCTGACTCGCGGCCAATGGGCCGCCAGCAGGGGGGTGATGTGTGTCCGCCTGCTCAGAGCAGGCGGACAGGTTATCGAGCAGCGGTCTTTGTGACCGCTGCTTCATAACTGCTTTTTCTGCAGGCTCACCAGAAACACGGGCATCAAGCTCCAATCGGAGCTTGATAAATATGCCCCATGCTCTCTTATTCTGTCACGTAGGGGGTCTTTCCAATTCCCCCACGTATTGAACTACACCACATTTACATTCTATTAGATAAATTACATTATTATCTGTACATTTTATCATTTGATTGATCTTAAAAGTTTCTCCTGTAGTATATGATTTCACTTCCTTCTTTTTCATAGCATATTTGCATGACTTGCACTTAAGGCATGGAAAGAAACCTTTTAATGTTTTCCCCCATTGGCCGGTACCTATGCCTGTCTCTTTTTGCTTTAGGTCAGTAGGGGCCAATCTAGTTTTTAAATTTCTTGCTCTCTTATATACTATTTTGGGTTTATTCGTTAAAATGTGACCTATCATATCATCACTTTTTAGTACAATCCAATGTTTTTTTTAAATATTTTCAATTAAATGTTTATTTCCCCTAAAAGAGGTAATGAAAGGCAAAAAGACAGTATCATTGTTAGTTTTTTCTTTCTTCTTTTTGTTTAAAATATCTTCTCTCTTATAAATGCGAACCTCATTTCTAACAGTTTCTAATTCCTTTTCTATTTATACCCTGTTTACAAATTTATCTACTAGAATCTTTGATTGGGCTTCATAATCTAGGGTGTTACTACAGTTTTTCTTTATTCGAATGAACTGACCCTTAGGGATGTTCTTTTTCCATAAATTATGGTGGCAACTTTGTTGGTGGATATAATTTTTAGCATCCACTTGCTTGAAGTATGTTTTAGAGTGCAACAAAAACTGAATTGCATAATTACTTTCTTCGTATGTAATGTTCAAATTTTTGGAATAAATATTCATAGATGTAAAAAATTGGTTAAAACTACTCTCACGGGGGTGGAGCCGCACGCCAATGAGTATGGCCACATAAGAGAAAAGCTCTGTGGCATACCAGGCTAATATTCCTAAATCTACATAAGAAGGCTCATGCAGAAATAGAGAAAAACATCTCACCCAGCATCTAACACCCTGGGACATAGATCAGGTCATACTGAAAATTAAAAGAGGCCAGTTTCAACTTGGCAGCAATGGATCTCCCGACCGTAACTCTTAGCGATGAAGCCCGGGAATATCCTCCTTCCTCCATCTCCCAGAGCTCACGGCACACTGGAGGACATAGGAAAAGGTACGCATTTATACACATGAAAGGGGCCAAATGTGGAAAGACATCAACTAGGCGAGACCAGCGGCTGGCATACCGGGTATGAGAGACGCTTAGTAAAAGTCGCCAACTTGCATCTCAGACATGTGCTATCTTAATGGCTCGGACACCACTAAAAACAATGGAGGAGTTCTACTTGACCCTACATGACCTACTTAATGCATTTGAACGTGACATGGCTAACAAATTTGCTGATCTTATCTCTACAGTCCGATCTGTGACTGCAGAGGGCTGCCCTAATTACCCGGACCCGGAAAAGCCCATACCGATATTGACCAGAAATGTAATACCAATGGAGCAGTCTATGTCTTGTCCTGAAGTACAGCTATCTCAGAAAGGTTTAGGCAGAGAAGGAGACAAGGCTTACACATCCTCTCCTTGTATCATGAACCTAACAGCCGTTAGATTACCTCTACAAGACACCTGTTCGGTATGGACTGGGGAGCATATGGAACATGGCACTCCAGAGTTACATTACCTTGGCTTGATTTATGACAAGGGAGGCATAGCTGTTTGTCCCGGTCATGGGTTAAAAAGCTGGTCTTTCATTACAGAACGGAGGTGTTGAGGCAGCTTTGACCCCAGCAGTCCATGGATGACGATCATCGAGAACCCACAAAGGACTCTAGTTTAAAGTTCAGGCCGCTCTGGAGAGCCGGAGTGGGCTGATCCAACCACTATGTTATAGCCCTTAGACGGTCCCCGTACTCGGCAACAAGATATAAACTTACTTTTGCAAGCCTCATATCTCAGTTGTCTATGAGGACATTTATGTTTGAAGTCAGACTGAGCTCCCTCCTCATATAAGCTGAGTGACTGTATTCACTATACACTGTTTAGATGGATATAAATACAGAGTTAGTTAACATACTCTCACTTCTCTCTTTGCGGCTCGTATAACTCCTTTTTACTAACCTGTTTACTAAGCATTATAAATAATCTATCTACGATAGAAGTTGAATATTTTCATAGCCTGTTTAAGTTTTGTTTTTTGGTTAGTGTTGTAATTGAAATGTGCTATTTTCTCACTATATTTATTATCTAGGTTGTGGGGCATATTGACCTAACATGTCATAGCAAACAGAGAAATCTTACATAGGTTAAAAATGCATTTTCCCAGTTCTACAGCATCTAATATTGGTCCCAAATACCCTCAACAAATTAATATATAGTCCTGAGCCACCCTCTCAGTGTGTAAAAATAGAGGTTTATATGGACTGATAAACACGATGGTTTCATAATAGTAAATCCTGCATATTTGTACTCATCCTAGTACTGACGTACAGTAGCAATACTATGCAGTTAGTTACCTTACTCTAGCTTATTTCAGACCTATCTATTCATTACTGCTCAGTGCCAGAGATTTTTCTATATGTTATATCTTGCCTGTTCTTACCTCCATTAACATATTAAGAGACCTGAGATAGGTCATGTGGTCCCTCCATTCAACAGTTTATTTTTTTAAAATATGTTGGTACCTCATCTGTAGTCCAGCTGTTGGCATTGCCTCTCTTCTTTATTTTATGAGGCATTATACACTCATCTATATAATCTAGTCCTGACTATGTATAAGCTACACCTACTACAAACTAAACACAGGTACAAACATGCCCTACTCTACTTTACTACACAGTTCCCAGACAGATATTTATGGACCACCTATCAATTTTGGGCTCTGCTATATATAATCCTTCACCTTACCCGCCAATGTGTTATCAACAAGCAGAATATAACTGAGATATAATTATTTTTCAAAGCTTACTGTTACACATACCCATGCTATAAGTGAGGCTATAGGCGAATGTCCCTCTCTAGTCTGATATATATTTATGCTACAGCCCAGTTTTATGTTCTATTATATATAACACTCATAACACTACCAGAGTTCCAGCCCCTATAGAGTAACTATACTCATGCTACCCTTGCTAACTTGATATACCTCTACAGACCCAGAATCACTTTATTTCACATGAGTCATTAGGTCTAGTCATTATCTCTCATACAATATACATTACCTGCATATTTCAGATTCCTTCCATATACCTCCCCAATAGTCCTTATTTCAGTTACTATGGTTGCTTATACTTATTTAATTTATATTCTGCATTAGTTGCTACCTGTTTCTTTAAGTACATGTTACTCTCATCTGAAATACAGCTATATTAGCAAAGTCACTTTAGAGGGTTCTAAGCCAGGGCATCTTTTACTGAGACAAAGGCCATAGGGAGTCATAATATGGGATTTTCTCCCTCTTACAACTATATTAGCAAGTACTTGTCTATTAAAGTTTATACTTTTACTACCAAGCTTCAGATCGGTACATGAAGATCCAGTTATTCAAATCTGGGGTGTTCATTTACATATACAGGCCCAAGACATATCTCACTATAGTAGACAATTGCTTGATGGGAGATAATAGAAAATGTATATCTTACTTAACTTTTACCTCACATAATTTGCTCCTAGATGCACCCAACAGTGCAATTGTGTAGTCATTACATGTTATCAAGAGCATTAATCTCAGTATCTTACTACTATCAGATTGTTGTGGTAATACTATTGTGTATCCAGCCCTTGATATTCATCAAATTTAGAGAACAAGTCCTATTGTATTGCCTTTGATATCTGGATTGGATTATGTTTTTCCCCTCCCCGTCATGCAAATAGAAAATTATCCCTCCTAGAACTTACTCCTATATGCACATAATGGGACCTCTACTCACTCCCTGTGCCATATTACTCCACCGTCTTAGAAGGCTCCGCCCCCCCGCCCTTCCCTCACTTCATTTTGAACGGCTTTTGCTCGTTGACTTTTCCCTTCCACTTCACTATATACTTGGGTTTTGTAACATATCCTAAGCGGTGCTCACCCGCTATTTGTTATCTACTACTCTGAAGCCCAAAAGCAGTTGCCAATCTGGCTACCATATGCTTTTCTTAGTTTCTTGTGCTAAATGGCCCATAAGTGGCCACCCAACTAGTCAGCCAATTAAGCTATTATATTCAGAAAATAGAGGATTGAGAAGCCTATTTCCTGTTATACATTGTTGTGCCTCATGTTTATTTTTTACTTTTCTTATTTCTTTACATCTAACAATGTTCATTTAATAATGATATACATGTCCTTACTACTATAAGGCTATCATTGTACGTTGTTTCTGTATCACAAAACCTCAATAAAAAAATTATTTAACAAAAACAACTACTCTTGCTAACCTGCCAAACCATTAAAATATCATCTATGTACCACTTATAGGTGACAAGGTTTGTCCCCAGTGTGCAATTGGCGAGAAATTCTTGTTCCCACAAACCCATAAATAAATTAGCATAGATGGGGGCAAACCTGGTCCCCATAGCGGTACATTTTTCTTGATTATAGAAATCTCCCATAAAGGAGAAATAATTGTGGTGTAAAATAAATGTAATAAATTCCAGAATAAATAATTTTTGTTCAAAACTCATCAAATCATCTAGTTCTAAAAAATGCTTAGTGGGCTTAATGCCAACTTCGTGTGCTATATACGTATATAATGAGGCCACATCACATGTTATAAGCGTGTATTCCTCATTCCACTCTAAATGATCAATTAAATTAAGTACATCGGTGGAGTCCTTAAATAAGAGGCTAATGATTTTACAAATCAATGTATTCAGAAACATTCCCCGTTATTGAACCAAAGCCTAAAATAATTGGCCTACCGGGGGGGGGGGGGGTTGTGATGCATTTATGAATTTTAGGCAGGACAGTACAATAATGGTATTCTTGGATGCTGTATTGATAGATACCTACTTTCTTTTTCTGTGAGAATTCCCTTTGTCTTTAAAATAATCTCTAACTCTTGGGTGTATAACCTGTAGTTTTCCATTAAATTTCATCAGGGGTTCATCTACACTGATGTTCTGGTCAGGGGTGTCATTTTAAGAAAACCTTTCAGACAGGTGTTTTATGAGGGGTTGTATCTTGTATAGGCTGTCACGCAAGTGGTAGTTTCTAGGTGGACACTGGGCATTATCATTTAAATGCAGAAAACGCAGCAGCTGTTCATATCTGTTGCTCTTCATAATCATTGGAAAAAGAGGGGCAGCCAGGATGGGGTGCTAGTGCCAGTAGAAACATACACTGTTTTTTTTTACTATACCCATCAGTGCCCAAAACATTTTAATTTCTGTTAGGTCAGTGGCATGTCAGGTGTTTTTTTTTTTTTTTTTTTTCAAAACGTGGTTAGAATTTGAATTAGTCGACATATACTGTCTGGCATATACATTTGTTTGAGTAGCTATATTCTCAAAAATATTGTCAATCAGAAGCAGGTTAAAATAAATTATTGGCTCGGAAACTAAAATGCTGGTTGTGATGGCAGGTGTTGCCAAAAATGGGGGTATTTCAGGGGTGGTTAAGTTTGGAGGTACCCAATTTTCACTTGAAATTGTTTGACATTGTGAACACCTTCTTTTAGATTGCGGTAGACTGGGAGCATCATCACAAGAAGACTCACTTAGAGCTCTATATCTGATGCTGTTAGAGTGTCGCTATTAGATACAGCGAAGGTGTCACTCTCGGAATCACATGCAAGAATAGTGTAAGCTCTTCTGCACAAAAGTAAGATGCTATGATGCAAAAGGGGATTTTTTTTTTTTTACTCCTACCTAATAATACCTCAGTATTCTACTTGCCCCCGAGTGCACAGATCTTTGCTTCTTTTGAATACCTCAGTAAACCTACCCCCCCCCCTAATTCCCACTTCCACCCAACAAAATGAACCCTATACTTAACCCAAAAAATAAACAATTATTTTACCCCTGCACAGGTCCCTGAAATCTAAAACAAATGCTATTTTCTATATTCAAAACTCTGTCATCTGTTCCAAATATAGGCCGGTTTATTGTTATAATCAAACCTATGCCTATGTAATTTCGGTCTGTTTAACTGCCATAATATTTGCCTTCACTTGTGCTACTTGTGATAATATTAATATAATTTTGGCATGGGCATTCGGATCATTTGTGAAGATCCGAATGCGGAAGGTGAATGCTCACGTTATTCAGCCATTTTCAGAGCCAGATTTGTTCTTGTAAAAAAGTGCAACACACTAATATGATGATCTGAATGCATATAATAGAATGCACTAATAGAATGATCTGAATGCATATGCCTAATATAATTGCTAAGTTCTATTTAAACTAAAGCTTTAACATTCCTGATCTAGACCAACTGGTTAGCTTTATAATCAATCAGTAATTGCAATTATTTCATAGCACAATCACTCAGAACAAGATTCAACATGTTAATGAAGTCCTTAATGATGTTCTTGTCATCAGTTTCAAAGATTGGATTTTATCTTCAAGCACTAGGTAAACTCTACTCTAATATGCACATACAATCTATTATGTGTTTGTATCAAGATAATGATCATGGCTTCAATCAAGTCTAAATACACCATTGATCTTGGTAGAATCAAGAGTTTCAATAATATATGCTTATTTCCAAACATTTTCATTTTAAAACTTGGGCCTGGGCTACGGGGGCAGAGCTGGGCATCTTGGCCAGTGTCTAGGGGTTCACAGAAAGAGCCTTGTGCTCTATGTGCAGAGATTTTTGGTCCAGATATGGAGTCATGGAGACTTGGGGAAAGTCCCAGGTTTTTTATTAGCGAATACGTGACAAAACAAAAGAAGGTAGGGCAGTGGAAACTCTACATACAGTATATACTTAAACACAAAAGAGGTATAACATAGGAATCATTATTATAAAATTAGTTTATTTTCTTTAAAACTCTACATACTTTTTTAACAAAATAAATTAAAAGAAAAGGCTGAAGAGAGGAAGTGAATGTTTAACCTAATTAACCCATTTGATGCACATGACAACTCATTGTCATCATGCACATCCACTCCCAGGTGCGAATGACAACTATGTGTTGTCATCCTAGCGGGTTAACCTTCCAATTTGGGTCCTGGGGACCCTTGCACTGGCAAGGGGAAAGGAGGCTGCAGTCTCCCTTGCCATCACTGCCTCTTCCTGGTAGGCAGTGTGATGTTACCATGGGCACGCGTTGTGATGTCACAAGGAGGCAGGAGCTCCCTGTTAACACAGGGAGTTCTGGAGGCTAAGCCAGGGGGCTGGAGAAAGGGCTTTGCAAGTCTGTGTCTCAGCCCCCAAGATACTTACTCTTTCAAATGATACGTTGCATGTACCAGTAGGTAAGTAATCAGTAAAAGCGTATTCTTAGGGAGAGGGAGCCTCTTACTGAGCTAATCCCCCCCCCTGTTTTGTGGTAGAATGAAAATTTGTCATTTGAAAGAGGGGTTTCTGCCCTTTCATATGGGGGGGTCTGTCACTCTAGCATAAATGGTGTGGGGGGGAAATAGCCCACCTCTCTCAGGTTAAACTGGACTGGCTTTTTAATTTTATAACATTTTTGAGGGATTAACTCCATTTTCTACATATATATATATATATATATATATATATATATATATATAGGTATAGATATATATTTTACAAAAAAACATGACATATATATATATAAATATATATATATATAAATATATATAAATATATATATATATATATATAGAGAGAGAGAGAGAGAGAGAGAGAGAGAGAGAGAGAGAGAGAGAGGAGAGAGAGAGAGAGAGAGAGAGAGAGAGAGAGAGAGAGAGAAATATGTATTTAAGAATAAACAGAACATATTCTTCTAGGTGAAGAACATTAGAATGTGAAATAGTAATATTTCATGGTGGTTTTGCACATGAGTAGGGGGCGTTTTTTATTCCTTTTCCTGCTCCATTGAAGTCTATAGGGAAAAAACGTTAACACGGTAACGATATTCTAAATTAGGCTTTTTGTGCTTGTTGGGTTAGCACTTGTATGTAAACGTTTTACTTTTAACTTGTAATACAACCTTTACCCGACGTGCGCAAAAAGCGTACTTCTAGTGCAGTTAACAAGCAAGCGGGGACTAATAAATTTCGCTCCACTCGTAACCTAGCCCTAAAGGAGACATATGAGAGGTGTGTTGGAGGGAAATGATGAGAGAAGTAATGCAAAATAAAAACATGCAAAACTGTTCACATTTCCAGTTTATTAAATCCTAATAAAAATATATATATCATTTTGTTTATATACAACTCCCCATAGTCTACCATCAAAAGATGCTCTGGGAATAGACATGCAAAAACCTATTTGTGTAGTGCAATCTCATGACTGTTAATCTAGGTGGGATTCCCTGAGGAGAGGATTGAGAATCACTGATCTATGCTAATGGTATCACTTCTCAGGCTTCCTTTCCTGTCGACCTAATGGACACTCTCCTCTAGAGTCATCAAATAAATGCATTCTTTAAAGGGGCAATGCGACCGCGATAGCAAAAAGCATTTGGTAAACAACAGTCATCAGTAAAGAGATGTAATTGTGCAGAGAAATGATCTGTTTTCATCTATCTTTACACTGGGAGCTCTGAGGCTGATGTAGTCATTTTATTTATTTGTATTGGTTTTATGCAGAACTGACTGAGGTCTATAGACGTTTACATTACAGTTGATGTTAATGTGTGCATTCATTTTAGGATGAATGTAGAAAAACAACAAACTTTTCCATATGTTTTTCATTCATTTGGAATTGATAAACTAATGGCCCTTTAACAAAACAAAACAAAAAAATTAAACAAATGAAAGTGGAGCGATACATTAACTGCGCTCAAGGTGAAACATTAGCACTCTTAGTTTATGGTATTATACGTTGAAAGACTCAGGTGCAATAACCTCAGGAGTTCAGATATCGTGACTGAGCTAACGTCCTCTCCCCATAGGTTTCTATGGGACGTGCTAAACAAAGCCTTTTCTATTTATCTCACACGCTAACCCAAAACTGCGATAGACCACCTGCACTAAAGCCAAGGTGCATTAGGAATACTTCAAATTCCTATGGTCTTCACTTAGAAGAAAATATATTTTATATATATATATATATATATATATAATCCGTCTATGGGCTAGTTTACAAGTGGTGCGTTAACTTTTGTCAGTGAACAATACCCGGTTTATCATGGCTGATTGCACGCGTATTACAGGTTGAAAGTAAACACGATTGATTGAGCGCAATTTAATTTAACGTGCGTCAGGATAGAATTTGCATAGAGATACTTACATATGCATGTCTAAATATGTAAAGTATATGTATATACTGTATATATATATGTGTACATATAGATTTATGTATTTATATGTGCATATATGTATTTACAGACATACATATAAGTGCATTGGAGCCCTTTGCTGTCAAGTAGATAAAAACATGTAAAATAATATTTATGCAATATTCATATTTAATAAAGTGTTATACTGTGAATTTACTGTTAATATTTCCCATTTCAATGGTTTTTTTTAAATAGAGACATATGTTCTAAGTATTTATAAATAGATATTCCTATAGATATCTGTATATATCTATACCTATATATAATAATATAGTCTACTATCACCTACAAAACATCTAATATCTCTATATCTCTGACCTAGTCTCCAGATACTCGCCCTCCCGTTCCCTTCACTCAGCTCATGACCTCCTTCTCTCCTCCTTTGTTGTTACCTCCTCACATTCATGTCTACAAGACTTCTCCAGACTGGCCCCTATTTTGTGGAACTCTCTGCCTCACTCTACATGACTCTTCCCTACTTTTCAAACTTTCAAGCGCTCCTTAAAGACTCTACTGTCTAGGGATGCATATAATATACACTAACATTTTCCTATCTTAGTTCCTCTCCTCCTTTAGTAATCCTCTTGAACTCCCTTAGTATGTAAGCCTACGAGCCTAGCTACTTTGTAGATCACTTTCATGAGAGATGATTTACAACAGTGAAACTCTTGGCAGGGCCCTCATTCCCTTGGTCTCTCATAAATGTCACCTTGCATATTAGAACAATGTCTTTAGTGCTGCGGAACCTGTTGGCGCTCTACAAATCACTGATAATAACAATATTTTTTTCAGAACTATATTTGTGTCTAACACAAGAATACAATTTAACTCTCAGGATAGAATCTTTCAATACCCTTTTTCTATCTTTAAGAACAGTATCCCCTCTTTTCACATATATAATAGGACGGATCCACTTGCAACCAGGGGTAATTGGTGTTAGTTTTAAACAAGGACATGCATTAACCATTGCAAAACACTGGTTGTGAACTAGTCTAGAATTAACTTTAAATAATATTTTTTTATTTTCTGAAGCTGAGTTTAATATATAAACGGCCCATAAAAACGTGGATTAAATATATAATTGAAGGATTTTATCCTAAAAACCATTAGGAAATTTTACATATTAAGTAAATTCCTTAACACAAATTGCCCTTTACACTTGCAGGCCCATTTATCAAGCTCCGTATGGAGCTTGAAGGGCCGTGTTTCTGGCGAGTCTTCAGACTCTCCAGAAACACAAGTTATGAAGCAGCGGTCTAAAGACCGCTGCTTCATAACCCTGTCCGCCTGCTCTGAGCAGGCGGACAGGAACCGCCGGAAATCAACCCGATCGAATACGATCGGGTTGATTGACAGCTCCCTGCTGGCGGCCGATTGGCCGCGAGTCAGCAGGGGGCGGCGTTGCACCAGCAGCTCTTGTGAGCTGCTGGTGCAATGTTAAATGTGGAGAGCGTATTGCTCTCCGCATTTAGCGAGGTCTTGCGGACCTGATCCGCAGTGTCGGATCAGGTCCGCAAGCCCTTTGATAAATGGGCCCCATAAACTTTCCAGTATAGTAATAATTATGGTATGTGGAAAAAAGAATGAAGATTATATAAAATTATTTTTTAAATTATAAATAGGAGTGATATTTAATTTTCACAAGTGAAACTAGAAAAATGTTGCTTGGATATTTTATTTCAATATATCTTTTGATAAAACAGAATGTAACAAATATATTATTTGCTATTTGTGTGTAAATATAAGGATCTTAATTAATGTTTATGGAGACAACAGAATAATTTTAATACTGTAGAAAAAAATGCTATTATATATAAAAAAGTTGAAATACTTCATGCAAACCTGATTTATCTCGAAAATCATAATAAATCATAATGTGCAGTTTACACCTGTCAGTAATAATGTGAGTCAGCATAATGTGAGTCAGCTCAAATTCCTGATTATTGACCATGTTAAACCATTGAAAAGGGGTGGAGATAGGAATCTCCTTTTGAAACAGAGGGAGGCATTTTGGGTTACAAAATTAGATACAATGTTTCCAATAGGAATGAATAAGGAGTTGGATCTATCTATATTCTTATAGAGTATGCCCAATATTGTTTGCCATCTGCCTTTTTCAACAAAGATGCTTCTAAAAAATTTGATTTATTACAAAAATGAAATTATGTTTATGCATGCACATTCCACTGATACTATGAGGCTTATTTATCAAGCCATCAAACCGCAAATACGCCGGAATTCCGCAGCGTAATTGGGGAGAGCCTGATTCGCCCTATTTATCAAAGCCTACAAACCGGGAAAAGTTGAAATCTGTGACGTAACATATGATCCGCTGGTCTCAGTCCGACACAGATCGATGATTACGTCATTACAGATGTTCTGAATAAAAATTCGGCACTATCTGACAACTTTTGCAAGTTATCAAACTTCTAACAGGCACTATTCCAGTCCAGCGTACCTGCTTTTCAATCCGCCACCCTGGACGCCGCGGATGCCATGGGAATAAATGGGAGTCTAAAAGCAGTGAAAGCTTATGTTTGATGCTGCCAGATATCCCATTGATTTCTATGGTAGAATAAAACTATATTAAACTACTAATTAACCTACCTTAACTATTATACTACAAGTACATTAAACTATATTAAACTATTAATTAACCTACTCTAACTATTATACTAAAATTACATTAAACTATATTAAACTAATAATTAATCTACCCTAACTATTATCCTAAAATTACATTTAACTATATTAAACTAATGATTAATCTACCCTAACTATTATCCTAAAATTACATTATACTATATTAAACTAATAATTAATCTACCCTAACTATTATCCTAAATTACATTAAACTATATTAAACTAATAATTAATCTACCCTAATTATTTTACTAAAATTACATTAAACTATATTAAACTAATAATTAATCTACCCTAACTATTATACTAAAATTACATTAAACTGTATTAAACTAATAATTAATCTACCCTAACAATTATACTAAAATTACATAAACTATATTACATATATAAACACCTAACCCTACTCAAATTATTTAAATCTACTATTAAATATTACTAAGTTACAAAAAACTAACAACTAAGTTGCAAAAAATAAAAAACACTAAGTTACACAAAATAAAAAATAAACTATCAAATATTTAAACTAATTACACCTAATCTAAGAGCCCTATCAAAATAAAAAAGCCCCCCCAAAATAAAAAAAAAACCTAGCCTACAATAAACTACCAATGGCCCTTAAAAGGGCCTTTTGCGGGGCATTGCCCCAAAGAAATCAGCTCTTTTACCTGTAAATAAAAATACAAATACCCCCCCCAACAGTAAAACCCACCACCCACACAACCAACCCCACCAAATAAAAACCTATCTAAAAAACCTAAGCTCCCCATTGCCCTGAAAGGGCATATGTATGGGCATTGCCCTTAAAAGGGCATTTAGCTCTTTTTCAGCCCAAACCCCTAATCTAAAATTAAAACCCACCCAATAAACCCTTAAAAAAACCTAACACTAACCCCCGAAGATCCACTTAAAGTTTTTGAAAACCCGACATCCATCCTCAACGAAGTGGCAGAAGTTCTCAGCGAAGCCGGCAGAAGTCTTCATCCAAGTGGGCGTAAGTCTTCAAGATAGAAGATGCCAGTTAGATGAAGACTTCGGCCCACTTGGATGAAGACTTCTGGCAGCTTCGCTGAGGACTTCTGCCGCTTCATTGAGTGTTGAATATATTTATACAAAGTAAGTCACCTCTCAAGGGCCTTTTTTCTAGAGAAAACATACCCAGTTTGGCTAACCTCTCCTCACATCTTAAATGTTCTCTGAACTTTTTCTAAATCTGCAATGTCTTTTTTTTTTTTTTTAGATCGGTAGGCAGAACTGCACTCCATACTTAAGGTGAGGTCTTACCAGGGATTTATATATTGAAAGAATTATGCTTTCCTCCCTTGCATCAATGCCTCTTTTAATACATGTGAGTATTTTATTAGCCATAGAATATGCTGCCCTGCATTGTGCACCCGTCTTTAGCTTATTATCTATTACTACTCCCAAATCCCTTTCCTCCTCTGTTTGGCTAGGTCTAGTCCCATTTAAATAACAGATTGCCTGTTTATTATTACTTTAAAATGTAGATCTTTGGATTTTCCAGTAATAAATTTTATTTTCCATTTACCTGCCCAGTCTTCTAATTTTTGTAGATCCCCTTGTAAAGCAATTTCATCCTGCACTGACCTAATGATCTAACACAACTTTGTATCATCTGCAACAATAAAGATGTTGCTATTTAATCCTTCCTTCAAATTATTAATTAAAATATTAAAAAGAACAGGGCCCAGTACTGATCCCTGTAGAACTCAACTGGTTACCTGTGTCCAATTTGAGTATGATCCATTCACTACTATTCATTGCTCACTATCTTTTATCCAGTTATTTATCCATGAGCTAACATTTTCAGATCTCCACAGTCCCTTAATTTTGTACATTAATCTCTCATGTGGCACTGTTTCTAACACCTTTGCAAAATCCAAGTATATCACAACTGATTCCTCTTTATCTATATTTTTACTTACTAACCCATAGAATATAATTATATTATTTTGACATTATCTATTTCTCATAAAACCATGCTGATTTAAACTCATAATCTTGTTTACACTAATATACTCATCAATATAATCTCTTATAATTCATTCAAGTATTTGCCCCACTATTGATTTCAGGCTAACTGGTCTATAGCATCCTGGATCATCCCTGCTTCCCTTTTTAAAAAGTGGAACCACGTCAGCTTTAAGCCAGTCCTGGGGTACTACATTTGAGGATAATGAGTCTTGAAAATTAAGAGTAGAGGTTTGTCTATAACAGTGCTAAATTCTTGTAAAACCCTTGGGTGTATACTATCTGGGCCTAGAGTTTTATTTACCTTAATATTATCCATTTTTTCTGATATCCACTAGAGATAACCCAGTTAATGGTATGGGTTTGTATGTTCTAGTTTGTTCCAAAGTATCTCCCATTGGTTCCTTTCTTGTGTATACTGAAGAAAAGAACTTGTTTAGTACCTCAGCCTTCTCCCTGTCACTATTAATCATTCTACCCTTCACACATTTTAATATAACTATATTGTCCTTCTTAGATTTTTTTGCCATTTTTGTGCTTAAAAAAGCTTTTAGGGTTTGACTTTATCATAAAATTTGCTTTGTTCTCTTGGTATTATTTGTTGAAAGCTAAACCTAGGTAGGTTCATATGCTAATTTCTAAGCCCTTAAAGGCAGCCTCTTATCAAAGTGCATTTTGTTGGTGTTTTTTACAGCTAGACAGGGCTAGTTCATGTGTTGTATATAGATAACATTGTGCTCATGCCCGTTACCTACGAGTCAGCACTGATTAGCTCAAATGCAAGTCTGTCAAAAGAACTGAAATAAGGGGCCAGTCTGCAGATGCTTAGATTCAAGGTAATCATAGAGGTAAAAAGTATATTAATATAACTGTTGGTTATGCAAAACTGGGGAATGGGTAATAAAGGTATTATCTTTTTAAACAATAGAATTCTGGAGTAGACTGTCCCTTTAATCTTTCATTTTCATTTTTGGCTACTTTGATTGCTTTTTTGCATGCTTTGTTACATTCCTTATATAATTGGTATGTTGAGTCTGTATTATTTTCTTTGTTTAATTTAAATGCCCTACATTTTGTCTAATTTCTCTTAACACATTTTTATTTAGCCACATTGGCTTGGATTTATTTATTTTACTTTTATAACCATGTGGTATGTGTTTATATGTATATTTATTAAACAAAGTTTTAATTGTTATCCATTTATCCTCCATTTATCCTCAGTATTTTTATTAGAGAATACTTTGTCCCAATTTCCCAAATGCTTTCCTTAAATCACTGATTATGGCTTTTTATAAATTAAAAGTCTTAGTTGAACCTTTAAGACGCTAGCTATCGAAAGTGATTTCAAATGTTACCATGTTATGATTACTGTTACCCAAATGTTCTTTGACTTCTATGTTTGATATTATTGGGTCAATTTATTAAACACCGGGAGAACATGATTCACTGTAACGAATCATGTCCGCTATCAGATTTAACAATGCACAAGCATTTCACAAGAAATGCTTGTGCAATGCCGCCCCCTGCACATTCTTGGCCAATTGGCTACTAGCCAATCATCTCGATCATATCTAAAAGTTGGCAGACAAGTTAAAGGATTACTTTCTGTTATAATTTTTAAGCTAAACAACTAACATATTAAAGTTAATAAACATTAATTAAAACCTACTGACCTATATTTTCTCCAAAACGAAGTTTCATAACGTTCTAAAAGTTATATCTTTTATTCGCCGATGATGTCACGTTATCCTGCCCACTATTTTCAGCACTGCATGTTCAAAATACTTAAACCAATAACTTTGTGTTTAAAGCGCCATTTTGAAACCTAGGTATTGTAAACGGATTGGTACAGAGCAAAGGATACCCACGGAGTGGGTTTGGAAAACAATTAAATTTGCAGACAAGATTTCTGATATACGGTAGAGATATGTTAATGAAATGCTATTGATAAAAAGCGTATTTGGGGTAGTTAGTTAGTAACAGGCATAGAAAATATTTACTTACAGTGGCCCTTTAAGGAGCAGCGGTCTTACGACCGCTGCTTCTTAACTTAGGTTTCAGGCGGAGCTGAAACCTTGGGCGGCGCGCAGCATCGGCTGCTTGATAAATCTCCCCCTATATCTGTATTGTTTGACAGCACTAAATCCAATATAGCTTTATAAGTTGACTCTTGTTCCTCTATCAATTGTTAGAATGTTATCCCTGAGAACATTTGCAATTCTATCTCACTTAGCTGTATTACTAGTTTCATTGGTCTAGTTCATGTTGGGGTAGTTAAATATCCCATAATTACAGCACTTGTATTATTAACAGCCTTTTCTATTTGCATTTGTATCTAAGTTTCCTCTATGTCACTGATGTTAGGGGGCTTGTAGCAGGTCCCTAGTAATATTTTTTCAGGATTTTTTCCCCACTCCACATTTCAACCCACGGGGTCTCTACATTATCACCTGTATCATCATAAATATCTTCCCTTATCATAGGTTTAATGTCAGGTTTAATATACATGCAAATTCCTTCACCACTTTTATTACTCCTTTCCCTCCTAAATAAAGTATAACCCTTTACGTCTTCTTCTGCAACTAAGAGATCCAGCTCCCCCATTTTAGCCATCATGCTTCTTGCATTTGCTGTCATATATTTAATTTTCATGTGCTTTCTGCTGCTACTTGGTGCGCTTTCCTCCAAACTTTCTAATGCAACATTTCTTAAGTGTACCCTTCTGCCATTCCGTCCTTGAGATATTCTTTTGTGTGACACATTCACCGACCGATTCTCTAAACGTGCTACCATCCTCTCCCCCAACACACCTGCACCCATGTCATTCAGGTGCAATCCATCCTTACTGTACAAATTGCACCTAATTGAAAAGTCAGTCCAGTGCTCTAAAGAGTCAAACCCCTAATTTTTACACCATGTTTTTAACCAGGAATTAACTGACTGTAGCTCCTTCTGCCTTACTGGGTCAGCATGTGGCACTGGTAATATCTCAGAAAATATTACCTTGGAGGTCCTTGCTTTAAACATGCTACCTAATTCCCTAAAGCAGTTTTTTAGGACACTCCATCTCCCGTTGATTCCTTCATTAGTGCCAATATGCACCATAACTACAGGATCAGACCCAGATCCCTCTAACAATCTATCAATGCGCTCCACAATATGCCTAACACGAGCCCCTGGAAGACAGCAAACTGTTCTATTTAAGAAGTCTGGATAACAAATGACCCTATCAACCTTCCTAATAATAAAGTATCCTATATCCAACATCTGCCTCAGGATCAGACTTGTATGCCCCTCTTCCATGACTGCAGGACTGTTCACTACATTAGGCAAAACAGCCCTCTCTGACATTGCCAACCCTGAACTGATATCCCCAACATATTCAGTCAATCTGGCAAATCTGTTGGAGAGTACCAGTGTTTCAATTCGTTCCTCCAGAACTCTAATATGGGTTTCTAAAGAGGCAATAAGCTCACACTTGCCACATATAATCCCTGAAGTGGCTGCTCCAGGGATGCAAACATGTGGCAAGCTGTACACTGAATGAAATTCTCACACATTCTTAATTAAAAGGTTTATCTTGAAAATATAAAAGATTTATATTCATCCTTGGTTACTCCAATCCCTTATGTACTCTAACTCCCTTAGTTATCTAACTCTATACTTAAACAGAGAAAAGTACTTAACACAGATAAACTGAATGCAACAAACTATCACAGAACAAGGCTCAAAGAGTTAATGAACTACATTTATAGTCTAGGCCCACACGAGTGAAACTAATCCCTCCCCTAATTAAACACATACAAGAAGATAGGGGTAAAAAAGGAATTAGTTAAAAGTTAAAAGCAAGCTTAAATAAAAACAGTTAAATATAATAATACTGTTCAATACACAGACACACTTAGTATGTTACCATGGAAAGGATTTTCTAAATCTCTACACTCAGGCAAGATTATTTCACACTGTAAAGTCGTTTACAGAGTTCTCTAAAGGCAAACTTTACATTGAGGGGCCTATGTATTAATGTGCGATCGGACATGATCCGATATTGCGGATCATGTCCGCTGCACATCGATAAATGCCAACAGCATAAGCTTTCTACATTTATCATTGCACCAGCAGTTCTGGTGCAATGCCGCCCCCTGCATATTTGCGGCAGGGGGTGTCAATCAACCCGATCATTGATTTCTGTATGCTGCTTCAGAGCAGGCAGACAGGTTATGGAGCAGCGGTCTTAAGATTGCTGCTTCATAATTTCTGTTTCCGGTGAGCTTTCATATGGAGCTTGCTAAATATGCCCCTGAGAGCTTTTATCTCACAAAGGGGTCAATTACAATCAATCGGATCTCGGCTCCCAAAAATATTTTTTTCATATTGCCGGATTTGAAGCCAAGTTTCTTGAGTGATCTCAATGTTGTATTGCATTGTTTATTAAAAACCCACCACTGCAAAGATGTTTTTAACTGAAAAGCTCCCAAAAGGACCTCTTGAGTGTTCACTGCCTGTTTTCAAAATAAAATTGTGAGGTCTGCTGAAACTAAAGCATACCATAGCTCGTTTTCACCTCTTAAGGATAAGGTTAGAACAAAGCTCTATTCATGGAACCCCTTTGTTGATTTGGCAAGGAAAAACTAATTTACATGTGCTACATTCACCTATTGTCATAAAAAGACAACCACACACTCAGGATCCATATAAATGCCATACGTTTCTTGGCAGGATGGACATATTTCTATAGGCATTACAGGACACCAACATCTACAAATGGCATAATTTCATAATTTATATTTGATTGTATTTCTCACTTGCACTGTTGTGATTGTCACTAACAGTACTCGCGTTATTAAAATCGGGTTTTTACAGGAGATCTCATAATCACAGCTTCTCTTGTTTGTTAAAGGCCTAGTTACATTTTGGCATGAACTGTAAACAACATGGTGACTAAAGGTTTTTATTCCATTTTTGTTTTTACAGGATTTTCGCTACTTTTAACCCCTTCGCTACCGGGAATTTCAGAGAAAAACTTACCCATAGTACGGGATAATGGGAATTTTTGCTATCTCTCCATTTAAACAGAAATAGGGCTTGTGATTTTTTATTTACTTATGAAAGCTATATATATATATATATATATATATATATATATATATATATATATATATATATATATTAAAGTAGATAACCCAAGGTGTTGATCTAGGCCCATTTTGGTATATTTGATGCCACTCTTTGGCTCCCAGGTACAATCATATAAAAAATAAAATTATTTACACACAACTACTGCAGTCATATGACTAATGAAGACAGTGAAGGGGTTAATCAATTAGCTTGTAAGGTTAATTTGTGATGCAGAGTAGAGATTACCCTCCCACCTGACATCTCCCACTCGCTGATCCCCCCAAAACAGCTCTCTTCCCTCCTTCACTCCCCACTGATCACCACCATCTTAGGTATTGGCAGACAGTCTGCCAGTTTGCATTGTAGGCCTTTTTATTATTATTATTATTTTCTGTAGTGTAGTGATCCCTCTGGAATCCTGCCAATAACACAGATATTGTTACATGCTGTAACAAAGGCTGTGTATTTTCCCAGATCTGTGATGTTACTGGCTGTTTGACAGCCTTACCTTGCACTTCAGTTTATCTTACATAGGACTAGATGACAAGTTGTATGCTAACATTAGCACGGGCACAATATTACAACCACGCTAAATTGTGCACGTATTACAAGTTGAAAGTAAACGCATACCATCAAGCGCAAATTTAGATTGTGCTTGGCAGTATCCTTTGTTGAAAAAGATACCTAGGTAGGCTCAGGAGGTGGGAGCTGGCTGCTGATTGGTGGCAGCACATATACGAATGTGTTCAGCTAGCTCCCAATAGTGCACTGCTGCACTTTGAATAAAGGAAACAAAGAAAATGAAGCAACATTTATAATAAAAGTAAACTGGAAAGCTGTTTAAAATGTTCTACTCAATCTTAATCATGAAAGAAAAAAATGTGGGTTTCATGTCCCTTTAAGGTTAGCATGCTAGGCCAGTAAGGTGATTGGTTAAGGCCTTTTGTGTTGGGGACAGACCTTTGGATATAGTGTCAGTTAGGCCATTGCCATGGTCAGTCAGTGGTGAGTATATACAACATTCTGTGTGCTTGTTCTAAGATTTCTTGGTCTACCTATGAGGTCACTGGATTCCTGAGGAAAGAACTCCAGGTGTTAGTGAGTGGGGGAGGTTGTAGGGAATAGGCCAATATAACCGTTATGTTCTACTGATTAATAAATAAAAACAGAAAAAGCAAACAGGGAGCAGCCTATTAAAGATTTCAAGCATAGGCATCTATTTTTTCTTTTAAAACACAAACAAAAAGGTAACAAAATGTAACAGATTTATAACACATGGTTAAGTATATGCATTTCAAACTGGAAAATAGAAACAATAACATCTGATAGTTAAAGGGACACTGAAACCATTTTTTTTCTTTCATGATTCAGATAGAGCATGACATTTTAAACAACTTTCTCATTTACTCCTATTATCAAATGTTCTTCATTCTCTTGCTATCTTTATTTTAAAATCATGAATGTAAATCTTAGCAGCCAGCCCATTTTAGGATCAGCACCATAGATAGTGGTTGCTTATTGGAGGCTTACATTTACCCACCAATACGCAAGCATAACCCAGGTTCTCAACCAAAAATGGGCAGGCTCCTATGCATCCTGCTTTTTAAATAAATATAGCAAGAGAACAAAGAAAAATTGATAATAGGAGTAAATTAGAAAGTTGCTTAAAATTGCATGCTCTACCTGAATCATATAAGAAAAAATGTGGGTTTAGTGTCCCTTTAAATCAAGAGCAGCCAACACTAAACTATATGGTAATCCTAATAGCATCTGTTGTTCATTGTCTTCAATCCTCACAGAGTCATCACCAATCCTGCCTTCCATTCACTCCCTCACACTGTTATGGTCTGTCTCACAGCTGATTGGACAGCTGTTTTACCACTTACCTTTTAAAGGATGTCAAGTTTACTGTGGGCAACTACCTCAAGACATCACAACACATAACGAATCATGTGACAAAATGTTGCAGTCCACTTACTTAGCATTTGCTGCAAATATGGTTACCCAATATAAACAATTACAGTATGCGTTCTAGGATATATCATCTATCAAAAATGATTCTGGATCCCTAGAATTAAGCATAAATGCTAGTGGTGATGCTATTAGGAACAAAACATATAAAAAAAGTCAGGAGGGAACCTAAATAATCAAGACATGAACATCTGGCCTTGCAGGTGGGACAATGTATTCTTAGCTGCTGACATTGAATATGGGGTTTAATAATAATAATAGTGATTGCAATTTGACCAATAACCTTCACAGGTTAACAAAGAAAGTGGAATTAACTCTTTTTTTTGTTCCATTTTGTTTTTGCTCCTTCCATAAATAACTCCTATTGTTTTGATTTGTTTTAATTGTTCACCTTGCACATTCTCTTGTTGTCTGCTTTGATATAAATATTGAGTCATAGTTAGTGTTGTTGTTTCTTTATGCTAGAAAAAAAAAACCCTATTATTATTCCAGAGAGCTTTCAAACTCATACAACCAAATCCAGTGAGAATGATAATGATAGAAGGAATGAGGTTTGGTTGAATGCACAGAATTGGAGCAGCAAACTTTTAATTGCCGTTCAGCAGCAATAAGTATTCAGAATGCAGTGCCCAGTAAGAGTGGCACAAGATTATATCAGTGCATGAAATAATCACAGCCAAGCTGCCTTATTAAAAGAAATCCAAAGAATACATAAAAATGAAATTGCTTTTTTACTATTATTATTGAAAAGCATAAACTTTCATGGTAACAAAATGTATGGCCCTCGTTCCAATCCATTAGAATCCATTAGAATTTTCATGTTAAAGTCAGTCCACTCCATATGAATACTTGCCATTTGTAAGTAAAACTGCTCAAATTACATAAGTGATATAAGGGTTCATTCCAAACTTCCTGGGAGTTTTTTCAGCAAAAATGTGAACTGACTTTTCTTTTCTTTTGGCTGTAGGGAGTCATTAACAGACAGCTAGATTACGAGTTATGAGCGCTATAAGGAAATTAATGAAAGTAAGAAAAGTTGCATTATTTAACCCCCTATAGCACAGCCATTACAAGTTTTTCAAAGCCCGGCTTGTGCATGCGATATGGTGCTTTTAAGCTCCATACCGCACAAAAAACAAGCGCTGGTTTGACGTGCTTGTGCACGCTTCCCCCATAGACATCAATAGGGACAGCGGGTCAGAAAAAAGTCTAACACCTGTGATCGCAGAAAGAAACTATCATTTAAACCTAACACCCTGACATAAACCCTGAATCTAAACACCCCTAATCTGCCCCCCACTGACATCGCTGGCACCTACATAATGTCATTAACCCATAATCTGAAAGGACCTAAATAAAGCTATTAACCTCTAATCTTCCGTTCCTGATATCGTCGCCACTATACTAAAGTTATTAACCCCTATTCTCCTGCACCCCAACATCTCCCACACTATAATAAATCTATTAACCCCTATTCCGCTCCTCCCCGACATTGCCACAACATAATAAAGCTATTAACCCCCAAACCTCTGGCCTCCCACATCACTACCAGTAAATAAATCTATTAACCCCTAAACTGTCAGTCCCCACATTGCAAAAATCTAAATTAAACTGTTAACCCCTACACCTACCCCTAAAGCTAACCCTAACACCCCCCACACATAATTAAAATAGAGCTAAAATAAAGTTACAATTATTAACTAAATAATACCTATTTAAAACTAAATACATACTTACCTGTGAAATAATACCTAAGCTAGCTACAATATAACTAATAGTATATAATCAGCCAATAGGAGTTAAGCAGTTCTCATTCTATTGGCTGATTCGAATCAGCCAAAAGAATGAGAGCTGCTTAAATCTTATTGGCTGATTTGAACAGCCAATAGGACTTTAGCAGCTCTATCTTAAATCACGTACCATGCATTGGAGATTTAGTGTATGGCGGTGACCGTATGAAGAGGATGCTCCGTGCTGAATGTCCTCAGAATGGACCCGCTCCGCGCAGCCGGGATCAAGATAGAAGGTGCTGCCTGGATGAAAATTGAATAGGCCGTCTGGATGAAGACTTCTCGACGTTTGGATGAGGACTTCACCGCCGGGATGAAGATTGAAGAGGCCGTCTGGATGAAGAATTTTCGCCGCCTCGATGAAGATCGTTCAAGTGGGACTTCAAAAACTGTGAGTGGATCTTCGGGGGTTGGTGATAGGTTTTTTTAAGGGTTTTTTGGGTGGGGTTTTTTTTTAGTTTAGGGTTTGGTCAGCAAAAGAGCTAAATGCCCATTTAAGGGAAATGCCCATCCAAATACCCTTTTCAGGGCAATGGGTAGCTTAGGTTTTTTTAGAGTTAGGTTTTTTATTTTGGGGGGTTGGATGGGTGGTGGGTGTTACTGTTGGGGGGCTTTGTATTTTTTTTTTACAGGTAAAAGAGCTGTTTAACTTAGAGCAATGCCTTACAAAAGGCCCTTTTAAGGGCAATTGGTAGTTTATTGTAGGCTAGGGATTATTTTTATTTTGGGTGGGCTTTTTTATTTTTATTGGGCTATTAGATTAGGTGTAATTCTTTTTTATTTTTTGATAATTTCATTTGTTATTTTTTGTAATTTAGTCTTTTTTATTTTTTGTTATTAGATACTTTGTAATTTTTAGAGTAGTGTTAGTGTTTTTTTAATGTGTAGTTTAGTTTTATTTAATTGTTAGTTAGTTTAATTTTAGTCTAATAATTATATTAGTTTAATTGTTAGTTTAAACTTACTCCTAGATTACGAGTTTTGCGTTAGAGGCTGTGCGGTGCTAACGAGCAGTTTATGCTCACCGCTGACTTACATGCAGCGCTGGTATAACAGGTTTTTACAAACCAGAAAAGAAGTGAGCATTGAGCAAAATTTTGCTCATTACCGCACTCCAATACCAGGGCTGCTTACGTTAGCGGTAAGCTGGTGTAACGTGCTCATCCACAATTTCCCCATAGGAATCAACGGGGAGAGACGGCTAAAAAAAGTCTAACACCTGCAAAAAAGCAGCGTAAAATTCCTTAACGCAGCCCCATTGATTCCTATGGGGAAATAAATTTTATGTCTACACCTAATTAATACCCTAACATGAACCCTGAGTCTAAACACCCCTAATCTTACACTTATTAACCCCTAATCTGCTACCCCCGACATCTACATTATAATTATTAACCCCTAATCTGCGGCTCCGGACACTGCCGCCACCTACATTATATTTATGAACCCCAATCTGCTGCCCCCAACATTGCCGACACCTACATTATATTTATTAACCCCTAATCTGCCACCCCCAACGTCGCCGCCACTATAATAAACATATTAACCCCTAAACCGCTGCACTCCCGCCTCCCAAACATTAGTTAAATATTATTAACCCCTAATCTGCCGGCCCTAACATCGCTGACACCTACCTACATTTATTAACCCCTAATCTGCCACCCCCAAGTCGCCGCCACTATATTAAAGTTATTAACCCCTATACCTAAGTCTAACCCTAAACCTAACACCCCCTAACTTAAATATAATTAAAAGAAATCGAAATAAAAATTCCTATCATTAACTAAATTATTCCTATTTAAAACTAAATACTTACCTATAAAATAAACCCTAAGCTAGCTACAATATAACTAATAGTTACATTGTAGCTAGCTTAGGGTTTATTTTTATTTTACAGACAAGTTTGTATTTATTTTAACTAGGAATAATAGTTATTAAATAGTTATTAACTATTTAATAACTACCTAGATAAAATAAATACAAAAGTACCTGTAAAATAAAACCTAACCTAAATTACAATTACACCTAACACTACACTATAATTACAAGTAGCCCTTAAAAGGGCCTTTTGCAGGGCATTGCCCCAAAGTAATCAGCTCTTTTATCTGTAAAAGAAATTAAAAATCCCCCCCAACATTAAAACCCACCACGCACACAACCAACCCTACTCTAAAACCCACCCAATACCCCCTTAAAAAAACTAACACTAACCCCTTGAAGATATCCGACGCGGAGCATCCTCTTCATCCGACGGCTCTTCTGGAATGAAGGTTCCTTTAAATGACATCATCCAAGATGGTGTCCCTTCAATTCCGATTGGCTGAATTCTATCAGCCAATCGGAATTAAGGTAGAAAAAATCCTATTGGCTGATGCAATCAGCCAATAGGTTTGAAATTCAATCCTATTGGCTGGTGCAATCAGCCAATAGGATTGAGCTGGCATTCTATTGGCTGCTCCAATCAGCCAATAGAATGCAAGCTCAATCCTATTGGCTGATTGCATCACCCAATAGGATTTTTTCTATCTTAATTCCGATTGATCGGAACAGCCAATAGAATGCAAGCTCAATCTGATTGGCTGATTGGATCAGCCAATCGGATTGAACTTGATTCTGATTGGCTGATTCCATCAGCCAATCAGAATTTTCCTACCTTAATTCCGATTGGCTGATAGAATCCTATCAGCCAATCGGAATTCGAGGGACGCCATCTTGGATGACGTCCCTTAAAGGAACCTTCTTTCTGTTTTAGGACGTCGAAAGAAGAGGATGGATCTGCGCTGAAGGTCTTGAAGATGGAGCCGCTCGTCATCGGATGGAAGAAGATAGAAGATGCCGCTTGGATGAAGATGTTTGCTGGTCCGGATCTCCTCTTCTGCCCGGATAGGATGAAGACTTCTGCCCGATGATGGAATTCTTCAGCCGCTGCTTGGATCAAGACTTCAGCCGGAGGAAGGACATCTTCAGCCCCCGCTTGGGCTTGGATCAAGACTTCGGAGGCTCCTCTGGACGGATCGGTGAACCCGGCGTGGTAAAGACAAGGAAGGAAGATCTTCAGGGGCTTAGTGTTAGGTTTATTTAAGGGGGGTTTGGGTTAGATTAGGGGTATGTGGGTGGTGGGTTGTAATGTTGGTGGGGGGGTATTGTATGGGTTTTTTTACAGGCAAAAGAGCTGAATTCTTTGGGGCATGCCCCGCAAAAGGCCCTTTTAAGGGCTGGTAAGGTAAAAGAGCTTTTCTATTTTAATTTTAGAATAGGGTAGGGAATTTTTTTATTTTGGGGGGCTTTGTTATTTTATTAGGGGGCTTAGAGTAGGTGTAATTAGTTTAAAATTGTTGTAATATTTTTCTAATGTTTGTAAATATTTTTTTATTTTTTGTAACTTAGTTCTTTTTTATTTTTTGTACTTTAGTTAGTTTATTTAATTGTATTTATTTGTAGGTATTGTATTTAATTAATTTATTGATAGTGTAGTGTTAGGTTTAATTGTAGATAATTGTAGATAGTTTATTTAATTAATTTATTGATAGTGTAGTGTTAGGTTTAATTGTAACTTAGGTTAGGATTTATTTTACAGGTAATTTTGTAATTATTTTAACTAGGTAGCTATTAAATAGTTATGAACTATTTAATAGCTATTGTACCTGGTTAAAATAAATACAAAATTGCCTGTAAAATAAATATTAATCCTAAAATAGCTACAATATAATTATAATGTATATTGTAGCTATATTAGGGTTTATTTTACAGGTAAGTATTTAGCTTTAAATAGGAATAATTTATTTAATAAGAGTTAATTTATTTCATTAGATTTAAATTATATTTAACTTAGGGGGGTGTTAGTGTTAAGGTTAGACTTAGCTTTAGGGGTTAATAAATTTATTAGAGTAGCGGTGAGGTCCGGTCGGCAGATTAGGGGTTAATACTTGAAGTTAGGTGTCGACGATGTTAGGGAGGGCAGATTAGGGGTTAATACTATTTATTATAGGGTTATTGAGGCGGGAGTGAGGTGGATTAGGGGTTAATAACTTTATTATAGTAGCGGTGAGGTCCGGTCGGCAGATTAGGGGTTAATAAGTGTAGGTAGGTGGAGGTGACGTTGGGGGCGGCAGATTAGGGGTTAATAAATATAATATAGGGGTCGGCGGTGTTAGGGGCAGCAGATTAGGGGTTCATAGGGATAACGTAGGTTGCGGCGGTGTATGGAGCGGCAGATTAGGGGTTAAAAATAATATGCAGGGGTCAGCGATAGCGGGGGCGGCAGATTAGAGGTTAATAAGTGTAAGGTTAGGGGTGTTTAGACTTGGGGTTCATGTTAGGGTGTTAGGTGCAGACTTAGGAAGTGTTTCCCCATAGCAAACAATGAGGCTGCGTTAGGAGCTGAACGCGGCTTTTTTGCAGGTGTTAGGTTTTTTCTCAGCTCAAAATGCCGCATTGTTTCCTATGGGGGAATCGTGCACGAGCACGTTTTTGAAGCTGGCCGCGTCCGTAAGCACCGCTGGTATTGAGAGTTGCAGTGGCGGTAAATATGCTATACGCTCCCTTTTTGGAGCCTAACGCAGCACTTCTGTGAACTCTAAATACCAGCGGTATTTTAAAGGTGCAGGGAAAAAAAAGCCAGCGTTAGATACACAGGTTGTTACCGACAAAACTCTAAATCTAGCCGTATGAAAGTTTTGGTATATATAGATAACATTTGGATATTATGTGGTAAGATGCCCTTAGACGTTTGGATCTGGTTTCACTAAGACTACAGTAATCGTAATGACTAAAAGGATGCTTATTATACATCTATACGGATATGAGAATGCCTTTAGATCGGATCAACTTCCATCGTGGTACCTCGGTTTCAATTATGAGTTTGTCACCATACTCTTTGTTGGCTATGATGTATATATCTTGAAGAAATGTATCCATATGAATGTTGATAGATTTGATGTACATAGGACAGGTCCCCTATTGTTTTTAATGTTTTTTAGTTAAAGTATATCCCTTATACCAAATGTATAATTAGACGCATTATGGGATACGATACCTACACGGCACTACTGGATGGTTCTGCCGTGGATGTTTTCCCAACACGTGTGCGATTTCTGACAGCTGTCAGATGTAGCATGCAAGCATCAATATTGAATCAGGAAGTGAGTATTAGGTGATGGTGATGTCACTGGAACACAGTGTGCTCCGTGGAACACAAACAGCGTCGGAGCTCCGCTCAGCTGCTCAGCTGATGGGGATACGAAAATTAGACACTGGGTATATTAGGCGGTATATACTGGGTTTTAGTAGGTAAGATTGTTTGGTATTAAGTTTGGCATTTGACAAAGGGACCAGTGTGGTCTCGAAACGTTATGCTCTGCTTTTAAATTTTCTATATTAAATGTGAAGTTTTATCAAGACCAGTGAGTGCCTATTCTTGCAAAACTATCTGGATCACTATATGGCACCGTGGCATTAAGAGAAATTGTTTTATGGAGTGCATCTGTTTGGATTTTATATATATATATATATATATATATATATATATATATATACTGTATATATATATATATATATATATATGCCTTCTGTCAAACTTAAAGGGATTGTCTATTTGAAAATTGTTATTGTTTAAAAAGATAGATAATCACTTTATTACCCATCCCCCAGTTTTACAAAACCCACATTATTATATTAATACACTTTTTACCTTAGTAATTATCTTGTATCTAAACCTCTGCACACCGCCCCTTATCTCAGAGCTTGCATTTCAACCAATAAGTGCTGACTCATGCATAACTCCAAGGGAGTGAGCACAATGTTTTCTATATGGCACACATGAACTAGCATGGTCTAGCTGTGAAAAGCTAATAAAATGCACTGAAATAAGAGGTGGCCTTCAAGGACTTAGAAATCAGCCTATGAGCCTACCAAAAGAATGCTAAAAGAACAAAGCAAATTTGATGATAAAATACATTGGAATGTTGTTTAAAATTACATGCCCTATCTGAATCATGGAAGTTTAATATTGACTTTATTGTCCCTTTAACCAATTGGTTTCTCTTTTCTTTGTGGGTTTAATGTGGTTTAATTTACTAGGTGTCAGAAGGTTCTTTAAATTATTTTTCAGAATGTAATTTGAAGCTCTTCAGTTAATTGGTTGGAGGAGAAGGTATGATTTTAAGATGCCCTAGTGTTTTTTTGAAACCTTTTTTTATCACACTATTCCCTTTATTATACATAGTAATGAATCTTATTGTGTCCCAATCCTCACTGACTTTCGGCACCTGGTCAATTTGAGTTATAGATAATAGGGATGATCTTGTTCTACTCACTGCTCTTGTTCTAGCACTTTCTATGAGTTCTTTGCTAAATCCCTTCTCTGCAAATGCATTACTCAATTTATTTGCCTCTATTTTTAAAGGGACAGTAAACCTTAAAATTAATGTTATATAATTCTGCACATAGTGCAGAATTATATAACATTATATTAGCCAAACTTTCTAACACATAATATTCCCTTTTCATTTTTAACAAAAAACGCCGTTTTACAGACCCGCTCTCTGCGCTCTGCTGAGCGGGTCTGCTTTTTTCACAGCGCATCGGGTCAGCTGTATAGTCACAGCCCGGCCCGACCGCGCCATAAGACTAAGTGCAGCTCGGGCGTTTTTTGTTAAAAATGAAAAGGGAATATTATGTGTTAGAAAGTTTGGCTAATATAATGTTATATAATTCTGCACTATGTGCAGAATTATATAACATTAATTTTAAGGTTTACTGACCCTTTAAAGCCTCATATTGAGCAAGATTACAAATTGTGCGGTATAGCTATAGCATACACACTGTGCAAAATAGGGCTGTACGGCTATTTCTATACCGCCGGTATTCCAAGTCACCCTAAAACTTTATTTTGTTGTGGAGTATGGTGCAGTAAGCCGCATACCGCGCAAAAACAAAGTTCCAACTTTGCGTGCTCATGCACGTTTTCCCCTAAAAAAAACAAAAAAAAACCTAACACCTGCTATTGTAAAATCACTACCGCATTTTCTCATTCCACATTAAAGTCTATGGAGAAAAGATCGTTTTACAAAAACACCCTAACATAAATCTCTAGTCTAATAACCCTTAAACCCCAGTCCCCCCACATAGCCAACACTAAATAAAGCTATTAACCCCTAAACCCCAGTCCCCCCACATAGCCAACACTAAATAAAGCTATTAGCCCTAAACCGCTGTCTCCCCACATCGTCAAGACTAAATAAAGCTATTAACCTCTAAACCACAGTCCCCTCACATCGCAACTAATACATTAAACTATTAACTGCGGAATCTGTTGGCGCTCTACAAATATAATATAATAATAATAATTAACCCCTAAACCTAACACCCCCTAACTTTAAATTAAAGTTACTATATGTATGTATGTATATATATATATATATATATATATATATATATACTACCTTAAAATAAATAAATCTTACCTGTAAAAAAATAAAACCTAAGCTTAAACTACAAAAAAAACTAACTTTACAGAAAAAAATAAAAATCTAAAATTACACAAAATAAAAAAAACTAACATTAAAGAAAAAAATAAAAATCTAAAATTACACAAAATAAAAAAAACTAACATTACAGAAAATAAAACAAAAATAACATTACCAAGAAAAACAAATTGCTACAGTTACAAAAAAATAAAAAAGCTAACCATACAGAAAATAAAAACAGAATTATCCAAAATAAAAAAGTTATTCCTAATCTAATAACCCCTTAAAAAAAGTCACCTCAAAATAAAAAAAACCCTAATCTAACAATAAATTACCAATAGCCCTTAAAAGGGCCTTTGTATGGCATTGCCCTAAAGAAATCAGCTCTTTTTCCTAAAAAAATACAATGTCCCCTCTAAAATTACAAACCCGCCACCCACCCAAGCACCCAAACTAACCGCAAAATAGGTACTCACCATTACTGAAGTCCGGCGATAAATCTTTATCCAGGCAGTGAAAAGTCTTTATCTAGGTGGATCCATCTTCTTCCATCGTGGGATCATCTTCTATCTTCTTGCCAGAGGTGCAGAGCGGTCTTCCGATGCACGGATCTAGAGCGGTGGTCCTCGGCTGAGGATCCTCTTCATCCGATCGTCCGCCAAACACTAAAGATTGAATGCAAAGTACCCCTTTTATATTAGGGTACCTTGCATTCCTATTGGCTGAAAAATTCAAATCAGCCAATAGGATAAGAGCTGGTTAAATCCTATTGGCTGATCAAATTAAACCAATAGAATTTAAGCAGCTCTCATCCTATTAATGTTGGGGGGCGGCGGTTTAGGGGTTAACAGCTTTATTTATTAGTTGCGATGCTGGGGGATGACAGTTTAGGGGTTAATAGTGTAGTTTATGGGTGTTAGTGTACTTTGTAACATATTTTTTATGTGTTTTGTAAAACTTCTTTGTTTTGCAAAATCCATAACTACTGGTCTTTGTTTGCGGCATGGATCATTGCGGTATAGGCCATAACGATCACGGTAAAGCCGTACTGTGCAACTTGTTATATCGAGTAGCTGACAATTCCGCACTAAAAGGACATTGTTTTAGCAGTAAAGCCATACTGCACAACTTGTAATCTTGGTCAGTGTGTACGGTTCCTTCTTGATCTGAGAAATTGCCCAAACGGTACATTCTCTTTCCATTTTTTAAGATCTGCACTTCTACTGTTAATAAAACTATTTTTATCAGTTGTTTTTCTATAGTTGTAAAATGCTTTTTTTGTTCTTTATTTACAAACACCTAGATTACGAGTTTTGCATTTGTGTTTTAACGCTGAAAAAATGTCAATTTCAGTGTTAAAATAGCACTGCAGCCATTACAAGTCTTGTCGGTATAGCTGTACCACAAACCTTTTAGCCTGTAACACCACTTCTGTCCCGCACACATAAAAATGACCTTTTTTCATGGGTTTTCCATAGCGCAGCCATTACGAGTTTTGCGGTGAGGCTAAAATGCTTGCTTTGCAGCCTATACTGACAAGATCCGTTTCGCAATCTGAGAGCAGTAGTTATGAGTTTTGCGTAACAAAACTGTTACATAAAACTCATAACTAAACTGTCACAAAGTACACTAACAACCATAAACTACCTATTAACCCCTAAACCGAGGCCCTCCCACATTGCAAAACACTATTTAAATATTATTAACCCCTATTCTGCCATCCGCCCACATCGCCCCCACTATACTAAAGTTATTAAGCCCTAATTCTGCTGCCACTATAATAAACCTATTAACCCCTAAACCGAAAGCCCCCACATCGTAATCAACAAATTTAAACTAGTAACCCCTAAACCTTACCTTAAGCCTAACGTAACCCTAACCTTAACACCCCCTAACTTTAACATAATTTAAATAGAGCTACATTAAAGTTACAATTATTAACTAAATAATACCTATTTAAAACTAAATACATACTTACCTGTGAAATAAAACCTAAGCTAGCTACAATATAACTAATAGTTGTATTGTGGCTAGCTTAGGTTTTATTTTTATTTCACTGATAAGTTTGTATTTATTTTAACTAGCTAGACTAGTTAGTAAATAGTTATTAACTATTTACTAACTACCTAGTTAAAATAAATACAAACTTACCTGTGAAATAAAACCTAAGCTGCCTTACATTAATACCTAACATTACAAAAAATAAAAAACCTACCATTACAAAAAATAAAAAAACCTAGCATTACAAAAAATAACAAACGAAATTATACAAAACAATACAAATTATTCCTATTCTAATACCCTTTAAAAAAACAAAAAAAAACAAAGACAAAATAAAAATAGCCTAATCTAGAATAAACTACCAAGGGCCCTTAAAAGGGCCTTTTTTAGGCACTTAAAATGTCCTTTTGTAGGGCATTGCTCTAAAGTTAACAGCTCTTTTGCTACAAAACAAAACAAACACCACCCTAACAGTATATAAACCCCCACCCCCAAACCCACAAAATAAAAAGTAAAACCTAATCTACTCATTGCCCTGAAAAGGACATTTGTAAGGGCATTTAGCTCTTTTTCCGGCCCTTAAAAGGGCATTCAGCTCTTTTATGAAATGCCCATGCCCTAATCTAAAAATAAAAACCCACCCCAAAAAGAAAAAAATACATTACACAAAATAACAAACAAATTATCAAAAATAATAAAAATTATTCCTATTCTAATACCCATTTAAAAAAAAAAAACACCTCAAAATAAAAAATCTAATCTACAATAAACTACCAATAGCCCTTACAAGGGCCTTTTGTAGGGCATTGCCCTAAGATAAACAGCTCTTTTACCTGAAAAAAATACAAAGTCCCACTAACATTACAAAACCCCACCCCCCCAAACCCAAAAAATAGAAAAAACTATTTAAAAAAAACCTAAGCTAACCATTGCTCTGAAAAGGGCATTTAGATCTTTTGCATTGCCCTGAAAAGGGCATTTAGCTCTTTTATGAAAAGCCCAAACCCTAAACTAAAAAAAAACCCACCCAAAAAAACCCTTAAAAAACCTATCACTAACCCCCGAAGATCTACTTACAGTTTTTGAAGTCCCGCTTGAACGATCTTCATCCAGGCAGCGAGAAGTCTTTTTCCAAGCGGCCTCTTCTATCTTCATCCAGGCGGCGAAGTCCACATCCAGGCGGCCAGAAGTCTTCGTTCAGTCGGCCTCTTCTATCTTCATCCAGGCGGCATCTTCTATCTTCATCCCAGTGGCGTGGAGCGGGTCCATCCTGAAGACATCTGACGCCGAGCATCCTCTTTATACGGTCACCGCCGTATACTGAATCTTCAATACAAGGTATGCGATTCAAGATGGCGTCCCTTGCATTCCTATTGGCTGATTTAATTTTGGAAATTCAAATCAGCCAATAGGATGAGAGCTACTGAAATCCTAATGGCTGTTCAAATCAGCCATAAGGATGAGAGCTACTGAAATTCATTTAGCTGTTCAAATCACCTGGATGGGGACTTCGCCACCTGGATGAAGATCGTTTAAGCAGGACTTAAAAAACTGTAAGTGGATCTTCGGGGGTTAGTGATAGGTTTTTTTAAGTTTTTTTTGTTTTGTTTAGGGTTTGGGCTTTTCATTAAAGAGCTAAATGCCCTTTTAAGGACAATGCCCATACAAATGCCATTTTCAGGGCAATGGTTAGCTTAGGGTTTTTAGATAGTTTTTTTTTATTTTGTGGGTTGGGGGGGTAGGGTTTGTAATGTTAGTGGGACTTTGTATTTTTTTTCAGGTAAAAGAGCTGTTTAACTTAGGGCAATGCCCTACAAAAGGCCCTTTTAAAGGCTATTGGTAGTTTATTGTAGTTTAGGTTTTTATTTTGGGGTGTTTTTTTTTTTAAAATGGGTATTAGAATAGGAATAATTTTTATAATTTTTGATCATTTGTTTGTTATTTTGTTAAATAAAGTAATTCACCGCTAAACCGCCGGCCCCCGCATTGTAAATCACTACATTAAACTATTAACCTCTAAACCTAACTATCCCCTATACTTTAAATTACATTTATAATATAACTATCTTAAAATAAATATAAACTTACCTGTGAAATAAAAAAAAAACTAAGATTAAACTATAAATAAACCTAGCATAACTATTTTAAGAAAATAAAATAAATTAAAAAAATTTTTTTACAAAATTAAAAAACCTATAAAAACAAAAAAAGCCACCCCAAAATAAAACACCTCCTAACCTATCAATAAAATACTTTGTACGATCGTCGCCGCACACTGAGAATTGAATGCAAGGTACCCCTTTTATATTGGGGTACCATTGCATTCCTATTGGCTGAAAATTTCAAATCAGCCAATAGGATGAGAGCTGCTTAAATCCTATTGACTGATTTGAACAATGGGTAGCTTAGGTTTTTTTTTAGATTTAGGATTTTATTTTGGGGGGTTGGTTGGGTGGGGGGGTTTACTTTTAGGGGGACTTTGTAATTATTTTAAGTAAAAGAGCTGTTTAGTTTAGAGTAATGCCCTACAAAAGGCACTTTTAAGGGCTATTGGTAGTTTATTGTAGATTAGGTTTTTTATTTTGGGGTGTTTTTTAAAAAAAAATGGGTATTAGAATAGGAATAATTTTTATTATTTTTGATAATTTGTTTGTTATTTGTGTAATTGATTTTTTTTTTGTTTTGGGGTGAGTTTTTATTTTTAGATTAGGGCTTGGGCATTTCATGAAAGAGCTGAATGCCCTTTTAAGGGCAGTGCCCATACAAATGCCCTTTTCAGGGCATTGGGTAGATTAAGTTTTACTATAGTTTTATTTTGTGGGTTTGGGGGGTGGGGGGTTTGTATACTGTTAGGGGGTGTTTGTTTTGTTTTGTAGCAACAGAGCTGTTAACTTTAGGGCAATGCCCTACAAAAGGCCATTTTAAGGGTATTTTATTCTAGATTAGGTTTTTTTATTTTGGGGTGTTTTTTTTATTTTTTAAAGGGTATTATAATAGGAATAATTTTTGATGTTTTGTATAATTTTGTTTGTTATTTTTTGTAATGGTATGTTTTTTATTTTTTTGTAACTGGTAGATTTTTTTTATTTTTTGTAATGTTGGGTTTTAGTGTAAGGCAGCTTAGGTTTTATTTGACAGGTAAGTTTGTATTTATTTTAACTAGGTAGTTAGTTGTAAGGGATGCTGTGTCTTTAAGTGCCTACAAACCTTATTGGTTACTCCGCCTTTAAATAGGTTAAACAGCTAAGCAACATTGCTTAGTTATTCTAATTGTTTCCTGTGTGAACACCTGAGAACCAAGCCACTTCCTAAACAATTGAAAAAGGATCTCATCCTCCTCTCCGGATCTTGCACTTCTAAAGCTAAATAATTTGAATTGGATTCCCAGCTATTTGACACACAATTCCTCAACTCTTCAAACAGTAGTTCAGTACCTAGCATTCCTGCTCATCTACAAGGTAAAACATTTGCAATTTTTCAAAACGCTGTTTACCTTTCAATTCCTCTCGCAGCCAGTCAGGACTACATTACTCAGAAGCACTTACCACAACATTGCGGTTACTTCCGGTTTGGCGAACAGCAGCAGCAAACGGATCTCTCTCACTCTCAAACCGCAACTGACTCCTAACACCAGTTCACAGATAATAAGGTACCAGAACTGTAGCAGCATATTAAGCTTGTCTTTGCATAAACTTATGTTGAATAATCAGTTTATCCTGTAGACCGTTTATTAAAAATAAAACAGGAAAACTAAATTACTTCACTAGCTGTTTATATGGTTCCTTCCTTTGCTTACATATAACAGATATTAACCATTGATTGTCCAATCTTTCTAGAATCCAAATAAGAACTATTGGTTATCTAATACAAATCATTCTATATAAACTATCACCACTAAATCTGTGATTGCCTTACTAAATAGGGTAATTGAATTCTGTGGTGAAACAAACCTATTTTCAAACACTGTTTGTGCTTTCCTTAAAGAGAGATTACAAAACAATTCCTCTTTGAACAAAGCTGGTTAATTAAAATTATAACCACCTTTTGTAGCTGTAATTTGAGTTCCTAAAAGGTATGACCTTACAGAATAACTAAGCCTTAAAAAATGGAACCAACAGATATTCCCCAAATTGTGTATAATCTTTCACAGAAAGTGGATCAGTTAACACAAGCTGTCCACGATGTTCAGATTGAAAATCAATCCCTAAGATCTATCATAAGGGATTTCATATCACACAGAACAACATCACATGACACCAATCCAGAACCACAGGTTATGTTGCCAGAACCATTTTCAGGTAACCAAAAGCTTTATCGGCAATTCAAAAACTCCTGCAACCTCCTCTTTCAATTAAAACCTAGAACCTACCCTACAGAAAGGGTAAAGGTTTTAAGTGTTATTTCCTTTTTAAAGGGTGAACCCCGTTCATGGGCAGATAACTTATGTGAATCTGAGGATCCCCTTTTGGGGTCAATTGATGAATTCTTTGAAGCCCTTGATGATTTGTATCAGGATAAGGACGTACAACTCACAGCTGAATCCTCAATGAGAAGTCTGAAGCAAGGCAAAAGGCCTGTAGAGGATTACGTGGCCGATTTCAAGTTGTACACATCTGATTCTCAATGGAGCCAAGTAGCTCTCTGAAACCAATTCAGACTTGGACTGGCTGACAGTTTAAAGGATGAGCTTGCCAGAGTAGAACTACCGAAAACCCTGGATGCCTTAATGAGAACAGCCACTCTACTTGACCGCAGATTACCGTGAAAGGCGTGCTGAACGCTACAATACCGATTCTCGTCCCAAGTTTTTTTCTGCCCATGAGGCCAGTCCATCCACAAAACCTACCGAACAACCCATGGAGATTGGAATAACTCGAGGACCATTAACACCAGAGGAAAGACTCCGTAGACGAGTAAAATCCTTATACATGTATTGTGCAAATCCCTTGCACACTGTACAGGACTGCCCTATACTACTAAAGAACAAAAGAAGTAAGTTTGGTTTTTCTTGTATATCAATACCTAAAACAAACGATCCTTCTTTTCTCACTTTATCTCTTTCCCTACAGTGGGACCAAAAGCAACTGACGGTTGATGGAATAATAGACTCCGGAGCATACGGCAATTTTGTTGACTTACAAATTGTTAAAATTAATAAAATACCCCTTATTCGCAAAAGCAAACCGATTTGTGTCAGTGTGATTGATGGTTCACCCATAACAACTGGTCCCATAACTCATCACACCATACCACTATGCATGTCAGTTTTAGGTCATACTGAGTTGTTATCTTTTGATGTCCTACCTTCATCAAACTACAAAATTGTTCTAGGTATTAATTGGTTACAATTACACAACCCACATATTCAATGGTTACCCTCAAAAATTGAATTTAACTCACATTACTGTTCGGAAAATTGTTCCATCGATAAATTGGTTTTACATTCAGGCCCATTAGAAGCAAAATTAACATTGGAAACCTTACCCACAGAGTATTCTGATTTTCTAGATGTTTTTAGTAAAACTGAAGCCGAGAATCTTCCTCCCCACAGACAGTATGACTGTCCTATTGATTTACAACCAGGAGCAGCTATCCCTTTTGGTCACCTGTACCCACTAAGCCAGCCTGAACTTGAACATCTAAAGTCATATCTAGAAGAAAACCTTAGAAAAGGTTTCATCAGACCATCAACCTCCCCTGCAGGAGCCGGCATATTTTTCGTCCGAAATAAGGATTCTACTGTCAGACCCATTATAGATTACAGACAACTTAATAAGGTTACAATTAAAAATCGTTATCCTCTTCCGCTAATACCGGAACTCATTGAGAGGTTGTCCGAAGCCAAAATATACACCAAATTGGACTTACGCAGTGCATATAACCTCATCAGAATCAAGGAGGGTCATGAGTGGCTCACCGCATTTAGAACCAGGTACGGTTTATACGAGTACCTGGTTATGCCTTTTGGATTGTGCAATGCACCTGCCACATTTCAGCACTTCATAAATGAAGTATTTCATGACCTACTAGACACGAGCGTTGTTATTTATCTTGACGACATCTTAATCTATTCCAAGTCACCAGATGATCACATAAAGCATGTAAAAGAGGTTCTCCTGAGGTTACGCAAAAATAAACTCTACAAGAAATGTTTATTCCACACTGACAGAGTAACTTTCCTTGGATATGAGATATCACCTACCGGTATTGAAATGCAAAAAGAAAAAGTAGAAGCAGTTTCTACATGGAAGACACCAAAAACCAGAAAAGACCTTCAAAGATTCCTTGGTTTTTCGAATTACTACAGAAAATTAAAAAAAAACTTCTCCAGGATTGCAAGACCATTAACAAGGTTAACCAGTGTTTCAATTCCTTTCCATTGGACATCTGAGGCAGAAACTTCCTTTAGTAAACTAAAAACTCTGTTCACTACTGCTCCTATATTGAAATATCCAAACCCATCCCACTGCTATATATTGGAGGTCGATTCCTCGGATTTTGCGATTGGTGCAGTTTTATCTCAACAGGAAAGTCCTACTAGTCCCATTCATCCTGTCTCATTTTATTCAAAGGTTATGTCACCCGCTGAAAAGAACTATCCAATCGGAGAAAAGGAACTTTTAGCTATCAAACAATCATTAGAATATTGGAGACATCTTTTAGAAGGCACAACGTATCCAATTAAAATTTACACTGATCATAAGAATTTACAATTCCTACAAAACAACAAACCTCTATCGTCCAGACAAGTCCGTTGGAGTCTGTATTTTTCCCGGTTCTCCTTTCATATTATTTACAGACCTGCGAAAAAAAATGGGAAGGCTGATGCTCTCTCCAGATTACCAGAAAAACCTGACAGACTTGAAACACCATCAGATGAGTTCAGGAATTTATTATCATGAAGGGAAAATGTGCATACCTACTACATTGAGATCAACACTTCTACAGATGTACCATGATTCACCCCTTTCAGGACATCCTGGTACTCAACGTACATTAGAACTTCTCAAAATGACTTTTTGGTGGCCTAAGATGAGAGATACTGTTCATCAATATATCCAAACTTGTATGGCATGTTGCATTTCCAAACCCGAAAGAAAACCTCCATATAGACTACTTATGTCCTTACCAATACCCACTAAACCATGGCAACACTTATCGATGGATTTCATCATAGATTTATCTCCATCTAAGAATCAGACCACTATATTTGTTATTGTGGACATTTTCACAAAGATGGCTCATTTCTTGCCGTTTCACAAGCTTCCTACCTCTTCAGAAACTGCCAAATATTCCTTAATAACATAGTAAAACTTCATGGTATACCATCCGTCCTCACAACAGATAGGGGAACCCAATTTACCTCTCAATTTTGGTCAAAATTATGCAAACTTACTCAGATAGACCATAGATTCACCACCTCATTCCATCCACAGACTAATGGCCAGGCAGAGAGAGTTAACCAGTGGTTGGAGCAATATATACGCTGTTTCTGTTCCTATCATCAAAACGATTGCCTAGACTTCTTATCTATGGCGGAATTCGCATATAACAATTCTATCAATGCTTCTACAAAGGACTCTCCATTTTATGCCAATTATGGGTATCATCCGAATTTCTTTCTAGATTCCAGTGATGATCTGAATTTTCCCCTTGTTGATGATCTCCACAATTCTCTAATTGACAACTTCAACTTCCTCCATGAGAAAATCAAACAAGCACAATCTGTGCAAAAGAAACATTATGATCTACTTAGGAGGGAACCTCCAATTTACTCAATCAGGGACAAGGTTTGGTTGTCAACGAAGAACTTGAAGCTGCAAATCCCAAGCAAAAAATTGGCGAGCCTCTTCCTTGGTCCATTTTGTATCAGTAAAATTGTGAATCAAAATGCTGTCACTCTTGACCTCCCGAATAGCCTTCGAATCCACCCTACATTCCACGTCTCACTTTTAAAACCTTATACGGCACAGAGAGTTACAGATGTTCTTCTTCCACCTCTACACCTCTACCTAAACAATTGAGAAAGGATCTCATCCTCCTCTCCGGATCTTGCACTTCTAAAGCTAAATAATTTGAATTGGATTCCCAGCTATTTGACACACAATTCCTCAACTCTTCAAACAGTAGTTCAGTACCTGGCATTCCTGCTCATCTACAAGGTAAAACATTTGCAATTTATCAAAACGCTGTTTACCTTTCAATTCCTCTCACATCCAGTCAGGACTACATTACCCAGAAGCACTTACCACAACATTGCAGTTACTTCCGGTATGGCGAACAGTAGCAGCAAACGGATCTCTCTCACTCTCAAACCACAACTGACTCCTAACACCAGTTCACAGATAATAAGGTACCAGAACTGTAGCAGCATATTAAGCTTGTCTTTGCATAAACTTATGTTGAATAATCAGTTTATCCTGTAGACCGTTTATTAAAAATAAAACAGGAAAACTACATTACTTCACTAGCTGTTTATATGGTTCCTTCCTTTGCTTACATATAACAGATAGTAACCATTGATTGTCCAATCTTTCTAGAATCCAAATAAGAACTATTGGTTATCTAATACAAATCATTCTATATAAACTATCACCACTAAATCTGTGATTGCCTTACTAAATAGGGTAATTGAATTCTGTGGTGAAACAAACCTATTTTCAAACACTGTTTGTGCTTTCCTTAAAGGGACAGTCTAGTCCAAAATAAACTTTCATGATTCAGATAGGGCATGTAATTTTAAACAATTTTCCAATTTACTTTTATCAACAATTTTGCTTTGTTCTCTTGGTATTCTTAGTTGAAAGCTTAACCTAGGAGGTTCATATGCTAATTTCTTAGACCTTGAAGGCCGCCTCTTAAGAATGCATTTTAACAGGTTTTTCACCACTAGAGGGTGTTAGTTCATGAATTTCATATAGATAACACTGTGCTCATGCACGTGAAGTTACCTGGGAGCTATCACTGATTGGCTAAACTGCAAGTCTGTCAAAAGAACTGAAAAAAGGGGCAGTTTGCAGAGGCTCAGATACAAGATAATCACAGAGGTAAAAAATATATAAATATAACTGTGTTGGTTATGCAAAACTTGGGAATGGGTAACAAATGGATTATCTATCTTTTAAAACAATAACAATTCTAGTGTAGACTGTCCCTTTAAAGAGAGATTACAAAACAATTCCTCTTTGAACAAAGCTGGTTAATTAAAATTATAACCACCTTTTGTATCTGTAATTTGAGTTCCTAAAAGGTATGACCTTACAGAATAACTAAGCCTTAAAAAATGGAACCAACAGATATTCCCCAAATTGTGTATAATCTTTCACAGAAAGTGGATCAGTTCCTAAAAGGTATGACCTTACATTAGTAAATAGTTAATAACTATTTACTAACTAGTCTACCTAGTTAAAATAAATACAAACTTACCTGTGAAATAAAACTTAAACCTAAGCTAGCCACAATATAACTATTAGTTATATTGTAGCTAGCTTAGGTTTTATTTCATAGGTAAGTATTTAGTTTTAAATAAGAATTATTTAGTTAATAATTGTAAGTTTAATTTAGGTCTATTTTAATTATGTAAAAGTTAACGGGTGTTAGGGTTAGGGTTACGTTAAGGTTAGGTTTAGGGGTTAATATAGTTTAATTTAGGTTGTTGCGATGTGGGGGACTGGCGGTTTAAGGGTTAATAGGTTTATTTAGTGGTAGTGATGTGGGAGGCCAGAGGTTTAGGGGTTAATAACTTTAGATGTCGGAGAGCGGTGGAATAGGGGTTAATAGATTTATTATAGTGTGGGCGATGTTCGGGTACAGAGGAATAGGGGTTAATAACATTAAGTAGGTGTCGGCGATGTCTGGGGCAGCAGATTAGGGGTGTTTAGACTTAGGGTTTATGTTAGGTTTAAACATTATTATTCTTTTCCACATAGACATCAATGGGGCTGTGTTATGGAGCTTTTCTTTCCGCACTTCAGGTGTTAGGTTTTTTCTGACCCCCTCTCCCCATTGATGTCTATGGGGAAAGCGGGCACAATCACGTCAAAACAGCGCTTGAATTTTGTGCAGTATGGAGCTTAAAATCACCATATCCCACGCACAAGCCGGCTGTTTCAAAACTTGTAATGGCTGCGCTATAGAGGGTTAAATAACACAACTTTTGTTGCGTTCGTTAATTTCCCTATAGCGCACATAACTCTTAATCTAGCTGATAGAGAACTAAATGAAGGAATTCAATACATGAGTTAGAGAATTTTTCACAAAATTTCAAATTGTGAGAGTTTAAATTAATAAATGCTATGAATTATCAATTTTTTTTTAAAACATCCCCTTTCCATAATATTATGAGCATTATCTGCATCAACTGTATACACAAAATATTATATACTTGATGGGTTCATTTAAACTTATTTAGGATCAAGTTGTAATGATTCTTACAAATTTTATGATTATTTGGTTGTAGTTCTGTCACCATAAACCTCTGATTAGATTGTTAACTAACCCCCTTAAGAAATAGCCAGCGCAGTGTTCTAGTTTCAGAGAGAGCTGGCATTGTTTACTCACAATTTTCCAACAACAGCACTCAGAATTGCCTATAATGGATGATGATCGCTGAAATACGAAATGTGTTAAAGGGGTTAATGGAGTCTGTGTGTGTTTAGTAGACTTGTGGAGCAGCAAAAAAATTGGTCCGTCAAAATATTTCAGAGATGTCAGCATTAGTGCCCTATTACGTAAATTACAAGTTTTGCGGTATGGTGCGGTATGGCTATATCGCTGAAAAATGTACCTTTAACGCAGAATATGCTGGTCTCCCATATTACAAGTCGCTGCGGTACAGCTATACCACAAGCATTTTAGCCTTTACTCAACTCTCCATTACACAGTCAAAAAATGGCTTTTGAATGTGGGATTTTCATAGCGCCTGTATTACAGGTTGTGCGGTCCAGCTAAAATGCTTGCATTATAGTCTATACGGCCGCAATCCATTCCGCTATCTATGGATTTTGCGAAGATTTTAGTGTTGGCGACCCCCACATCGACAACACTAAAATAAAGTATTAACCCCTAAACCGCCCCCAACATTGCTACTAGTAAACTAAAACTATTAACCCCTAAACTGCCGGCCCCCCACATTGCATATCACTAAATTAAACTATTAACCCCTAAACCTAACACCCCCTAACTTTAAATTAAATTTACACTATAACTATTTTAAAATAAATAAAAACTTTACTGTGAAATAAATAAAACCTAAGAATAAACTATAAATAAACCTAACATAAACGAAAGATAAAAAAAACCTAAAATACAAATTTAAAAAACCTAACACTCAAAAAAATAAAAAAAATCTAACATTACCAAAAAAAACGCTAAAATGATGAAAAATAATAAAACACTAAGATTACAAAAAATAATAAACGAAATTATAAAATATAAAAGGGGTACCTTGCATTCAATCCTCAGTGTGCGGCACTGATCATACAAAGTAGTTTATTTATAGGTTAGGAAGTGTTTTTATTTTGGGGTGGCTTTTTTGTTTTTATAGGTTTTTTAATTTTGTAAAAAAAAATTAAATTTTTTATTTATTTCATTTTCTTAAAATAGTTATGTTAAGTTTATTTATAGTTTAATCTTAGTTTTTTTAATTTCACAGGTAAGTTTATATTTATTTTAAGATAGTTATATTGTAAATGTAATTTAAAGTATAGGGGATAGTTAGGTTTAGGGGTTAATAGTTTAATTTAGTGATTTACAATGTGGGGGCCGGCGGTTTAGCGGTTAATTACTTTATTTAGTGTTGGTGATGTTGGGGGGTGGCAGATTAGGGGTATATAGACTAGAGGGACGATTTATCATATGTCTGTCTGACATGATCTGCTCAGCGGATCATGTCCGACAGACATCACTGAATGCCGACAGTATACGCTGTCGGCATTTAGCATTGCACAAGCAGTTCTGGTGAATTGCTTGTGCAATGCTGCCCCCTGCAGATTCTGATCGGGTTGATTGCTGTTTACCGCTCAGAGGCGCCGGACCAGTTAAGGAGCAGGGGTCTTAAGACTGCAGCTTCTTAGCTGCTGTTTCCGGCGAGCCTGATAGGTAGATGTATTAGGCACGGTGATTAATAATTCGGCCCCTATGGGTTTATGTTAGGGTGTTCTTTTCCCCATAGACATCTATGGGGATTGCGTCACAGCATTCTCCATTCCGTGATCGCAGGTGTTAGTTTTTTTCTAATACTTTCTCCCCATTGCCTATGGAGGAATGTCTATGGGGGAAAACGTGCACTAGTACGTCAAATCAGGCCTTGGGTTTTGTGCGGTATGGAGCTTAATGCACAACAAAAGAAGGTTTTTGTGTAACTTGTAATGGCAGCGCTATGGACAGTGCGATACCGCTATATTTTTTTTTGCGTTATTTACACACCAGGTTTAGCGCATAACTTGTAATCTTGCCGTAAGTTTTTAACCCCTACAAGTAATTTAAAGGAAACAAATTCATATTGACAAATTTTGTCAGTATTTATCAATTTTCTTTACATTTAGTGCTTGACTCTTACTGAAGAGAACAGGGTTTCTTTTAATGCATTTCTAGAACTGTAAGATGATCATGATTTCCATTTCTTTGTGCTTCCTGTTCATCTCTTTAACAATATGACATATCATGTATCTGTTTATTAAATACATAGGTAAATATCTGTTCTGCTCATTACTAAGGGACTATACAATAGTGTTTAATATATGCAAAATGAATCCAGACCATAGATTAATATACACATCTAAAATGGCACAACAAAAAGAAGGAATCAGGAAGGCAGTAAAATAATCTCCAAGAAAACTGTTAAATTAACTAGATATCTCAAAAGTTCTCTTGGCATAACATAAGCATAAACTACTAAATAGCTGTAAATAGAAATACAACCAATACAAGAGTGCTGAGCCCTGTGTATTATCAAATGGTTACTAACTTTTAAAACTAATATGACTTATTAGTAAACTTACATATCCTCATACACACTAATTATTTATTAAATAAACAGTCGCACAATCACACACTTAAAAACACTTAAAGCTATACAAATGATCATGATATCCATATCAAAATCAATCATCAATTGCTAAATAAAGTTAAATTAAGCTCCTACAATCTGGGAGCTACAATTAATATTAATATTACATTGCAAGTGTTGCTGCGGTTAAAAAGGAGAGACAAAGCTCTCCACTGAACCTCTAAATGGCATCTGCGCACATTTCAAAGTGCATTGCACATGCACAAGTTAATAGAAGTATTCCAAATTGTCTTTAATACACTCTATTATGTCGGAAAGGCCAGTGTTGCACTTTATTAAAACCATTTGTGTGTTGAATTTGATGTGTCCTTTTTGTTGTCGAAATAAAGTGCAAAATCTGTCATTGGGAGGATTTTGATCTCCAACGCTATGGCTGTACATGTATCATATGTGCAGTGTTCATTTTATGTGCTCGAATCCAATATGAACTTTTCCCAATATGGAAATATTATTACTCAGAACTTGAATGATATTGATCAGGAGCTGACAAAAAACTCAGATAAACATGATCAGAACGATTGTAATTAACCTCATAAGAGGAAAATGTAGTTAAACATGCACAACAAAGGAAACAGGCTTTTCAAAGTACCATTTAAATTATATATAGCAAACAACCTATATTAAATAGATGTATCAATCATTTTCTTTTGTCATAAAAGGAAATGTTGTATGATCCTCCTCTTAGATATCCTATGAAACACAAACACAGCACATGCACATCCTCTACTCAAGCTAGAATTTATTATCCACAATAAAACTGATTTATTGACCAGACACAAACATGTTTGTGGAATTACACTGATTGGAAACCAGTCCTGGTTTTTTGAAATGGAAAATTAAAAGGACAGTTAAAGGGACAGTCAAGTCCGAAAAAAACTTTCCTGATTCAAATAGGGAATGTAATTTTAAACAACTTTCACATTTACTTTTATCCCCAATTTTGCTTTGTTCTCTTGGTATTCTTAGTTGAAAGCTAAACCTAGGAGGTTCATATGCTAATTTCTTAGACCTTGAACGCCGCCTCTGCATTTCACAGTTTTTCACCACTAGAAGGCGTTTGTTCATGTGTTTGATATAGATAACATTGAGCTCATGCACGTGAATTTACTGAGGAATGAGCATTGATTGGCTAAAATGCAAGTCTGTCAAAATACCTGAAATAAATGGGGTAGTCTGCAGAGGCTTAGATACAAGGTAATCACAGAGGTAAAACGTGTATAATTATAACTGTGTTGGTTATGCAAAACTAAGGAATGGGTAATCAAGGAATTATCTATCTATTCAAACAACAAAAATTCTGGTGTTGACTGTCCCTTTAAGTCAAAATTAAACTTCCATGATTCAGATAAAGCACACAATTCACTTCCATTATCTAAATGTGCACAATAGTTTTATATACACAGTTTCTAAGGCACCAGCTTCTACTGATTATGTGCAACATTCACATGATATATGTATATGCATCCTGTGATTGGCCAATTGAAAACCACATGATAACCAAGTTTTCTAATGTACTCTAATTGCACTGAAACTGAAAACCCATATGCATGTCTCTTCTAACCCACTAAAAAATACCTTGTTATTTTGCTATAGCGCAGAATCTGTCAAATCTGTGTTTATTCACCTTTTATATGTTTTTTGTTTACATACTTCTCTCTCTGTAATGTTATGTTTATATTCTTATCCATATAATGCAATACAATTTCATATTTTCCTATTAATGTTTTTGATCCATTGTTTCCTGCAATTATAGTGGATATATTATTTCACAATTCTTAACAGATATGGCTATAAAAACTCTTAGCAAACGTACTACTTAGCATTATGAGTTTGTCTTTCATTAATCAAATAGATTTACTATGATAAAGGATGGAAGAAGCTCTATTTATTTCAAGAAAAATGTTTGTGATGAGAGGTCGCAATTTAAGGCTGGAGGAATAGAAATTTAATCTCCTGCAACGGAAACGTGTTTTCACTGTAAAAGCAATAAAATTGTGGAACTCCTTACCTAAGAAGGTAGTGAATGCCAATACCTTAGATACATTTAAAAATGGTTTGGATACATTTCTGGCTAGAAGCAGAATTCAGGGTTATGATTGATTTTTTTAATGGGATTACTTTAAGCTCAACTGGAGCTCAACTGGAGCTTTATTGTAAGTATATTAGATTTGTATAGGTTGAACTCGATGGACTTCTGTCTTTTGTCAACCTTATTATCTACTATGTTATTATGTTATGTTACTATGTGTTACAAGTTAAAAAACTACTATGACACTGTACTGCACATTTTGTTGCAACAACATAGTGGACAAAGATTATCTAAAGGTCTCTGGGCTTGTGAGAGTCTTGCCAATACAGCTCCTGGTAGAATTTTAAAAAGGCAGTTTTTACCTTGAAAATTGTGTTCCCTTCATTTAAAGAGACATGAAACACCAAATTGTACTTCTATTATCAAGTTTGCTTCATCACAAGATACAAATGTGTACAGGCACCAATCATTTACTAGTTACCACTAGTGTAGGATATGTAAACATACTTTTTCAACAATGGATACCATAAGAACAAAGTACATGTTTCAAAATGACATGCCCTATTCGAATCATACAAGTTTAATTTTGACTTTCCTATCCATTTAAGTATGTGAAGAAGATACATATGTTACAATAGAACTGATAAAAAAAAATATTTAACAATCATATAAAAGAATACATGGAATATTCAAATAAAAAGACATAGGAAAAAAAGTACATTAAAAACAAAATTGTTCTGTAAAAATCTTATTTTATGGAAAAAATTCATAATGAAACTAGACAGGAAAAATATACGGCTAGAATACGAGTTTTGCGGTAAGAGCGGCTCGGTACTAACTTGCAAGTAATTTCCACCGCTCACCTCCCTATAGCGCTGCTATTACAGGTTTTCATAAACCCGGCGTTAGCAGGCAATATTGCAGCGTTGAGCAAAATTGAGCTCCATACCGCACACAAATACCAGCGCCGCGTTGAGTTGGTTTTACGTGCTCATGCACGATTTCCCCATAGACATCAATGGGGAGAGCCGGCTAAAAAAAGCCTAACAAGTACAATAAAGGAGCGTAAAGCTCCGTAACACGGCCCCATTGATTCCTATGGGGAAACAAAAGTTATGTTTACACCTAACACCCTAACATAAACCTCGAGTCTAAACACTCCTAATCTGCTGCCCCCGACATCGCTGCCACCTACATTACACTTATTAACCCCTAATCTGCCGTCCCCGACATCGCCACCACCTACATTACACTTATTAACCCTAATCTGCCACCCCGACATCGCCGCCACCTACATTACACTTATTAACCCCTAATCTACCGCCCCCAACGTCGCCGCCACCTACCTACACTTATTAACCCCTAATCTGCTGCCCCAATTTCGCCGCCACCTACCTACACTTATTAACCCCTAATCTGCGGTCCCTAACATCGCCGCCACCTACATTACACTTATTAACCCCTAATCTGCTGTCCCTAACATTGCCACCACTATACCAAAGTTATTAACCCCTAAACCTAACCCTAAGTCTAACCCTAACACCCCTAACTTTAATATAATTAAAATAAATCTAAATAAAAATTTATATCATTAAATAAATAATACCTATAAACTTACCTGTAAAATAAAATCTAAGCTAGCTACAATATAACTAATAGTTACATTGTAGCTAGCTTAGGTTTTATTTTTATTTCACAGGTTTGTATTTATTTTAACTAGGTACACTAGTTACTAAATAGTTATTAACTATTTACTAGCTACCTAGCTAAAATAAATACAAACTTACCTGTAAAATAAAACCTAACCTGTCTTACACTAACACCTAAACTTACACTACAATTAAATAAATTACATTAATTAAATACAATTAACTAAATTACAACAACAAAAACACTAAATTACACAAAATAAAAAACATATTATCAAATATGTAAACTAATTACACCTAATCTAATAGCCCTATCAAAATAAAAAAGCACCCCCCCCCCCCAAATAAAAAAACACCTAGCCTACAGTAAACTACCAATGGTTTGCGGGGCATTGCCCCAAAGAAATCAGCTCTTTTACCTGTAAAAAAATGATACAAACAACCCCCCAACAGTAAAACCCACCACCTACACAACCAAACCCCCCAAATAAAATCCTATCTAAAAAAAACTAATCTCCACATTGCCCTGAAAAGGACATTTGGATGGGCATTGCCCTTAAAGGGGCATTTAGCTCTTTTTCTGCCCAAAGCCTAAGCTAAAAATAAAACCCACCCAATAAACCCTTAAAAAACCTAACACTAACCTCCGAAGATCCACTTACAGTTTTTGAAGACCGGACATTCATCCTCAATGAAGCTGGGAGAAGTCTTCATCCAAGCGGCAAGAAGTGGTCCTCCAGGCGGGCAAAAGTCTTCATCCAGACGGCATCTTCTATCTTCATCCATCCGGTGCAGAGCGGCTCCATCTTAAAGACATCCGGCGCGGGCATACTCTTCAATCGACAGCTCTTCCAGAATAAAGGTTCCTTTAAGGGACGTCATCCAAGATGGCGTCCCTTGAATTCTGATTGGCTGATAGAAGTCTATCAGCCAATCTGATTTAAAGGGTAAAAAATCCTATTGGCTGATGCAATCAGCCAATAGGATTGAGCTTGCATTCTATTGGCTGATTGGAACAGGCAATAGAATGCGAGCTCAATCCTATTGGCTAATTGGATTCAATCCTATTGGCTGAATTCAGCCAATCAGAATTCAAGGGACGCTATCTTGGATGACATCATTTAAAGGAGAATTCATTCTTGAAGAGCAGTGGAAAGAAGAGGATACTCCACGCCGGATGTCTTGAAGATGGAGCCGCTCCGCGTCGGAAGGATGAAGATAGAAGATGACGTCTGGATGAAGACTTCTGCCCGTCTGGAGGACCACTTCTTGCCACTTGGATGAAGACTTCTCCCGGCTTCGCTGAGGATGGATGTCCGGTCTTCAAAAACTGTAAGTGGATCTTCGGGGGTTAGTGTTAGTTTTTTAAGGGTTTATTAGGTGGGCTTTATTTTTAGCTTAGGGTTTGGGCAGAAAAAGAGCTAAATGCCCTTTTAAGGGCAATGCCCATCCAAATGCCCTTTTCAGGGCAATGGGGAGCTTAGTTTATTTTAGATAGGATTTTATTTGGGGGGTTTGGTTGTTTGGGTGGTGGGTTTTACTGTTGGGGGGTTGTTTGTATTATTTTTTTACAGGTAAAAGATCTTATTTCTTTGGGGCAATGCCCCCACAAAAGGCCTTTTTAAGGGCCATTGGTAGTTTATTGTAGGCTAGGGGTTTTTTTAATTTTGGGGGGCTTTTTTATTTTGATAGGGCTATTAGATTAGGTGTAATTAGTTTAAATATTTGATCATTTCTTTTTTATTTTGTGTAGTTTAGTGTTTGTTTATTTTTGTAATTTAGTTAATTGTATTTAATTAATGTAATTTATTTAATTGTAGTGTAAGGTTAGGTGTTAGTGTACGACAGGTTAAGTTTTATTTTACAGTTAAGTTTGTATTTATTTTAGCTAGGTAGCTAGTAAATAGTTAATAACTATTTAGTAACTAGTCTACCTAGTTAAAATAAATGCAAACTTGCCTGTGAAATAAAAATAAAACCTAAGCTAGCTACAATGTAACTATTAATTATATTGTAGCTAGCTTAGGTTTTATTTTACAGGTAAGTATTTAGTTTTAAAAAGGTATTATTTATTTAATGATATTAATTTTTATTTAGATTTATTTTAATTATATTAAAGTTAGGGGTGTTAGGGTTAGACTTAGGGTTAGGTTTAGGGGTTAATAACTTTAGTATAGTGGTGGCAATGTTAGGGACAGCAGATTAGGGGTTAATAATATTTAACTAGTGTTTACAATGCGGGAGTGCAGCGTTTTAGGGGTTAATATGTTTATTCTAGTGGTGGCGATGTTGGGTGCGGCAGATTAGGGGTTAATAATTTTAGTTTAGTGTTTGCAATGCGGGAGGGCCTCGGTTTAGGGGTTAATAAGTAGTTTATGGGTGTTAGTGTACTTTTTAGCACTTTAGTTATGAGTTTTATGTTAAAGCTTTGTAGAATAGAAGCCATAACTACTGACTTTCAGTTTACGGTACGGATCTTGACGGTATAGGCTGTACCGCTCACTTTTTGGCTCGACAGGCAAACACGTAATACCGACGCTGTGGAAGTCCCATTGAAAAAGGACTTTTTGAAAGCTGTGGTAGTTACGTTGCTTTACGGTCAAAAAAGTGTGCGGTACAGATATACCTGCAAGACTCGTAATACCAGCCGTAGTGAAAAAGCAGTGTTATGAGGCTTTTTCACTCCTAACGCAAAACTCGTAATCTAGCCGATAGGCACAAAGTAAAAATTATAATTAAACTATACTGCACGTGCAAAGAAATGTATAGTTATACGTACAACATTTTTTTTTTAAATGAGTTTCCCTGTTTCTGCTATTAATCTGAATAGCGGTTTTCCAAGGGTATAGCTGAAAGTCATCTGCTAGGTCTGGCATCTCTAAACATTTTCACTGTTTTATATTGTAAAAGAGATAAAAGGTGTAGAGATTATGGGGCATATTTATCAAGCTCCGAATGGAGCTTGATGCCCCGTGTCTCTGGCGAGCCTGCAGGCTCGCCAGAAACAGCAGTTAGGAAGCAGCAGTCACAAAGACCGCTGCTCCATAACCTGTCTGTCTGCTCTGAGCAGGCAGACAGACATCACCGGAAATCAACCCGATCGAGTACGATCGGGTTAATTGACACCCCCCTGCTGGTGGCCCATTGGCCGCGAGTCTGCAGGGGGTGGTGTTGCACCAGCAGCTCTTTTAAGCTGCTGGTGCAATGCTGAATATGGCAAGCATATTGCTCGCCGTATTCAGCGAGGTCTGGCGGACCTGATCCGCACTGTCGGATCAGGTCTGCCAGACTATAATAAATAGAGGCCTTAGTCAGAATGAGCAAAACATTCAGGCCTAGATTACAAGTGGATTTTAAAATGTTAGCGCTATGTAGGGTTGTCAGCTGTGTTCTATAAAAACACTGGAAAAATTGTAGGTCACTGTGGAAATAGGTGGTAGGCGGGGTCACACAAAAAAAACCAAAAGCTCAATCTTAGGCCTCACGCTTGATTCCACCAGGTATATTTTTCGCAACTGAGCAACCATTTTATCCGCTTGGGTGTCAGTAACACATGTACACAATATTGAATTTAAATCCCTTGATTGCCATAAGCACATAGAAATGGTTTAACACCTCCTTGGCTGTTTGTAACACATATATTAGAAAATGCACAATGTTACTTCTTTTTGAGCTATATTTCTAATGTATAGAGGCATAGGGGGCACTTTAAATTTAGCTGACATGGTACATTAAAAATACTAGACATTTAAGTTTTTAACATCACTGGAGCGCACTCCATAGTGCTTCCTTTTTTATTCTCTATTACAAGTTGACAGTAAAATATTAGCACTGAAGAGAAAGCCTAGGGCGAGCTAACATCTGGATATTGGCTACTACAGGTGTGTTAAATCTCTCACATAAAAGACTTTTATGACGGCGCACTGAAAATTTTGCATATTGGTCAAGTGTTCTGCCGAAGTTGCACTAACCCTAAGCTGCTCTATCCGGAAGGTGAGCTAAACCGAAGGTCAAAAGGAGTTCTTCACTAACAATAAATTATGCTTTTCTATAAAATATTATATATATGGTATCACAAAGCAGCGTTTTCTCAATAGTCGATCATAAAGGCGGGCAATATACTGCTTACATTATTGCTATGCAACACTTCAGGGAAACCTTCCCTTTCCTCAAACAAAATAAAAGTGTAAGACAACATTTTGTCAGTTTCTTGTGTTGTAGGGGGGGGGGGGGGGAGCTTGCTACACGATTTAAATGTTTGTCTGGCACTTTTATTTTGTCTAAGGGAGTGGAGGTTTTCCCTTACATAGAACTAATAAAAGTAGTATATTAAAGACCAGTGAGTGCCTTCCTTTATGACTATTGAAATTCTGCAAGCACCCTGGTGTTGGATTAAAGTGACCGTTACAATCTCCCGATTGATTAAAACAAAGCTTTATTTTCAAACATTTAAAAGCGGCAAAGAAGCTTCTAGACACTTTGCTTCCTTGCCACTTTTAAATGTTTGAAAATAAAGCTTTGGGAGATTGTACCGGTTGTTTTGAATTCTACATCTTCTACATCTCCTTATTATATTGGGCACCTCTGCTTGAAAGCGGATCACAGCTTTGTCTATCTGAATGGTGCACTTGAGGTCACGTGAGTGGGGCGTAATGGGAAAGAAGGTGTCTGTGTCTATGGAGCGGGTTTGTTTGCAAGACTGAGCAGTACATCCAAACGTCAGCCACAATAACCTACAAAGCTGAGACAATAGATCCAGGAGAGGAGCCGTGCTATCCCTGGTTGATCAGTTAGCAACTGGACACAAAAAAGGTGAGCTCAAGGCTCCAACATCACAAGGATCAGAACCATTTGCCCTAAGGTAGGAGCTTGTGAATGACCCTGTTCACAAACAGCAATCTATTAAACCGCTACATTGCTTTCCACAGCTCATTAACAGACCCTTGCTTTGTATTGCCGCCCCAACCTAGCCCACCACGTTATTTTACATTTACATTTATTTGACTGTTTATGTTTTGAGCTATGTTCATTTGCAATGCTTATGATCACTATATATATATATATATATATATATATATATATATATATATATATATATATATATATATATATATATATATAAAGTAAGTCCCCAGGAAAAGATGAGCACACTCTTTGATTTTTTTCAGCTACCAGGGTGCACTTTTAAAATCACAACCAAAGTTCCATCAAAGAAAAGGCACTCACTGGTCTTCGTAAACAATAATGTTTACTTCATCATATTGTTAAAAAGAAATAATGTTTCGGTGTAGTCACACCTTTGACAAATGTCAAAATTGAGCCCCAAATCACGGACCCAAAAAGCATATAACATTACATACCTCCACCTGTCTTATATACTGTCCCTAATCACCAATTAAAATTGTCAGTTCCACCGTATTAGCTCGTTGTGACATCATCACGCAACGGTAACAGCGTGATAAGTCATCGGCAATCGGATTACACTCCGTTGCCTTGGTAACATATACACATAGGTAGATTTACTCCTACCATCATGTATAGGAATGACATAAGTGCAATCAGTGCTTAACATATACAACAACCTAAGTACTATGTTATCATGGTGCAATCTATATTGGTAACAATTATCTTCTGTGTAGTGGGATGATATGAGTCCTTTATATGAGTGCTTGAGGATCATTGCTGATTATGCCACGTTATGTATGGTTATGATTCATATGGACTCTTATGTTGCTATGATGACATGGTGTCTTGTCCTTTATACTTATGATGATTGCGTTATGCCATAATATACAGTAGGTACGTTGTACAAGTTATGGCTACTAAGGATATAGCCACATTATTTGCGGATGTTGTTTATGTGGAGTCTTATTTCACCATGATAACATAGTACTTAGGTTGTTGTATATATTAAGCACTGATTGCACTTATGTCATTGCTATACATGATGGTAGGAGTAGGTTTACCTATGTGTATATGTTACCAAGGCAACGGAGTGTAAGCCGATTGGCGATGACGTATCACGCTGTTACCATTGCGTGATGATATCACCACGAGCCAATACGGTGGAACTGATGATTTTAATGGGTGATTAGGGACAGTATATAAGACAGGTGGAGGTATGTAATGTTATATGCTTTTTGGGTCCGTTATTTGGAGCTCAATTTTGACATTTGACAAAGGTGTGACTACACACCGAAACGTTATGTCTTTTTAACAATATGATGAATTAAACGTTATTTTTTACGAAGACCAGTGAGTGCCTTTTCTTTGATGGAACTTTGGTTGTGATTTTAAAAGTGCACCCTGGCAGCTGAAAAAATCGTAAGATTGTGCTCATCTTTCCCTGGGGACTTACTTTGTCTATTCTTTGGATGATGCACTCCAGCTTTATCTAATTATATGTGATATTACTTGTTCACAATAAGGAACCCACATTGCAATTGTGACATTATTTGACATCTGATTTGTATCTGCATTTACACAGATTTTTTGTCAACATGGCAACCACAGCACTATACATGAACAAGTTGTATATGGATGAGGATTTGAATACAGAATCATTCATCTTTACTGATGAGAATGCAGAGAGGATCAGAGTTACGGATGACTTAAGTGAGTTGAGGGGTAACACCCCAATCAATATTTATCACAAGTTATTGAATTTACGTAGGAAAGAAATTGATTATCACCTTCATGCTGTGAACCTTTCAGGTTATCATCGCAAAAAATACATTCCTAGAGGTTTTAGAATAAAAAACATCCCCACTTTGAGTAGACAGAACATGGAATTCTGCAGAAAGTGGTGTTCAATTTTGAATAAGTGTTCATATGATCTTGTATTATTGGTCATTGAGGAAGTCAGTAGACTTGAGCTTAAAATTAAATCTGAAATTGAAGCCACTAAACTGCAGGATTACATATATTGGTGGATGATAAAACACAGGAATGGGTGACCAAATTAGATAATATGGTCTCCAAATATAGGAATGAATTAATTGCGTTTAAGAATAAAAAACTGAACACAGTGAAAAATGATTATATGGTCTTTAGACTGCAGTTATGAAGCAGCAGTCTAAAGACCGCTGCTCCATAACCCTGTTCGCCTGCTCTGACATTGCTGCAATTCAACCTGATCAAGTACGATCGGGTTGATTGACACCCCCTGCTGGAGGCTGATTGGCCGCGAATCTGCAGGGGGTGGCGTTGCAATGCTGAATACGGAAAGCGTATTGCACTCCGCATTCAGCGAGGTCTGTTGGACCTGATCCGCACTGTCGGATCAGGTCCACCAGACCTTTGATAAATATACCCCTATGTCTTGAAAATATTTTTTTTAGATTTGAGAGAGACTATTTCCTACAGATCTCTTGGACGGCCATGGGTTCCAAAATGGCACCCACATACGCCAATCTTTACATGGCATGGTATGAACAGGTGGCCATGAAACCGTTTATTCACCCCCACATCAGATATTACATACGTTACATCGATGATGTGTTTATGGTGTGGGGGGGTACAATTGAGTTGGAACAGTGGGTGTCATGTTTGAACTCAATGGATTGTCCCATAAGATTTAAGTTGGAGTACAGTGAAACTGTGATACACTTTTTGGATCTAAACATATACAAAGTGGATGCCTGTGATGGATACTCCTTTGGTACGTCGTTATACACAAAACCAACCGACCGTAACTCCTTATTGGAAGCCAGGATCTTCCATCCCAGACATCAAAAAATGGGGATAGTCACCTCTCAACTTACGCGGGTCATCCGCAACAATAGTGAGGTACCCACTATGATGAAGCAGTTGACAGAAATGGAGAACAAATTAGTAACAAGAGGCTATGACAGTGAAATGGTACGAACAACCAAGGAAAGGTTACTGGGTGTGCCAATGGAAGACAAGCGGAGGGAATCTATCGTGGATAATCAACAATTAAATTTTGTCACCACATATACCCACATGAGTGGAAGACTGAGGAAGTCAGTGCAACAACATTGGTCCCTCGTCAAATCAGATCCAACTCTTCCATTCCAAAGAATGAAGTCACCGCAAATGGTATATCGAAGAGCAGATAACCTGAGGGATTTGTTGGTAAACACGGATCCAAGTGCATGCTATAACAAAGATATGTGGTTAAAAACCTCAAAGAATGGCTGCTATATGTGTGGAAGCTGTATAAAATGCAACAGCATGATGAGGGGGCAAACATTCCAACACCCCCATACCAATAAACGTTACACCATTCGCCCCAGGTTAACATGTACAAGTACACATGTTTTGTACATGTTAATCTGTCCATGCTCTATGGTTTACATTGGAAAAATGGTGACAAATTTTAGAGATAGGATGGCCAATCATCGTTGTGTTATCTGGAAGGACCTCAGCAAGGGGGACTCGGAACAACCTGTGGCACGTCACTTTGCCAGACACAACCATGGCGTCTCAAGTCTTAGATCAATGTTAATATGAGTGCTTGAGGATCATTGCTGATTATGCCACGTTATGTTATGGTTATGATTCATATGGACTCTTATGTCACTATAATGACATGGTGTCTTGTCCTTTGTACTTATGATGATTGCGTTATGCCATAATATACAGTAGGTACGTTGTACAAGTTATGGCTACTAAGGATATAGCCACATTATTTGCGGATGTGGTTTACATGGAGCCTTATTTCACCATGATAACATAGTACTTAGGTTGTTGTATATGTTAAGCACTGATTGCACTTATGTCATTCCTATACATGATGGTAGGAGTAGGTTTACCTATGTGTATATGTTACCAAGGCAACGGAATGTAAGCCGATTGGCGATGACGTATCACGCTGTTACCATTGCATGATGACATCACCACGAGCCAATACGGTGGAACTGACGATTTTAATGGGTGATTAGGGACAGTATATAAGACAGGTGGAGGTATGTAATGTTATATGCTTTTTGGGTCCGTGATTTGGAGCTCAATTTTGACATTTGACAAAGGTGTGACTACACACCGAAACGTTATGTCTTTTTAACAATATGATGAATTAAACGTTATTTTTTACGAAGACCAGTGAGTGCCTTTTCTTTGATGGAAATTTATATATATATACTGTGTATATATATATATATATATATATATATATATATATATATATGTACACACACATAAAAAAGTGCACTCTCAGGAACAAACAACTAACTAAATAACATTGTTAGCTTGTTCTATGGTGATTTTCAACATTGGTGCAGCTGCTTTTTAGCCCAGTAATGCTTTTGACGGAGTAGAACTTTCCTGTAGTATATCAGTTTGATCCCGCCTATTATGTCAGTCCAACGTCAAAATACCAAGCAATTCCTCTCTGAATAAGGAACATGGAAACCCCAGACGATTGTTTCGGCCTTCATTGGGCCTCATCAGTGAAGTGTAGCCATATTCCTCTAAGCACACTGAGCAAGGAATCCACGTCTGGATGCCCCCTTTTCCCTTAGGAAGGCATAATACACACAGAGACGTGCACTCTCAGGAACCAACAACCAGCTCAAAACCATTGTTAGCCAGTTCTATGGGGATTTACCACCTGGGTGCAGCTTCTTTTTAGCCCAGTAATGCTTTTTATAGAGTAGAACAACCAGCTCAATAACTTGTTAGAACTTTCTTGTAGTATATCAATTTGATCCTACATATTAAAAATGTTTTTTTTAAAGCACGCTCCATTGAAGTCTATGAGGCGAAGACGTTGATGAAGTTAACACGCATCGGGTTTCGCTCGCTGGCAAATAAATTTACTTTAATTTGTATAACACTGACTCATCCAAGGGTGTTGAGGGGTTTTCGAGTGTAAGCGAAATTAAAAATTAGCACGCCATTGTAATCTGGCCCTCTGTAGTGAACGAACATGTTCAGAGAAATTTTTATTCTAGAAGGTTCTGAGTGACAGTCAGTTGGACCTTGACCTTCAGAATTGTAGCATTCATATTATTTAATTATCTCTTTTTAATTCTGAGACATTTTCAAATACATTTTATACAGACCTTTTGATAATAAAATCAGAGCTAACCGATTTCTACAACACCACAAAGCACTTTCATCCCAGTAATATGCATCTTGCTTGGATCATATTTCATATGCAAGCTGCACAGGGTTGTTCTCATTATAGTAGATGTGGTTTAAATTATAAATATTCTTGAAAGGCCTGAAGTGCAGTGTAATTTATCATTCATACACTCAGATCTTATTTTTAAATACCATTGCTGCTGGTCAGTGACACATTGCTTTGAGGCTTTTCTTCCACCAGTTTGACCTGGGCATAAAGATCAATGTAGTACATGTGTAATGAGGTGGAAGTCACATTTCACATCTCAGTAAAGAGAGCAGCAGATAGATGGCAGTGTTATACAGTGTAGGGATAAATAATTATCAGCACAGGACTTGACTCTCAATTTGCCATACTCTACAACAACGATTATGTATTCAGAATTTGTTTCCGATAAAATTCTAATTTGCATTTTTACATATGCCCAGAAAAGATGAATTAAAGTAATAAGCATAAGTACTTTATGAGTAACAGATAAAAGTCCTGGTTAATGACCGGACAAAAAACTATTATTTTTTTTTCTGAATTTGTTTTTGTTTTTGATAGATGAAATCAACGGCATCTCAGGAGATTTTAGCTACAATGCATCACTATTTTATATAATAAAATGTATAAATGATAGACAGTAAATAATATTAATCATTTAGTTAATATATATTAGATCTTTTTAAATCTTAGGCTGGTTTTTCGTTTCAGCAAGGCTAAATTAATCAATTAATCAATGGTATCAGTTGTGTCACTGCTCTAGATATTTTAGATCACAACTGTGTTACCATTATTTGTTATACAAATATTATAACCCATCTGTGCATTATATGTTGGTTTCTTTCTATGAATCTATTCTTCAAAAATAAAAGATGCAATTTTGAATCTATTGTACTGTAATTTGCGAAGAACTTATTCTGTTAGATATGATCTTGGACCTTTGCATTTTCTGCACTTAAAAAATGGCAATAGTTAATTGCAATGAAAAGTACAGTTTCAATTTAATTTTGACTGCAAAAAAAATCAGATTTGTATATACATATAACTGTACAAACAAAAATAACTATATGTAAATAAATTAATATCTATATTATAATTGCGTATGTAACGCGTCCATCGCCGTCGGCAGTTACGCATGCATCCTTAAAGGAATGTTGGCAGCGTGAGGCAGCCAAAAGAATTCGAAGGTGGATTCTTTCACCACCCTGCCATTTTTGGAATTCCCCGGGATGCAGCGAAGGCAAAAGGAGCATTACAAAAAAAAATGCCCGCAATAAGTATTAAAAAAAAAATGAGTATGAAAAAAACACCTAACCCCCGCGATAAGTATTAAAAAAAAAAATAACCGCCCGCAATAAGTATTTAAATAAAAAAACTTACCGCCCGCACAAATTACTAAGAAAAAAAAACAACTATCTAATAAAATTATTAACCCCTAAATCCACAAACCCCAACATCGCAAACTACCTAATACATCTATTAACCCCTAAACCGCCAACCCCCACAACGCATTAAACCTAATTTACCTATTAACTCCTACACCCCAACCCCCACAACGCAAAAAACTAATTTAATGACTAAGCCCCCTAACATAACACCCCCTAAATTAACCCCTTAATTACAATAAAAATAAATTACTACATTACAATAAAAAATAAAAAAAATTACATTACATTAATCTAATTACAAAAAATAATAAACAACACTATCCAAAATAAAAATATTAAACCTAATCCCTATGAAAATAAAAAAGCCCCCCCCCCAAAATTAAAACACCCCCTAATCTAATGCTAAACTACCAATAGCCCTTAAAAGGGCTTTTTGTATGGCATTGTCCTAAATTTAACAGTTTGAAATTTGCCCAAAAAAACCCTAATCTTAAAAAACAAACCCCCCAAAAAATTAAAAAAAAAACCCTAACACTAAAGCCCTAAATAGGTACTCACGGTTTTCAGAAGTACAGCGGAGAAGGTCTTCTTCCAGATGGGTACATCATCTTCAGCAACAGCGAAGGCGGCGCGGAGCGGAGGTCTGGAGCGGTCTTCCCAGAAGTGCCAATCCTCGGCGGCAGTCATCAGCGGCGGTGGCGCTCTTTGGCGGAGGCCATCTTTGGCGAAGGCATGGAGGTTCCTCTTCATGTGATCGTCCGCCGCACACTGAAGATTGAATTCAAGGTACCCCATATTTATTGAACCTTGAATTCAATCTTCAATGTGCGGCTGACGATCGCATGAAGAGGAACCTTCACGCCTTCGCTGAGGACCGCCACCGCCAAGGAGCGCCACTGCCCCGAGGAGCGCCACTGCCGCCGAGGCGCACCACCGCCGCCGATGACTGCTGCTGAGGATCGCCACTTCTGGAAAGACTGCTCTGGCTCTCCGCTCCGCGTCGCATTCGCTGTTGCTAAAGATGATGGATCCGCCTGGAAGAAGACCATCTCCAACGGACTTCTGAAACTGTGAGTACCTATTTGGGGCTTTAGTGATAGGTTTTTTAAAAAATGTTTGGGGGGTTTTGTTTTTTTAGAATTCCTTTGTTTGGGCAAATTTCAAAAGCGCTGAATGCCCTTTTAAGGGCAGTGAAAAAAAAGCTGAATGCCCTTTTAAGGGCAATGCCCATACAAATGCCCCTTTAGGGGCAATCAGTAGTTTAGGTTTATTAGTGATACAAATAATCGGATGCACTGGATACCGATGAAGTTTCAGAATTCTTTATTTGAAGAAAATTTAAAAGCTTATCATTGCAATAATGACATAGCGGATCCCCAGACAAGTGAGTGGTGTGAGTTCCACCCCAAGGACTGCCTGCTGATGCGTTTCGGCTCCAAAGGCCGTAATCGTAGCTGCAGTTACTTGTTCCAAATGAACTTAAATATCCATAGGAACCAGTTAATAGGCTAAAAACAAAAACACCCCTTTCTTACTCGGGGCGGAACAGTAACACACCTCTTAAGATCATAATTAACCCTTCAACAATGTGTGAACTAATAAAACATTTCATGTTTAAACAATTGAAAGGGTTTCTTAAGCTCATTAAAATGAAGTCTAAACATTACACTGTAACATATATAGGTTATAACAAAACCCTGGATTTAACAATGAATGAGCACAGAAAAAAAAGCAATAGATATGTGTATACAGAAAAGAGCATTTCAGTACTAATTAATGTGAAAACATATATAGGTACATGTCTCTCTTCATAGATATGTCTAAGTATACCTCTATATACTGTGAAGGAACCAGAAAATCTGATCACCTGCACAGCATGTGGGGTCCAATACACTGGGCTCACCACAAGAGAGACCAGAGAGAGGATTAGGGAACACTTAAAGGGACACTATACCCAAACATTTTCTTTCATGATTAAGGTAGAGAATATAATTTTAAACAACATTCCAATTTACTTCTATTACCTAATTTGCTTTATTCTTTAGATATACTTTAATGAAGAAATAGCAATGCACACAGTGAACCAATCACAGGAGGCATCTATGTGCAGCTACCAATCAGCAGCTACTAAGCATATCTAGATATGCTTTTCAGCAAAGAATATCAAGAGAATGAAGCAAAATAGATAATAAAAGTAAATTAGAAAGTTGTTTATAATTGTATGCTCTTTCTAAATCATGAAAGAAAATATTTGGGTTTCATGTCCCTTTAACTAATATAAAAGCAGGCAAACTAACAACACCGTTAGTACAACATTTCAAAATGGCACATAATAGCAGTGTACACACTCTTAAATGGACCATTATAGAATTGGTCAAGTGTAAATCCAGAGGTGGAGACAGAGACAAACTGCTATCCAAAAGGGAAGCATTTTGGATACACAAACTTAGGACCAGAGTTCCCTTTGGATTAAACTCAGAGTTTGATCTTATACATTTCTGGGAATAAAGATTTGTGAGTGAGTTTTTGTATCTGAGACTAGCTTACTTGTGATAAAAGTCTAATATAATAGCTGTATATTTATGTGAGTAAATCTTTATAATCCAGTATAAAGGATTATAATTAAAAGTGGTGTTGCAGAGACTACATTTAAACAGAGCAGAAAATAACTCTAATCTATATCCAAGTTTGCAATTAGCAAAGTGTAATCTAAGATTATTCAATTCTTTTGAATAGAATATTGAAATAATCCATTGGTTTCTCTACAGTGTATAGATATATCATAAAAAAGAAGTAGAGCCTATAATGACTCTATTCTAGTGTACATACTCATACTTGAAATAAATAAGGTGTAATCAAAGACTATCCAATTTATATTAAAAACATTTTCTGGTTCCTTCACAGTATATAGAGGTATACTTAGACATATCTATGAAGAGAGACATGCACCTATATATGTTTTCACATTAATTAGTACTGAAATGCTCTTTTCTGTATACACATATCTATTGCTTTGTTTTCTGTGCTCATTCATTGTTAAATCCAGGGTTTTATTATAACCTATATATGTTACAGTGTAATGTTTAGACTTCATTTTAATGAGCTTAAGAAACCCTTTCAATTGTTTGAACATGAAATGTTTTATTAGTTCACACATTGTTGAAGGGTTAATTATGATCTTAAGAGGTGTGTTACTGTTCCGCCCCGAGTAAGAAAGGGGTGTTTTTGTTTTTAGCCTATTAACTGGTTCCTATGGATATTTAAGTTCATTTGGAACAAGTGACTGCAGCTACGATTACGGCCTTTGGAGCCGAAACGCATCAGCAGGCAGTCCTTGGGGTGGAACTCACACCACTCACTTGTCTGGGGATCCGCTATGTCATTATTGCAATGATAAGCTTTTAAATTTTCTTCAAATAAAGAATTCTGAAACTTCATCGGTATCCAGTGCATCCGATTATTTGTATCTCTATTAGCTGAAACGAAGGATATTGCACAGAGATCACGGAGGAGACCCCTGTAAGCACAAGCCCACTCACCTCTCACGGTAATAGGTGGACGGGAATACGGGAGGCAAGATCGGGTGACGTCAGACGCCGAGCGAGATTGAGGCTCGGGAAAGACAGAGTGGAGCAAGACAGGTCACCCTACTGAGGAACTTTGCCGCTAGAACCAGTCCCAGGTGTTAGGTGAGTGGTGAAGCAACAGACGCAATATGTCCGGTTTAATGTTAAACTTATGCTAACTGTGCAAGTGGACTTGGGATTGTTTAGGTGCCGATAACGAACTTTACACATTATCACACTCGATAGGTTTATTAGTGTTAGTTTTTTTTTGGGGGGGGGAGGTTTGGTGGGTGGGGGGTTTTACTGTTAGGGGGGACTTTGTTTATTTTTAATGTAAAAGAGCTGTTAAACTTAGGACAATGCCCTACAAAAAGCCATTTTAAGGGCTATTGGTAGTTTAGTATTAGATTAGGGGATGTTTTTATTTTGGGGGATTTACATTTTTAAAGGGGTATTAGTTTAGGTTTCATTTTATTATTTTTGATAGCCTTGTTTATTTTTTTCAGTAGTTTTATTTTTATTTTTTGTAGCTTGGGGGTTGTATTTTCAAAACATAGACTGCCCTCTGGGCAGGCTTATCAACTAGTATTTTAATAAATGTATTGAAGTTAAACAAATAGCATTAAGGCTCACTGTTTACAAAACCCCACAAACACAGGAGAAATTATGAAGAAATCTTTTGGCCCTATCATTTCAGCGGATTGGCAGTGTTGGTTTGTGGGTTCAGAAAGACTGGGAGTGAAACCCAAGCTTGATAATTCGCTGGTCTGCTATTGCCTGGGTCTAGTGCCCACTGGTTTCTTTTTCTTTCTTTTCTTTACCTTAGTATATTTTGCTTTTTTACAGTATTTTCTTCATCTATTATTTTTCATTTAAACCTGTGTACTTATTTTTTTTATCAACCCTTCTTTGCCAAGCATGGAAATTTATTTTAGTTTGAAAAAGCTTTTAACATTTATGCAGGCAAATATTTAAAAAGCAGGACCCCAGCTGGACTTCCGGTGGGCGGGCATCTAATATGGTGGCATGAAGGAAGAGCTCTTTGTCATCTAAGCCATAATTTACCTGTTGCTGCTATTCCTACATCCTGACAAACCCACCTTGGCAGAGTTTATGTGCCTGGAAGCACACTAGGCTGATGGGTCCTGGTTTGTGGGAGTTAAACATCTTTACCCTCCTCGCCGGAATGTCATGCCAATCTAGTTCAGCCACAATATTGCCTGAAATTTTGGCACTAGTGGTGCATAGCGGCTCCACACGGCGGCTGTATTGAATGATTAGAACTTGCTCCTGACTCTGACTACCAAAAATGGGCCGGCTTCTAAGCATCAAATTCCTGCTTTTTAAATAAAGATAGCAAGAGAACGAAGAAAAATTGATAATAGGAGTAAATTAGAAAGTTGCTTAAAATTGCATGCTCTATCTGAATCATGAAAGAAAAAAAAAATTGGTTTTAGTGTCCCTTTAACCCCTTAAGGACCACAGCACTTTTCCATTTTCTGACCGTTTGGGACCAAGGCTATTTTTACATTTCTGCAGTGTTTGTGTTTAGCTGTAATTTTCTTCTTATTCATTTACTGTACCCACACATATTATATACCGTTTTTCTCGCCATTAAATGGCCTTTCTAAAGATACCATTATATTCATCATATCTTATAATTTACTATACAAAAAATTATAAAATATTATGAAAAAATGGAAAAAAACATACTTTTTCTAACTTTGAGCCCCAAAATCTATTACACATCTACAACTACCAAAAAACACCCATGCTAAATAGTTTCTAAATTTTGTCCTGAGTTTATAAATACCCAATGTTTACATTTTCTTTGCTTTTTTTGCAAGTTATAGGGCAATAAATACAAGTAGCACTTTTTCACAAATTTTTTCACAAACTTTAGGTTTCTCACTGAAATTATTTACAAACAGCTTGTGCAATTATGGCACAAATGATTGTAAATGCTTCTCTGGGATCCCCTTTGTTCAGAAATAGCAGACATATATGACTTTGGCGTTGCTTTTCGGAAATTAGAAGGCCGCTAAATGCCACTGCGCACCACACATGTATTATGTCCAGCAGTGAAGGGGTTAATTAGGTAGCTTGTAGGGAGCTTGCAGGGTTAATTTTAGCTTTAGTGTAGAGATCAGCCTCCCACCTGACACATCCCATCCCCTGATCCCTCCCAAACAGCTCTCTTCCCTCCCCCACCCCACAATTGTCCCCGCCATCTTAAGTACTGGCAGAAAGTCTGCCAGTACTAAAATAAAAGTTTTTTTTTTTTTTTTTAAAAACATAATGCTGCTGTGTAGGATCCCCCCTTAGTACCAAACTTACCTTATCCCCCAAACAGCTCTCTAACCCTCCCCCTCTACCTTACTATGCGCCATCTAGATATATACAATAGAATGTAAGCTTCAGCATTAGTGAACAGATAATACAATTCAGATCATATACACCCTGTTCCAAATTATTATGCCAATGATATCTTTCTCATTTACCTAAATAATTGATGTAAACAACAGTCAGCATAATTCTCATGTTATCAATTATTAAGAGTACAATTCAAATTTTATTGAACAAACCTCCTAATGATAACAGTATTTTTTTTTTTTTTCAAAATAAAAAACTTACAATGCACTGTTCCAAATTATTACGCACAGTAAGTTTCAAAACACTTTATAGGTTGTAAAGAACTGAAAATTGTCATTTGTTGTGTTTGCAGCATATTTACTGAAATCAAAAGCTATTTTAATCAAACTTTGAACAACATTTTAACTTTTTAAACATTTTAACAGGTCATGTTACATTTTAACATAGGACCCCTTATTTGATAGCAGCTTCACAAGTCTTGCATCCATTGAACTTGTGAGTTTTTGGACAGTTTCTGCTTGAATTTGTTTGCAAGATGTCACAATAGCCTCCCAGAGCTGCTGTTTGGATGTAAACTGCCTCCCACCCTCATAGATCTTTTGCTTGAGGATGCTCCAAAGGTTCTCAATAGGATTGAGGTCAGGGGAGGATGGAGGCCACACCATGACTTTCTCTCCTTTTATCCCCAGAGCAACCATTGATGCAGAGGTATTCTTTGCAGCATGAGATGGTGCATTGTCATGCATGAAGATGATTTTATTACGGAAAGCATAATTCTTCCTTCTGTACCAGGGTAGGAAGTGGTCAGTCAGGAACTACACCTCCTTTGCAGAGGTCATCTTTACACCTTCGGGGACCCTAAAGGGGCCGACCAGCTCTCTTCCCATGATTCCGGCCCAAAACATGACTCCACCACCGCCTTGCTGACGTCGCAGCCTTGTTGGAACAGGGTGGCCGTCCACCAACCATCCACTACTCGATCTATCTGGACCATCCAGGGTTGCACGGCACTCATCAGTGAACAGGACTGTTTGAAAATTAGTCTTCATGTATTTTTCTGCCCAATGCAGCCGTTTCTGCTTGTGAGCATTGGTTAGTGGTGGCCGAATGGAAGGTTTATGCACAGTTGCAAGACTCTGGAGGACTCTAAACCTTGATGTCCGTGGGACTCCAGAGGCACCAGCAGCTTCAAAATGTTTGCTGCTATGTAATGGTATTTTAGCAGCTGCTCTCTTGATCCAATGCATGGATCTGGCAGTAATCTTCCTCAATGTGCCTTTATCTGCACGAACCCGTCTGTGCTCTGAATCAGCCACAAATTTCTTAATAGTGTGATGATCGCGCTTAAGTTTTCGTGAAATATCTAATGTTTTCATACCTCGTCCAAGGCATTGAACTATTTCACTCTTTTCTGCAGCAGAGAGATCCTTTTTCTTCCCCATATTGCTTGAAAATGGTGCTCTGCTTAATAATGTGGAACACCCTCCTTTAGTAGTTTTTCCTTTAATTGGGCTCACCTGGAAATCTAATTATCACAGGTGTCCAAGATTGTTTTCAGTGATCAAAAGAGCCCTGAGATACAATGCCATCCATGAGTTAAACTGAAAAAAAAAATTTAATCTTTGTGACACTGAAATAGAATTTGCATAATAATTTGAAACAGGGTGTAAATGTTGAATTTTCACAGAGAAAAGACACTGATTACTATCAGTAATCTATAGTTTATAAAATTACAAAACAAGGTTTAATTTCTTATGTGATTTAATTGTTTAACTGAGGAAAAGATAGATATGAATGTTGTCTCTGTAAAAGGACATCTATAACTTTTTGTTATGTTATGCTTTAAATATAAAAACCTTGATAAAAAATTATGATTAAGACTTCCGGTGGGTGGGCCAGGGGAGTAGCAGCAAGGATTCAGAACTCCGTATACAGAATGCTAAAAATTGGCAATTGTATGAAATTTTCGCTCTGAATTACTCTACTACCTCTTGCCCAGTGAGTATCCTTGGCAGAGTATGCTTCCCGGAGTAGACGATTAAAAGCAAAGTCCTCTAAAATTTTCACAAGAGTTGACCAACACTCCAACCCCGGGACTCACAGGGAACTTGAGCGCCGGCCTGGCGCAGTTGAGATCGCACTACTCACAGTCGACAATAGAATGGCCAGGAGTTTGGATCCGTGAGTGGTGACGTGGGAGAGAATCGGCAGTACGAATTGGAGCTGTGAACATACCCCGTATGAAAACAACTCAACACACACCACAGACGCATGCAGTGGAAGAGGTTAAGAGCCGCGCGGGGAGTCAAATCCCCTGACCTAAAATACAGCTCATCCGAGGGAGGCCGCCTCCACAACAGAAGTGGTAAAGGATACGATCCCGCCTGCCTGGTGTTAGCGGGGTGGTAAGAGTTACCAGGATTGGGAGTGGGTGCAAATTCTGCAGGCGCCATCTTGGCAGTCTTACCCATCAGCACTGGACCTCGTGGACGGCTGGTAGGCCGAACAGCATTAGTTCCCAAATTGGAGGCAGCAAGTGAATTGGCACGGTTCTGGTAATGTAATGCATATACACTGACTGCATTAACACTGGGAGGATAAAATATATTTAATGACCGCAGAATAAAGGTCAATAGTTTCTATAGTTTTCCCACTGGCTGTCTCCAGAGATTAATCCATAAACCAATCAATCTGGGTTTATCTGGCCCCACGGTACACTATTAAGCTACAGTCTGGCTTATTTTTACCCCCAGAGACATAGGACACCTGATTTGCTGTTCTACATATAGTTTTTTGAAGAATTGCCGCCCTGTAGTCGTTATATGTTGGGGGACAGGAGATGCTGAAAACAGTGCTGGTGGGATTCGCTTGTCAATGTACACTGCTCATTAGCCTTGGACACGCTGGACACAAGTTGGCACATCAGATACACTATTAGACTATTCTGAGAAAGGAGAAAGAGAACTGAGCTTGTGCATTTTCTCACTAAAGCTCTATGGTGGAAAATATACAGAAGAGCTGCTGTTTTCAAACTGTTTAACATCTGTGTCTAGATAACGTTTTGTTTTGCTTTTACTCTCTCTCTTCTTGGAAGTGCTTTCATTCTGTATGTGTATTCTTCCTGCTGTATTGAGGGTTATAATTGGTGTGTAGGTGCATGGAGAGATATTTAAATATTCCAATGGCAAGTCATGGCAAAAATAGCGAGCGTAGAGCTAAGACAGGAACAGACTCTGCTAATCAGGTGTATGCTACAGAGGCCTCACTAGAAGGTAGTTCCCTTGATACGCACCCAATTGTCAAACAGATTTCTATCTTATTCATGCCCCAAATAGACAACTTGCAGAGAGGGGTAGATACTCTCACTGATGATGTTAAGCAGTTTTCCACAAGAGTTGTGGAGGCTGAAAACTGAATCTCTGATTTAGAGGATTCTAATGCCACAATAAAATTGAAGTACTAGAAAGTCAAGCTAGGGCCTTACAACAAAAAATAGATAACCTTGAAAATAGATTGAGGCACAATAATGTGTGTCTCTTAGGCCTGCCGGAGATGGTAAAGCAGTCTGACATTTTGCATTTTGTAGAAAATACTGCCCACGCTGCTGAACATCGCCACAGAGAGCTTTATTGGTAGTGTAGACAGGACGCACAGAGTGGGCTCAGATAGGATTGGTGCAGGTAATATGTCTCAGCCCTGACCCATTATGATTAAATTTCTCCACTTTCAAACCAAGGTCGCAGTCCTTAGGGTTTACAGAAAGCTACAAATACTGAATTATGAAAATGCACGATTGCTCTTATTTCAGGACTTCTCTGTTGACCTTATGAAACGCTGCAGAGAATTATCTCCACTATGCTCAAAACTAAACAGGGAGGGGAAGCAAGCCTATCTTTTATACCCAGCTAGGCTTAAACTTATCACATCAAGAGGGCTAAGGGTTTTTGACTCTCTTTCTGAGGCTCAAGACTTCCTGGAAAAAAGGGGTTCCCCTCCTCATAGCCCTGCACATGAGCAAGCAAGGGGGGAGGAAGGATGAGAAATCAGTTTATTCTATAATTTCTTGAAATGTTAATTAAATTGTGACCGATGTCACTATTCATAATGGCTATAAGAAATAATAGTCTGGGTTATGTAACCTTGTATTTCACAAGTTATCATTTGTTGGGTTTATTTTTTATGTGCTGGATATTGCTCTCACTACAAATATGGCAACAACAGGTTAAGGTTAATATTAAATGGGTCTAGTGCTGTGCCGTGGCACCCCGACGGCCCTATGACTTGTATGTAATGGAAAATGTGTCTGGTTCACTGGCTGCTGTCGGGGTGGGGCGGCGCAGTTGCAGCCCTATAATGGGTACTCTCTGCGGTTATAAAAAGAAGTTAAAAAATTGTTGTTTGGGGTACTTAGATAAATATGGTAAAAGTGGAATGTTTATGGTATACAAGATCATATTTGCTCTGGAAACCTTGCAGGGCAACATCAGTTATTTGCTAAGCTATCTCTGTTCAGAGATAGAAAAGTTTAAGTAAAGGTGTGAAAGTTTCTTAGGTCGGTTTAAACTTGGAAGGAAATTAAGGACAATGCATAGGGCATACTATGATAACATATGTCACATCATGTTAAATCTTAAAGGTTATGAAAACGAAAGTAATTGTAACAATGCGATGAATCTTTACTTTTCTCAGAGTCAATTTGGGAACCAAGTTGAATGGTGAGACTGTCAGGGTGCCAGGAATCAGACTGAGACGAGAAGTGCAAAAATAATCACACCTTTATTAATAGCAAAAAATAATAAAAAGTCCACAAGTCAAATAACAAGCCAGGAATCAAAACCAGAGCTGGTAGTCAGACGAGCCGAGTCTGGAGCCAATGCGAGTAGTCAGACGAGCCGGAATCAGGAATAAGGAGAACAGCAGAGTCAGGAACAAGCCAGGGATCAGGAACCAGGAGGGACGTCAGACAGCCAGGTAATACACAGGAGCTCTCACAAACAGGTCTGAGACAACACAAGGGCAAAGCATACTGAATAGAGGCCCTTTAAATAATAAGTGATGACATCACAATTCTGAGACTCCATCCTGTCTCACACGGATGATGTATACCAGTCTGGCCATAAAAGGAAGTGCAGGAAATGAGCAGCATCACACAGTATGCACCAGAGTCAGCAAGAGAGGTGAGTAAAATGGCTGCCAGCAGCACATGGCAAACAAAACAGGGAAAAAAACCTGACAGGGACCCAGCGGCGTCTCTGCTTCATTTGGTGCTGAATCAGGAGTCTATGCACCATTGCACTACGTTGAGATGTGGTTGTTTTTTTGCGGGGGTTTCCCCCCTTCCCATCCTTCTCACACACGCACCGCAACATTTTCCTCGTACACACACACAGGGATCAAACAGGGTACATTTTAGAACTTTATATTTAATTATACTCATGGAATGTAGGGGGAATTCATTCCCCCATCAAAAGAAAAACAATTCTAACTCAGTTACGAACAAAGGGAGCTGAAATTGCGTTTCTTCAAGAAACACATCTATTAGATTTAGAACACAAAAAACTAAGAACGGACTGGGTGTGAAGGGTTGAATTTGCATCATATAAAACCGCCAGTAGAGGAGTTGCTATACTTTTTGGGGGAAAAAAAGAACTTGAAAGCATGAATCTACTTAAGGATCCGGAGGGAAGATATATAATAGTGCAAGTTTGCATTGCAGAAAAGGTTTACACTCTCTGTAACAGATATGCCCCTAACCAAAAAATAGAGCATTTTGGAATTCTCTGGTATCTGTGCTCACTTCATATTTGGGTACACACATTATACTGGGAGGTGACTTTAATCTAACTCCTAACCCCCATTGTGATAGACCTAGAGAATCTTGTGAATCAACACAAAAAAAACGCTCCTAAGATCCGAAGATATCAGACAAATTTGAATTGGAAATTTTTGCCCTGTTGGGGAGGTCCTTGGATGTTGCAGACATTTGGCGGCAGCTAAACCCTGATGGAAAAGACTATAAGTGCATCTCACTGGCATCGCCCTCTATGCCGCACATTGACCTATTCCTGGTCTCAAACTCGCTGATTACTCAAATTATAGACGCTAAGATCAGAGAGGTTATTGTATCTGACCATGCCCCTATTGCATTCTTTATAGACAGGGACATACCCATGAGTAACAGACGTACCTTTAGATTCCCTAAATATTTTGTAACCTCTCAAGAATTCCAAAAATACCTAATAGAATGCTGGGATGATTTTCTTGCTAATAATACACAACATTTGGACACCCCTGAGTTATTTTGGAACACAGCTAAGGCTGTACTGACAGGCAATATTATTGCCTACCTAGCGTGTCGGAAAAAACAAAGTACAGAAAAAACTAGGCCAATTAAGTCTAGATATGCAGAAGCTTATCTCCTGTACTGTACTACCCCCTCTAGACAGATTCACCTGAAATATGTAGCAATAAAAAAAAGAATATGATACCATGCTGGCTTATCAAGCCTCACAGTCGCTCATGCGTATCAGGGGTAAATATTATAGATATGGGGATAAATCAGGAAAACTCTTAGCATCGTTAGATAACATCAGAACCGCCACTAAGGATGTTGCCGCGCTGAAGTCTAAAGGAAAAGTCATTAGGGACTCCAAACTTATAGCCGAAGTGTTTGCGTCATATTTTTCCCTTTACACTAGTAGCCCCCCGGCCGGGAATAACGTACAAGAAGAGTACTGGGACTCCATCACTATACCGCAAATTTCAAATGAGCAAAGGGATAAATTAAATACTCCCATAAGCAGAGAGGGAGTGGACAAAACCATTATGTCCATCTCACTGGGAAAAACAGCATGTCCTGATGGACTACCGGTTGAGTTCTACCATTTACTTAAGGTACAGGTGACCCCCTGAATTATTTACTGGTTATTTTGAACAAGAAGTAAAACTTTCATCTACGTTCTCAGCAGCTTACATCACTCTGATTCCTAAACCAGGAAAGGATAGTCTTTTGCCTGAATCTTATAGGCCGATTTCTTTATTGAATTCTGACTATAAAATATTAACCAAACTGTTAGCTGAGAGGTTGAAATTTATTTTACCCTACATAATTCATGAGGATCAAATGGGATTCATGTTTGCAAGATTGTCGGTAGTCAATGTACGCAGAATTCTTCAAGTACTTCAACACTTTTGGAACAAAGGTCAAGGGTGGGGGCAAAGAATGGGATGCCGGAGGCCTTCCTGCTGTCCTTGGATGCAGAGAAGGCCTTCGATTGAGTGGAGTGGGATCATCTATTCAACACAATGCTCAAATTTAATTTCTCTGGACCTTTCCTATCATTCATAAGGAATTTATATCAATCCCCACTAGCCAACATATCTATTAATAATATGTTCTCACCAAATATACATTTGCAAAGGGGAACCAGGCATGGTTGCCCCTTGTCACCCCTTCTTTTCAATATGGCCCTGGAACCACTGGCCATTAAGCTAAGGCAGCCCTACCCAGGCATTGATATTGCAGGTGAGCCCCAACACTTAGCACTGTATGTCGACGATATGCTCTTATCCGTTCAAGACCCCCAGACGCATGTAGCTCCCATTATGAATGCTCTACAAAAATTCAGTTCTTTTTCATGCTACAAAGTAAACATGCAAAAGTCTTAGATCTTATGGCTCAGAAGGGAGGAGAGTTCAGATAATATGTACCCCTTTACAGTAGCTAAGCATAATATTACCTACCTGGGCATAAAGATTCCGGCTAACCCTAATAAAATATACTCTAACAATTTAACTCCTTTATGTGCCAAACTCCAGGGCCAGATGAGAAGTTGGAAATCCCTGCCACTGTCCCTTTTGGGAAGGATCAGCCTGTTTAAGATGGTGATCTTGCCAAGATAGTTATATACCCTTTGCTTATGCTTCCCCTACTATTAAATAAATTTGATGTCAAAATGCTTAATAACGTGGCACGATACTTTGTATGGAGGGGGGGAAACCACACCTTTTGGCAGATAAGTTAAGTATGGGTTACCTTAATGGGGGCAGTGAGTAGGGGAATGACGTCGCTACAGCCTGAGGAGGGTGTGTACGCTGTTGTCCAATTACAGCCCCAGAATGTCGGCACAGAGGAAAGCACTGTTGGCGTGGTGCCAGCTAGAATGAGAATCGAGCCAAATCCAATAGTAAAGGGTAGAAGGAAGCAGCACTCTTAAGAGTGCTGCTTCCTTCTACCCTTTACCTTAATGAGGGACTTGCTCTCCCAGACTTTAGACTATATAACTAGGCTGCTTTGATCCATTTGATGGTAGATTGGCAGGTGGGCACACATCACTTCTGCAGGGGCACACTAGAACAAGCAGTGCTGGGAGATATATCATTAGCTTATCTGCCACATGTAACAAATCATAGAAGCATCAAAACCTTGGGCCTTGACTCATTGTATAGAGACCCCTTAAAAGCCTGGCATCAAGCACATACATTTCTGAAAAAATTGTGCCACGCTTTTAGCTACCTACCTATTGTTAAAAATCCAGATTTTCCGGTGTGGTCTGATACTCACCCTTTGTACTGTGGGAGCAAAGAGGTTTGACATCTATCAAGCAAATATTAGACCCGCTCTTGAGATCCATCAAAACATTTGGAGCCCTACAAAGGGAACACAACTTACCTAGTACTCATTTCTACGTGTTCCTGCAGATACGCCATTACATAGGGACACTGGTCAGAGACAAACTGGAATTTTGGGAAGGATCCCCTTTCCGTCTTACACAGGCACTATAAAAAATGGGCAAATTCTCTCTCTCTGAGATATATCAAACAATCTTGCATAACCATTTACAAGTATTACAACCTAAGTTACATTCAGGGTGGGTTAAGGAGGGACTCAGGGAAATTACTTGGGCGGAGATATGAGATAGTTTGGAAAAACTAGGAAAGCCACATTGTCTGCAATGTTCAGGGAGTCCCAGATATGTATTCTTAACAGGGCATACCTCACACCAAGAGCAATGGCTAAATGGGCCACTAACTGTTCTAATAAATGTGTTAATTGTTCGCTGGAATCCCCAAGCCTCCTACATTATATGTGGTCATGCCCCCTAGTAAACAATATTGGGGTAGAATCCAATATTGGATTAATAAAAATTAAATATACCACTCACATTACACCACAAAACCATTTTGTTCTTGCAATGGGACCCACAGTATAAGAAACATGATGCAGTGTTAAGTTTAGTGGTTCTAATGGCGAGGAAATGCATACTCAAACAGTGGACCAAAGGACTAGGCCCTCTCTCACGGGTTTCAAAAACATGTTGAAATTACAAATATTCACAGAATAATTAGACGTAAGAATGGACATTCAAAATAGATTGAATTTCTTCTTAAGGAAATGGCGCAGACTTATACTGACATTCGAATTAGAAATACAGAGACTGATTTTACAGCCATTTAGAGACCACCTATTTTGAACTTGATAGCATTAACCTCCAATATAGACGCACGCTAGTACACTACAGCTTAACCCTTTACACCTTTTTTTTTTGTTTTCTCGCAGCTGGGCCCCATCGCCAATAACGGAATACAAACTAGACAATACTTCTAAGTGCTGCCGAAAGTTTACAGGTTTTGTTTTAAGATAGTTTGGATTAGATTAGATTTGTTAGTTTAATTAATAAAGGAAAAAGTAAAAGATCAATATTGAGAAGGGATAGAAGTGCAATGAGGGAAAGAGAGACCTCGGGTTATGAAATGTTTGGTCGGATTGAACACCTCTCAGATACATGCCTGCACTCTCGCTTGCTCCTGCTGTACAATTTTTTGTACAAGCGGCAGAGAAAGACATTGAGAAAATCTCTTTCACCGGAATTGTGTCAGATATTTTCTCTTGTTAAGTGTATCCAGTCCACGGATCATCCATTACTTATGGGATATTAACTCCTCCCCAACAGGAAGTGCAAGAGGATTCACCCAGCAGAGCTGCTATATAGCTCCTCCCCTAACTGCCATTACCAGTCATTCTCTTGCACCCAACAAATAGATAGGATGTGTGAGAGGACTGTGGTGATTATACTTAGTTTCATACCTTCAATCAAAAGTTTGTTATTTTATAATAGCACCGGAGTGTGTTATTCCTTCTCTGGTAGAATTTGAAGAAGAATCTACCTGAGTTTTTCTATGATTTTAGCCGGAGTAGTTAAGATCATATTGCTGTTTCTCGGCCATCTGAGGAGAGGTAAACTTCAGATCAGGGGACAGCGGGCAGATTAATCTGCAAAGAGGTATGTAGCAGCTTATTATTTTCTGACAATGGAATTGATGAGAAAATTCTGCCATACCGATATAATGTAAACTCAGCCTTAAATGCAGTAGCAGCAACTGGTATCAGGCTGTCATGTATGTATATTTTACACTTCAGTATTCTGGGGAATGGCACTTCACTGGAATTATACTGTATGCATAAAACTTTAGCCTAATTTGCAGGGACTAGCAACAGGCTTTTTAATAACACTCAATTTATTAATGTTAAACGTTTTTTGCTGGCATGTAAAATCGTTTAATTTTCTGAGGTACTGGGTGAAAAAATGTTTTGGGCACTATTTTTTTCCACTTGGCAGTCGTTTTATTTAATTTATGACAGTTTACTGATCTCTCTCACTGTTATGTGTGAGGGGGAGACATCAAAAAATTCAGTCAGAAGTTTATTGTCTTCCCTGCATGATCCGGTTCATCTCTACAGAACTCAGGGGTCTTCAAAACTTGTTTTGAGGGAGGTAATCACTCACAGCAGAGCTGTGAGATTGTAGTTGACTGTGATAAAAAAACGTTTATTTCTGTATTTTTTTTTTTTTATTTTTTTTTTCTGCTATCAGGGTTAGTTATCCTTTGCTAATGGAGAGCAATCCTTTGCTAAAATTGTGTTTTTTACAAAGATTTGATGCTATAACTTTTCAGTTTATTAATTTTCAACTGTCATAACTTTTTCTGTGCTTCTTATAGGCACAGTACGTTTTCATATTATAGTAAATTACTTGAAAAGTATTTCCAAGTTGCTAGTTTATTTGCTAGTGTGTTAAACATGTCTGATTCAGAGGAAGATATCTGTGCTATATGTGCTAAAGCCAAAGTGGAGCCCAATAGAAATTTATGTACTAACTGTATTGATGCTACTTTAAATAAAAGTCAATCTGTACAAATTGAACACATTTCACCAAACAACGAGGGGAGAGTTATGCCGACTAACTCGCCTCACGTGTCAGTACCTGCATCTCCCGCTCGGGAGGTGCGTGATATTGTAGCGCCGAGTACATCTGGGCGGCCATTACAAATCACATTACAGGATATGGCTACTGTTATGACTGAAGTTTTGGCTAAATTACCAGAACTAAGAGGTAAGCGTGATCACTCTGGGGTGAGAACAGAGTGCGCTGATAATATTAGGGCCATGTCAGACACTGCGTCACAATTTGCAGAACATGAGGACGGAGAGCTTCATTCTGCGGGTGACGGTTCTGATCCAAACAAACTGGATTCAGATATTTCAAATTTTAAATTTAAGCTCGGCTCTGAATGATTGTAACACAGTTGCAATACCAGAGAAAATGTGTAGGTTGGATAAATATTTTGCGGTACCGGCGAGTACTGACGTTTTTCCTATACCTAAGAGACTTACTGAAATTGTTACTAAGGAGTGGGATAGACCCGGTGTGCCGTTCTCACCCCCTCCGATATTTAGAAAGATGTTTCCAATAGACGCCACCACACGGGACTTATGACAAACGGTCCCTAAGGTGGAGGGAGCAGTTTCTACTTTAGCTAAGCGTACCACTATCCCGGTGGAGGATAGCTGTGCCTTTTCAGATCCAATGGATAAAAAGTTAGAGGGTTACCTTAAGAAAATGTTTGTTCAACAAGGTTTTATATTGCAACCTCTTGCATGCATTGCGCCTGTCACGGCTGCAGCAGCATTTTGGTTTGAGTCTCTGGAAGAGACACTTGAATCAGCTCCATTAGATGAGATTACACACAAGCTTAAAGCCCTTAAGTTAGCTAACTCATTTATTTCAGATGCCGTAGTACATTTAACTAAACTTACGGCTAAGAATTCCGGATTCGCCATTCAGGCACGCAGAGCACTGTGGCTAAAATCCTGGTCAGCTGACGTTACTTCTAAATCTAAATTGCTTAATATACCTTTCAAAGGGCAGACCTTATTCGGGCCCGGGTTGAAAGAAATTATCGCTGACATTACAGGAGGTAAAGGTCATGCCCTGCCTCAAGACAGAGCCAAACCTAAGGCTAGACAGTCTAATTTTCGTTCCTTTCGTAATTTCAAAGCAGGAGCAGCATCAACTTCCTCTGCACCCAAAACAGGAAGGAGCTGTTGCTCGCTACAGACAAGGCTGGAGACCTAACCAGTCCTGTAACAAGGGCAAGCAGGCCAGGAAACCTGCTGCTGCCCCTAAGACAGCATGAATCGAGGGCCCCCGATCCGGGAACGGATCTAGTGGGGGGCAGACTTTCTCTCTTCGCCCAGGCTTGGGCAAGAGATGTCCAGGATCCCTGGGCGTTAGAGATCATATCTCAGGGATACCTTCTAGACTTCAAATTCTCTCCCCCAAGAGGGAGATTTCATCTGTCAAGGTTGTCAACAAACCAAATAAAGAAAGAGGCGTTTCTACGCTGCGTACAAGATCTTTTATTAATGGGAGTGATCCATCCGGTTCCGCGGTCGGAACAAGGACAAGGGTTTTACTCAAATCTGTTTGTGGTTCCCAAAAAAGAGGGAACTTTCAGGCCAATCTTGGATTTAAAGATCCTAAACAAATTCCTAAGACCACAGTGGATTTAAAGGATTTAAAGGATGCTTACCTTCACATACCGATTCACAAAGATCATTACCGGTATCTAAGGTTTGCCTTTCTAGACAGGCATTACCAGTTTGTAGCTCTTCCATTCGGATTGGCTACGGCTCCGAGAATCTTCACAAAGGTTCTGGGTGCTCTTCTGGCGGTACTAAGACCGCGAGGAATTGCGGTAGCTCCGTACCTAGACGACATTCTGATACAAGCTTCAAGCTTTCAAACTGCCAAGTCTCATACAGAGTTAGTACTGGCATTTCTAAGGTCGCATGGATGGAAGGTGAACGAAAAGAAGAGTTCTCTCTTTCCACTCACAAGAGTTCCCTTCTTGGGGACTCTTATAGATTCTGTAGAAATGAAGATTTACCTGACAGAAGACAGGTTAACAAAGCTTCAAAATGCATGCCGTGTCCTTCATTCCATTCAACACCCGTCAGTAGCTCAATGCATGGAGGTGATCGGCTTAATGGTAGCAGCAATGGACATAGTACCCTTTGCACGTCTACATCTCAGACCGCTGCAATTGTGCATGCTAAGTCAGTGGAATGGGGATTACTCAGACTTGTCCCCTACTCTGAATCTGGATCAAGAGACCAGAAATTCTCTTCTATGGTGGCTTTCTCGGCCACATCTGTCCAGGGGGATGCCAGTCAGCAGGCCGGACTGGACAATTGTAACAACAGACGCCAGCCTACTAGGTTGGGGCGCTGTCTGGAATTCTCTGAAGGCTCAGGGACAATGGAATCAGGAGGAGAGTCTCCTACCAATAAACATTCTGGAATTGAGAGCAGTTCTCAATGCCCTTCTGGCTTGGCCCCAGTTAACAACTCGGGGGTTCATCAGGTTTCAGTCGGACAACATCACGACTGTAGCTTACATCAACCATCAGGGAGGGACAAGAAGCTCCCTAGCAATGATGGAAGTATCAAAGATAATTCGCTGGGCAGAGTCTCACTCTTGCCACCTGTCAGCAATCCACATCCCGGGAGTGGAGAACTGGGAGGCGGATTTCTTAAGTCGCCAGACTTTTCATCCGGGGGAGTGGGAACTTCATCCGGAGGTCTTTACCCAAATACTTCGACGTTGGGGCAAACCAGAGATAGATCTCATGGCGTCTCGACAGAATGCCAAGCTTCCTCGTTACGGGTCCAGATCCAGGGATCCGGGAGCGGTTCTGATAGATGCTTTGACAGCACCTTGGACCTTCGGGATGGCTTATGTGTTTCCACCCTTCCCGATGCTTCCTCGATTGATTGCCAGAATCAAACAGGAGAGAGCATCAGTGATTCTAATAGCGCCTGCATGGCCACGCAGGACTTGGTATGCAGATCTAGTGGACATGTCATCCTGTCCACCTTGGTCGCTACCTCTGAAACAGGACCTTCTGATCCAGGGTCCCTTCAAACATCAAAATCTAATTCTCTGAAGCTGACTGCTTGGAAATTGAACGCTTGATTTTATCAAAACGTGGTTTTTCTGAGTCAGTTATTGATACCTTAATACAGGCTAGGAAGCCTGTTACCAGAAAGATTTACCATAAGATATGGCGCAAATACTTATATTGGTGCGAATCCAAGAGTTACTCATGGAGTAAGGTTAGGATTCCGAGGATATTGTCTTTTCTACAAGAAGGTTTAGAAAAGGGTTTATCCGCTAGTTCCTTAAAGGGACAGATTTCAGCTCTGTCCATTCTTTTACACAAACGTCTGTCAGAAGTTCCGGACGTTCAAGCTTTTTGTCAGGCTTTAGCTAGGATCAAGCCTGTGTTTAAAACTGTTGCTCCACCATGGAGTTTGAACTTAGTTCTTAATGTTTTACAGGGGGTTCCGTTTGAACCCCTTCATTCCATTGATATCAAGTTGTTATCTTGGAAAGTTCTGTTTTTAATGGCGATTTCCTCGGCTCGAAGAGTCTCTGAGTTATCTGCCTTACATTGTGATTCTCCTTATCTGATTTTTCATTCAGACAAGGTAGTTCTGCGTACTAAACCTGGGTTCCTACCTAAGGTGGTCACTAACAGGAATATCAATCAAGAGATTGTGGTTCCATCTTTGTGTCCTAATCCTTCTTCGAAAAAGGAACGTCTGCTACACAATCTAGATGTAGTCCGTGCCCTGAAATTTTATCTACAGGCAACTAAGGATTTTCGACAAACGTCTTCCCTGTTTGTCGTTTATTCTGGTCAGAGGAGAGGTCAAAAAGCTTCGGCTACCTCTCTCTCCTTTTGGCTTCGTAGCATAATACGGTTAGCCTATGAGACTGCTGGACAGCAGCCTCCTGAAAGAATTACAGCACATTCTACTAGAGCTGTGGCTTCCACTTGGGCCTTTAAGAATGAGGCTTCTGTTGAACAAATTTGCAAGGCTGCAACTTGGTCTTCTCTTCATACTTTTTCCAAATTTTCCAAATTTGACACTTTTGCTTCTTCGGAGGCTGTTTTTGGGAGAAAGGTTCTTCAGGCAGTGGTTCCTTCCGTATAAAGAGCCTGCCTGTCCCTCCCGTCATCCGTGTACTTTAGCTTTGGTATTGGTATCCCATAAGTAATGGATGATCCGTGGACTGGATACACTTAACAAGAGAAAACATAATTTATGCTTACCTGATAAATTTATTTCTCTTGTAGTGAATCCAGTCCACGGCCCGCCCTGTCACTTTAAGGCAGGTAATTTTTCCATTAAACTACAGTCACCACTGCACCCTATGGTTTTCCTTTCTCTGCATGTTTTCGGTCGAATGACTGGTAATGGCAGTTAGGGGAGGAGCTATATAGCAGCTCTGCTGGGTGAATCCTCTTGCACTTCCTGTTGGGGAGGAGTTAATATCCCATAAGTAATGGATGATCCGTGGACTGGATACACTACAAGAGAAATAAATTTATCAGGTAAGCATAAATTATGTTTTTTTTTAAAAAAAAAAGCTTTATTGATGTGAAAAGAAGATACATAAACCCGTTATCAGGGTGAAGTTTTTCCATTTTAGAGCAAGTATATATTTTAAAGTGGTGATCTGTTTCTTGATATAGGTGGGGGGAAAGAGGGTAGAAGAAGGATCGAGGGAAAGAAAGAGAAGAATGGGGTACACACGATGAGGATGGGATGACAAAAAAAAAAAGGGGTTGTGTGAGATTGACTCCAAGAACCTGTGGTAGTCATATAGTGTGTGCCATAATGCCAGTATCAATTCATATATAGCCAATTTGTGGGTTTTCAGGTAGTGATATCTCTCCAGAAGAAGGACCTCATCAACCTGAGTATGCCAGTCCTCCAGAGAGGGGGGATGCAGTGACTTCCAATTTTTGGGAATTAGCTTCTTAGCACTCGTGATCATTATTAACAGAAGGGCTAGATGCGCCTCGCTCTGTGTTTTTGGAAGTGAAGTGAAAAGCAAACATTCAGGTGAGTTCGGAAGTGTAAGGTTTAGGGTCTCGGAGATTTTCCTTAGCACTCCCTCCCAATCGATTGTTAATTTAGGGCAAAACCACCAAATATGTGAAAGAGTGCCATGTTCACCACATCCCCTCCAACACGTGGGGCTAAGGGCTGGGTAAATCTTGTGTAGTCTAGTTGGTGTTAAATACCATCTACTCATAAGTTTTATATGTGCCTCTTGAATTCTAGAAGATACTGAGGATTTCTTAATCAGACTGAAGGCCCTCAGCCAAGACTCGAGCTCTATTTTGTAACCCAAATCCTCCCGCCAGCGGGTTGTGTAGGTTGGTAGCAAGTCTGTGCTCTGTGTATTTATCAGATTGTATAGTATGGAGATCAAATGTCGTGGGATTGTCTCGACTACGCATAGTTTCTCAAATGGTGTAAGGTCCCTACCTAATTCTGGTTTATGTTTGTGTCTAGATATATAATTTATTAATTGGTTGCAATGCAACCATGAGGCAAAAATCACAGGTTGACGATTCGACAGCCTGTCCTGCGAAATAACCCTCCCGTTCTCTATCACTCCGTAGATGGAGCCTTCTTTTAACTTATAAGGTTTGATCTTATGACTGCCCAGCTTATGGTAGGGGAGTTCTGGATTCTCCAGAGTTGGTGTTAAAGGAGAGTGTTTCGTAGAGATATGTGTAGAGGTAGCTATAGTCGCGTCCCAATTACGTAATGTTTCCTCTAGTATTTGGTATTTAGAAACCTCCTTAGAGCGAGCAGGAGGGTGTATCCATGCTAATAAACCTGTGTTGTTAACTTTAAGAATCTGTCTGTCTAAAAGGATCCACGCTTTATGTTCTGAATTTTGTGCCCATTCAACAATCCTTTGCAACCCTATTGCTCTCTTGTACGAGGCGATGTCTGGTAGGCCCATCCCCCCTCTATTTCTTGGGAGATACATAGTGCGTTTTGGTAACCTAGGTTTGATGCTGGCCCAAACAAATTGTTCAATCAGTTTCTGTAGTTGAGTTATATATCCTCTAGGGAGAGCAATAGGTAAAGTCTGGAGAACGTACAAAATTCGGGGCATGATGTTCATTTTAATAACGCCTATTTTCCCTAGCCAAGAGATATATTTGTTTTTCCATGATGAAAGATCTGTGTCGATGTCTCTTTTTAGGGGGGCATAATTATGTTTGAAAAGGTCCGAGGGGTCAGGAGTTAAATAAATGCCAAGATATTTTAGCTTGTTTTTTGCGATTGTGAATTTAAATTCTTGTTGCAGGGATTGTACTATTTTTGGACAAGTATTAATATTCAATAGTTCAGACTTAGATAAATTGAGGAGGAAGTTTGAAGCCTTACCATACGCCTGAAGTTCCCTAAGTAACTCCGGGATAGATTTATCCGCATTAGTTAAGGTGTATAAAACATCGTCAGCGTATAGTGCCTGCTTGTATTCTGTATTTTCCACAAGCAGGCCTGTTATGTTGGGGTTTGTTCTGACCTTATGGGCCAAGACCTCTATTGATATAGCAAAGAGCAATGGTGACAGGGGGCCGCCCTGTCTTGTACCATTGCTAATGCAAAATGTCTCTGACAATGTCCCATTGATTCTAATTCTAGCGGTGGGTTTCGAGTATAGTGTGAAGACTGAGTTCAGGAAAGCCTTCCCAAACCCCATTCTCTCCATGACCCAACACAGAAAAAGCCAGCCCACCCTGTCAAAGGCTTTCTCCGCGTCAGTGGAGAAGAGCACTAGGGGGGTACCCGAGGCCCTGGCGTGATCAATTAACTGGATTATTTTATTGGTATTATCCCTGGCTTCTCGTCCGGGAACGAAACCCACCTGATCGTTGCTAATCAAATCTGTCAGATACTTGTTTAGTCTAGTCGCTAGTATTTTCGCTAATATCTTCATGTCTGTGTTAATTAGGGAAATGGGCCTATAATGACCAGGAGTGTACGCAACCTTTCCCGGTTTGGGGATTACCGTGATATGAACTTCTAAAAGAATGTCAGATAAATTGGGGTTATCTCTAAGATCGTTGAATAGATCTAATAATGGACCCACTATAGTATCTTGAAATATTTTATAATAGGCTGGGGTGAACCCATCCGGGCCCGGACTTTTGCCACTCGGGCAGCTTTTAATAGTGTTATGCAGTTCTTCAGTCGTAATCGGGGAGTCTAATAAGTCAGAAGCTTCCTGTGGTAGTGAGGGAAGGTCAGTATCCTGTAAATAAGAGTTAACCATTAAGTCTTGTTGGGCCATTGCGTCACACTGGGAGGGCGCATCCGTGTTGTCGTGGATATTATATAAAGAGTGATAAAATGTATGGAATTCAGAGGCTATTTGAGCACTACTATGTAAAGTATGCCCGTCTTTAGATTTAATTGAATGTATGTGGGATCGAATTTGTCTTTTTTTAGTGATCTAGCTAAAATTTTACCTGGTTTGTTTCCCCCTTCATAGTAGTATTGTTTCAGGAAAAGGGCTTTTCTTTGGTGTGATTCAGGAAGGTGCTTTTGGAGTTCCAGTCTAACCTCTCTAAGTTGGGTCTTAGTATCATTACATGATGGATCTAACATGTTTGATTTCTAGGGATCCAATTCTAGTCAGTAAGCTGCTATATTTTTCCCTGTATTGCTTGTTAACTAGTGCCTTGTGTTTGATTAATGCTCCGCGGATCACGCTTTTATGTGCCTCCCATATGATAGCTTTAGACGACGAGGGGTATGTGTTTATCTCAAAGTATTCTTGCAGGGTCTTTTGTATGTCATCTAAAATTAAAGGATTGTCCAAAATGGTGTCATCTAGTTTCCAGTTTTGTTTTGCAATCGGAATATCCGGCCATAAGATCGAACATGTGACCGGGGCATTGTCAGACCAGGTAATATGACCTATAGTGCTTTGATGTGTGATTGTAAGGCCGCATGAGTCAGTGTAAATATAGTCAATTCTGGAATAACTATTGTGTGGGATGGAGTAGAAGGAGTAGTCTCTTGAGTTAGGGTAAAGCGATCGCCAGACGTCATGTAGGGCTGTGTCCTTGAGAGTTTTATTAACCTGTCTTATCGTAGAAATAGGTGTGCAAGAGACTCCCCGTGAGGAATCTAATGCTGGGTCAGATACTAAGTTGAAGTCACCCGCTAGGTATGTTATTCCCCTAGAATTTTCTAGTAAAAGGTCCTATATTTTTTTCATGAAGGTCTCTTGACCCTGGCTAGGGGAGTATATTGAAGCTAAAGTGATGTGGTTGCCGAAGAGAGTCCCCACAAGTATTATGTAACATCCCTCTGAGTCCCTCTCAATGTGTGTAAGTTGGAATGGAATTGTTCTATGGAATAATACACCAACCCCCCCCCCCCTCTTACTCTGCCCTGACGCAAAATATGTCAGAGGAAATATGGAGTTGTGCCATTTAGGTTCCTTCCCTTTTTTATAGTGCGTTTCTTGAACAAGAATTATATGGCGATGTAGTTTGTTTAATTCTTTGAAGGCAATAGAACGTTTGCCCGGATCATTCAGGCCCTTAGCATTAATGGTGGTGAGGTTAATAGAGTTATCATTAAACTTACTAGGTTTAGTTTGGATAGCCATCTCAAAGACACATACAAAAAAAAAAAAAGGAAAAGGGGGGGAAGGCTAGTAAGTAGAGGTGAGGTTAAGGAAGGGTGACTAGGTATGGAAGGGGAAAAGAAAGAGAGAATGGGGTGAAGAAGAGGATCCCAGTAGAGACCTTGTTAAGAAATTGGACAGTTAAAGGACAATCAAGAGCAATGCAAGAAACTTAATATCTCTTATTGATAACAGTTTTCAACAAACAAAGAAATAGGTACAAAGAATAGGGGAAAAGCCCCTCAACTGATGTAAGTTAAATAAACTATCATATACATATAGCACATTAAAATTAGTAGAGCGACCAGAAGTGGACCAGGGCTGAAAAACTGAAAGACCTATTAGAAGAGAGGGGTCGTCAAAAGTAACTTTCATGCCCTATATGAATATGCATCTACATAAAGCAACAGCAATCTTATAACAAAGGAGAGATAGTAATATGAAATTTGTCTCTCATATCTGAATACCTTATTCTCCTCGTAAACCCACCTTCCTCTGTTTTGAAGATATTAAGAAGATTTTCTTAGACCTCACAAATCTCATGAGAGAGAGGTTGGCAAATTATGTTATTATCCTAGGACCTACAGGCGATATGAGGCATTGTATCTACACAAACATTTATAGTGTCTTATAATAGAAGAGACAAGTGCGAAATCTAAAACTTAATACTTAACCCATTTTATCAATGAGAGACTTCTTATTAAATAGCTTCCACGGCTATTAAGACATGAGAGCTAGATATATTATCCTGATCCCAATATACAGCATATAAAGGCCTATACTTTATGTTCATTATATTCTAAGGCTCCCACATTAATAGGGGTATTGATCGCTATCCGACCCTTTAGGCCAAGTAATTAACATTCTATCTAAGCAAGTGTAAAACCAACATATTATGATATAAATGCAGTGGCTCCCGGCCTCGTCAACACCTTGTATGCCAAGCCAGCCAGGCTTCAACATAATAGAATTTAACAAAGAAAAATCTGTGGCATGAAACTCAGTCTATGTTGTAACCTATACACGGTAAACTAAGCATTACAGTACGTTACCCATTGTTCTCCCCAAGTGGGTGATCTCCTGAAGGGCGTAAAGGGGGAGCTGAAACATCGTGCCTCATTTCATTAGGGGCAGGGGTCTGGATGGATAACTGTTCAAAAAAGGCTTTTTCATCCATTCCGGGTCTGAAGATGGTAGTTTTGTTATTATGGTTGGTTATGATAGAAACCGGAAACCCCCACCTGTATTGAATTTTGTAGTTCCATAAGATGGTTGTGATGTGGCCCAGGTCTCTTCTCTTTTGTAGAGTCATTGGAGATAAATTGGTGAAGATCTGTATCTCCTCGCCTGCATGCGTAATAGGGTGTTTTCTTCGGGCTCCTTGGAGTATTTCCTCCTTATCCTTAAAACTGAGGAACCTAACAATGATGTCCCTTGGATGTGCCTTGTTTGGTGGTTTGGGCCTAAGGGCCCTGTGTGCCCTTTCCAAAGGTATATCAGGTGATGGAGACTCTTTAATGATTCTAAACAGAGCTTGGAGATAGCCCTCAATGTTCTGCGGAGCAACAGCTTCTGAAACTCCGCGGAAGCGCAGGTTGTTTCTGCGACCTCTATTGTCAATATCTTCAAGTTTATCATTTAGGTATTGCAGATTGTCTGCATGGTTTTGAATGTCTGCGGTATGCTGGCGTACTGAAGATGTATTAGCTTTGGAAGACTTTTCCACTTTTAGAATTCTTGTCTCAAGTGCTGAAATATCTTTTCTAACATCGCCGAACAGGTTTCTCATTTTATTCAAGACACCTTTAATATCCTCTTTAGAGGACAAATGAAGAATGTCCTCCTTGGTGAAGAAATTTGAATGATTGGTTTCACTGATGGGCGGAACAGGATTGTGATTGCTATGTGCCCCCGCCATTTCGCCACCGCTAGCTTCCTTGGCAGAGTCTAATGGTTTTAAATATTGATTCATAGGCTTGGTGTTACCAGACTTTTCTGGCTTATTCGCTTTTTTGTTAGGCATGCCCCTATAATTATAACGGTACAAAAGTTAAAGACAGGGGAGCCAACGTGTGCAGTGAGCACAGCCCGCAGCTATGTAAGCTTGTATGCTGACCCTGTGACAATTTAACCGGAGTGAGTTTATGTGGGCTTAGGGAAAGCGGTCTCTAAAAAACTGTGCTATTTCAAATGAGAATGTTCCTTGTGAAATAAAAAGTAGAGACAAGGCTACTAATGTGATGTCTTTCTGCGTGGCTTTTTTAATCTACTACACCTCCTACACAGCAGCCAAATGAGCTTCTCTTTATAAAATTATATAAATTCACATGTAAAGGCTTTCTTCGTGTGGCGCTATGAGTACAGTAAGACTCCTCTTATTATGTGGAGTGAGTGAGACAAATAGAGCAACGTTTTAAAGATAATATGCTCACTGTGTCATTGGCAGTTAACTGATGTACTATGCGAACTCACCGCTTCCCACAAAACTTTTAAGAGCCCTTATTAGCTTACCAACTGTCGGAGTTCACAGATTGAGCTTCTGCTTCGTTGATCGCACCTTTGTCTCTAAGGTGTCAACGGAAGAGAGCCGCTAACCCTCCTTCTCAGGCCAGCTTCCCCTCAGAGCTCCGGAGTTATCACCCCACATGGAGTAGCGGTATATTGCCCAGCTCCTCTCTCGCCGCAACCTGTAGCTAGATCAAGACGCCTCTTGCTGATGTCTGGTCGCTAATGTTGGGGTGAGCAAATGTAAGCTCAGTTTACTTCCACAGGCTATTAGTGTGAGTTGAGCCCAGTCGCTCCCTTTGTAATCTGTGTTTGCCCAAATGATTACCAGGTCCGGATAGCCACGTGGAGTGTCGGCCCGATGGCCCGTGCCCCTCCAAAGCAAGCCCACGGTAGCGTCACCTCCTCTCTGCAGTGAACCCTTGGTAGATGCAGTCTGTGTTTAGGGTGTGTATGTCTCCCAGTCGCTCATCCCAGTCATTGTATTCCTTAGAAAGGATTTGGTGCTAAATAAAAGCGAGTATGTCAGTTATGGTTGCTGGAGCCCTGCTAGTGTGCGACCATCTTCCAGCGTGGTCAGGCTCCGCCCCCCGTGTCAGATATTTTAACTAAGTCAGAAAGAAGAGCTATGAAGGAATTAAAAAATGCCTGGTGAAAATCTGGTGATTAAAGCTGCAGATAAGGGTGGGAATATAGTTTTAATGAATAAGGACATGTATGTAAAAGAGGTAAAGAGACAATAAAATAATAAAGAACAATATGAAAGATTACATTTTAACCCACTAGATAGCATACATACTAATGGCTAGATTATGAGTTTTGCGTTATGAGTAAAAAAGCAGCGTTAAGGCTCATAACGCTGCTTTTTCACTACGGCTGCTATTACAAGTCTTGTATGTACAGCTGTCCCGCAATTTTCGTAAAGTCTTTTTTCAATGAGACTTCCATTGCGCCAGTATTACAAGCTTTTTTTTTTTTCGGCCAAAAAGTGAGCGGTACAGCCTATCCCGCAAGATTCGTAACGCATTCTAAAGACAGTAGTTATGAGTTTTACACTACAAAGCTGTAGCATAAAACTCATAACTAAAGTTTTAAAAAGTACACTAACACCCATAAAATACCTATTAACCCCTAAATCGAGGCCCTCCTGCATCGCAAACACTAAAATAAAATTATTAACCCCTAATCTACTGCTCCGGACATCGCCGCCACTATAATAAACATATTAACCCCTAAACCGCAGCACTCCCGCCTCACAAACACTATTTAAATATTATTAACCCCTAATCTGCTGCCCCTAACATTGCCGCCACCTAACTACATTTATTAACCCCTAATCTCCCGCTCCCAACATCACTGCCACTATACTAAAGTTATTAACCCCTAAACCTAAGTCTAACCCTAACCCTAACACCCACTAACAAATATAATTAAAATAAATGTAAATAAAACATACTATTAATAACTAAATAATTCCTATTTAAAACTAAATACTTACCTGTAAAATAAACCCTAAACTAGCTACAATATAACTAATAGTTACATTGTATCTGGCTTAGGGTTTATTTTTATTTTACAGGCAAGTTTGTATTTATTTTAACTAGGTAGAATAGTTACTAAATAGTTATTAACTATTTACTAACTACCTAGATAAAATAAATACAAATTTACCTGTAAAATAAAACCTAACCTGAGTTACACTAACACCTAACCTTACACTACAATTAAATAAATTACCTAAATTAAATACAATTACCTAAATTACAAATAAACAAAACACTAAATTACACAAAATAAAAAACAAATGACAAGATATTTAAACTAATTAAACCTAATCTAATAGCCCTATCAAAATAAAAAAAGCCCACCCTAAATAAAAAAAAAACCTAGCCTAAACTAAACTACCAATAGCCTTTTGCGGGGCATTGCCCCAAAGAAATCAGCTCTTTTACCTGTAAAAAAAAATACAAACAACCCCACAACAGTAAAACCCACCACCCACACCACCAACCCCCCAAATAAAATCCTAACTTAAAAAACCTATTCTCCCCATTGCCCTGAAAAGGGTATTTGGATGGGCATTGCCCTTAAAAGGGTATTTAGCTCTATTGCTGCCCAAACCCTAATCTAAAACTAAAACCCACCCAATAAACCCTTAAAAAAACCTAACACTAACCCCCGAAGATCCACTTACAGTTTTGAAGAGCCGACATCCATCGTCAATGAATCCGGGAGAAGTCCTCAACGAAGCCAGGAGAAGTCCTCAACGAAGCCGGGAGAAGTCTTCATCCAAGCCAGGAGAAGTGGTCCTCCAGACGGGCAGAAGTCTTCATCCAGACGGCATCTTCTATCTTCATCCATCCGGTGCGGAGCGGGTCCATCTTCAAGACATCCGGCGAGGAGCATCCTCTTCTTCCGACAACTACCCAACGAATGAAGGTTCCTTTAAGTGACGTCATCCAAGATGACGTCCCTTAGATTCCGATTGGCTGATAGAATTCTATCACCCAATCGGAATTAAAGTTGAAAAAATCCTATTGGCTGATGCAATCAGCCAATAGGATTGAGCTTGCATTCTATTGGCTGATTGGAACAGCCAATAGAATGCAAGCTCAATCCTATTGGCTGATTGGATCAGCCAGGAGGATTGAAGTTTAATCCTATTGGCTGATTGCATCAGCCAATAGGATTTTTTCAACCTTAATTCCGATTGGCTGATAGAAATCTATCAGCCAATCGGAATCTAAGGGACGCCATCTTGGATGACGTCACTTAAAGGAACCTTCATTCGTCGGGTAGTCACCAGAAGAAGAGGATGCTCCACGCCGGATGTCTTGAAGATGGACCCGCTCCGCACCAGATGGATGAAGATAGAAGATGCCGTCTGGATGAAGACTTCAGCCTGTCTGGAGGACCATTTCTCCCGGCTTGGATGAAGACTTCTCCCGGCTTCATTGAGGACTTCTTGCCGCTTCGCTGAGGACTTCTCCCGGCTGCGTTAAGGATGGATGTCGGCTCTTAGTGTTAGGTTTTTTTAAGGGTTTATTGGGTGGGTTTTAGTTTTAGATTAGGGTTTGAGCTGCAATAGAGTTAAATGCCCTTTTAAAGGCAATGCCCATCCAAATGCCCTTTTCAGGGCAATGGGGAGCTTAGGTTTTTTTAGTTAGGATTTTATTTGGGGGGTTGGTTGTGTGGGTGGTGGGTTTTACTGTTAGGGGGGTGGGTTTTAGTTTTAGATTAGGGTTTGAGCTGCAATAGAGTTAAATGCCCTTTTAAAGGCAATGCCCATCCAAATGCCCTTTTCAGGGCAATGGGGAGCTTAGGTTTTTTTAGTTAGGATTTTATTTGGGGGGTTGGTTGTGTGGGTGGTGGGTTTTACTGTTAGGGGGGTTGGTTGTATTTTTTTTTACAGGTAAAAGAGCTGATTTCTTTGGGGCAATGCCCCGCAAAAGGCACTTTAAGGGCTATTGGTAATTTAGCTTAGGCTAGGGGGGGGGGGGGTTTATTTGGGGGGGGGGTATTTTGATAGGGCTATTAGATTAGGTGTAATTAGTTTAATATCTTGTAATTTGTTTTTTATTTTGTGAAATTTAGTGTTTGTTTTTTTTGCAATTTAGGTAATTGTATTTAATTTAGGTAATTTATTTAATTGTAGTGTAAGGTTAGGTGTTAGTGTAGCTCAGGTTAGGTTTTATTTTACAGGTAAATTTGTATTTATTTTAGCTAGGTAGTTAGTAAATAGTTAATAACTATTTAGTAACTATTCTACCTAGTTAAAATAAATACAAACTTGCCTGCAAAATAAAAATAAACCCTAAGCTAGATACAATGTAGCTATTAGTTATATTGTAGCTAGTTTAGGGTTTATTTTACAGGTAAGTATTTAGTTTTAAATAGGAATTATTTAGTTATTAATAGAAGGTTTTATTTAGATTTATTTTAAATATATTTAAGTTAGTGGGTGTTAGGGTTAGGGTTAGACTTAGGTTTAGAGGTTAATAACTTTAGTATAGTGGCGGCGATGTTGGGGGCGGCAGATTAGGGGTTAATAAATGTAGATAGGTGGCGGCGATGTTAGGGGCGGCAGATTAGGGGTTAATAATATTTAACTAGTGTTTGCGAGGCGGGAGTGCGGCGGTTTAGGGGTTAATATGTTTATTATAGTGGCGGCGATGTCCGGAGCGGCAGATTAGGGGTTAATAATTTTATTTTAGTGTTTGCGATGCGGGAGGGCCTCGGTTTAGGGGTTAATAGGTAATTTATGGGTGTTAGTGTACTTTTTAACACTTTAGTTATGAGTTTTATGCTACAGCTTTGTAGTGTAAAACTCATAACTACTGACTTTAAAATGCATTATGAATCTTGCGGGATAGGTTGTACTGCTCACTTTTTGGCCTAAAAAAAATATAAGGTTGTCACGGGGGCGTGATTTAAACACTGCAGGCTAATGTTGGAGCGGTCTGCAGAAATAACGGAACTCGGCAGATTAAAGGTGAGACGGCTATTTAGCTACTGCTGATCTGTTTCCCTTTACAGCGAGTGTAGCGTGAGTCTCCGTTACAGGGCTCATAGGTTCTATGAGTGTGATCCTGACAGGTAGCAAGATCCAAGCTGACAGCGTAATGCAGCTAATTAGATGGCGTGTGCAAAACACGCTACAATCCAAACGGACAATCAGGTTACTGAAAGATTAGGACTTTCAGTCACGTTGAAGCTTAACAGCAGTTAGTAGAAAGGCTGTAAAATTAAGGCGTAGAAAAGTAAACAGCAAAAAGTTCTTAGGCTTGAAATTCCTTAGCGAAAACGAAGAGAGGTTCTTCTATGCAGTTACTAGCGAATATTGAAGCAGGGGAAAAGGGGCGTGCCCAGCTTATATAACCTGAGAGGACAGGTTAGGCTGAATATTTAAAGAAACAGTAGAACCTGAAGAGTTTGAGAATAATCACTTAGACACAGTTAGAAACCCTGACATACCCCCTTCCTCAGGGCAGCTGACCCGGAGCTGTAAATTTTGGACGATACGGATGATGTCTATGGAAGAGGAAAATAAAACGAGGGGCCGGGGCATAGGTAGAGGGTTCCCAGGAGTCGTCGTCCGAATTATACCCCTTCCAATGAATCAAATACTGAAGTATGCCTTTATGAATCCTTGAATCGATAATGGAATCCACCTTGAACTCCTGATCAGAGTCCGTTAGGTTATCAGGTCTTACAATTCCCCCCGCCTGTCTTGTCTCTCAGTAGGGTTTGAGAAGAGAGACATGGAAAGTGGGATGTAGGTGGTAGGAGGATGGCAATTCAAGGGTTACAGCATTTTCATTGACAACCTTAGATATCGGAAATGGTCCGATGAAAGTTACACTGAGCTTCTTGCTTGGTGTCCAAAGCCTGATATGCTTGGTAGACAACCATACCTTATCCCCTATCTTGTATGGGGGCGGAGGATGTCTTCGTAAGTCATAATAGTGTTTTTGGGTCATCTGAGCTTCTGTGATGTTGTCTTTAAGGAGTTGAAAAAGCTCTAGAAGAGTGTTGGTGGTGTGGTCCACCTGAGGACATGAGGTATCCACACACGGGTGTAGTTGGAAAACGGGATGAAAACCATAATTTGCAAAAAATGGAGATTTTTTAGTGGTTGAATTTTCTGAATTGTTGTAGGCATATTCAGCCATGGACAGATTTTGGCTCCAGAGGTTCTGTTGGAATGAGCAGTAACAGCAGAGATACTGCTCCAACCACTGGTTAACTCTCTCTGTTTGACCATTGGTCTGAGGGTGGAAGGATGTACTGTAGTGATGTTCCACCTGCATATGTGTGCATAACTGTTTCCAGAAACGGGAGGTGAATTGAGTCCCCCTATCAGACATAATCATTCTTGGCATTCCATGAAATTTCACTATATGACAGAGGAATAAACTGGCTGTCTCGGATGAAGTGGGTAATTTGTGATAAGGAATGAAATGCGCCATTTTGGTTAGGAGGTCAACAACCACTAGAATGGTATTGTGATTGTTCGAATTAGGTAATTCTACTATAAAATCCATTCCTATAGTCTGCCAGGGTCTGTCAGGGATTTGTAGAGAGATGAGTAACCCGTACGGATGTTTCTTTTCTGTTTTAGATGTAGTACAGATAGGACATGAAAGAATGTATTCCCTGACGGAAGCTTTTGAGGTCGGCCATCAATATGTTCTAGAGATTAAATCAATGGTTTTGTTGATTCCAAGATGTCCTGCCATAGGTGAGTCATGATGATCTTGTATAATAGGAGATCGTAATTAGCCTGGTACATATAATTTGTTGTGATGGTAGAAAAGTCCATCAGGGTGTTTTTCGATGTCATCTTTAGGTATTCCTATGTCTTTCGCCTGAGTGTGCCTGAGTTGTTCCATGATACTAGGAGTCAATGCAATGACTTGTTCTGGAGGTATGACGGTAGTAAGTTGGCTTGAACAAGTTGGTTTTACATCTTTCCTTGACAGGGCATCTGCCTTCCCATTCTTACTACCGGGTCTGTATGTGATATGAAATTGAAATCTGGAGAGGAAAAAACTCCATCTGAGTTGGCGTGCAGATAGTGTTCTATTGGTCTGTAGATATTCCAGATTTTTATGGTCAGTGTAGATGAGGATGGAAAACTTGGTACCTTCAAGCAAGTGACACCAGTTTTCTAGAGATGCTTTTATTACAAGTAGTTCCTTCTCTCGGATAGGATAATTGTATTCAGCTGGAGTCATTACCCTGGAAAAATATGCCACTGGGTGAATTGGGCTTTCTGGATTTTTGCGTTGTGACAATATGGATCCGATGGCGTAGTCGGATGCATCAACTTCCAATATATATTGATTATTTGGGTCTGGGAATTGTAAGATTGGTGCTTGACAAAAGCTTTCCTTTAGGGAGGCAAAAATATCCTGATGTTCTGGGTTCCATTTGAAAAGAATGTTAACACTGGTTAAGGAAGTCAGGGGTTTAGTGGTTGATGAGTAATTTTTTATGAATTTCCTGTAATAATTTCCAAAACCGAGGAAACGCTGTAACTCTTTCTTGGTTGTAGGTGTTGGCCAGTTGTGGATTGTGTCGACTTTGGCATTGTCCATTTTGATTCCTTTAGCGCTGATGTGATATCCCAGGAATGTTATACCTGTCGTGTGGAAGAGGCATTTCTCAGGTTTTGCATAGAGATGATGTTGTCGTAATCGAGTGAGAACCCATCTAACATGCTTTTTGTGATTTTCCAAGTCATCTGAATATACAAGGATGTCGTCCAGATAAATTACAACGCAAATGTCCAGTAGGTCCCTAAAAATATCATTGATGAGATATTGGAAAGTTGTGGGTACGTTGCACAGGCCGAATGGCATCACGGTATACTCGTACAAACCGTAACGAGTTCTGAATGCAGTGAGCCATTCATCCCCTTCTCTGATTCGTATTAGATTGTAGGCGCCTCTTAGGTACAATTTGGTATAAATTTGAGCATGACTAAGATGTTCGATAAGTTCCGGGATCAATGGAAAAGGGTACCGGTTCTTGACGGTCCTCTTGTTGAGTTCTCTGAAATCAATTATTGGTCGGAGAGTTTGGTCCTTATTTCTAACAAAAAAAATACCTGCGCCAGCAGGAGATGTGGAAGGACGGATGAACCCTTTACGTAAATTATTTGATATGTAAGTTTTCAGATATTCCAGTTCCGGTTGGGAGAGTGGGTAGATATGTCCTTAGGGAATGGTGGACTCAGGAATTAGCTCAATGGGACAATCGTAATGCCGATGGGGAGGCAGGCTTTCAGCTTCCTCTTTACTAAAAACGTCTTGAAAGTCTTGATATTCAGTTGGTTAAGATATTTCAGACAATTGGCAAATTGTTGGATGTGGGAAACAAGTGTTCTTACAAAAATCAGAAAGAAATTTCACTTCTAGATGATCCCAGAGGATAGTAGGTTGATGGATCTGTAACCACTGGAGTCCAAGCACTATGGGGAATAAAGGAGAAGAGATTATGTCAAATGAGATATTCTACATGTGCTGATAAGGTAGTGACTTTGAGAGGTATCGTCTGGTGGGTGATGGGTCCTGTGTTGATCAGAGACCCATCAATAACTTTGATGGAGACAGGTTTTGCTTTTAACACAACGGGTATTTTCTTTTCTTTTACAAGTGCAGAATCAATAAAGCAAGTACAGGCCCCGGAGTCAATGATTGCTTCACTGTGGTATTGATGATGATCCCACTGTAATGAGAGAGACAATGAGCAGTATGCAATGTTTGTAACTTTAGTGGTTAAGTATTTATGTTTTGTAAATGACTTACGCTTCTTCTGTCTCTGTAAAATGGGGCAGTCCTTGACAGCATGAAGACTTGAGGCACAGTACATACAGAGGTTCTTAAGTCTGCGTCAGTTCCTTTCCTCTGGTTGAAGTGGTCCTTTTGTGAATCCTATTTCCATAGGTTCTGTGACTTGAGAATTGGATGATTTTTGGTGATAAGGAGGTACCTTGTAGGACGATTCTGTGGCTTGTCTTTCAGATTTCCTTTCTCTGATGCGCCTGTTTATTTGTATACTTAAAGCAATAAGGCCTTCTAAAGTCTTAGGGAGATCAGTACGGGCTATTTCATCTTTCACTAGGTCTGATAGACCTAGGCGGTATTGGTTTCTGAGGGCTATGTTGCTCCATTCCGTGTCTTTTGAGTATTGTTGGAACTCAATGAGGTATTCCTCTACGGGTCTTTTTCCCTGTTTTAGAGATCTCATTTTTTATTCGGCTGTAAGCTGTTTGTTTGTTTCCTCGTATAGGATACCCATCTCCTTAAAGAAATCATCTAGGGATGAAAGTATTGGATGATCCTGTTCAAAGAATGAGTCACCCCATCTTCTGGGTTCTCCTCTCAGGAATGAGATCACTGTAAGTACTTTTTATTCTTTCGGTACAGTAGGTCTTTGTTTTAAGGGTAAATAAAAGTATACAGGCATTTCTGAATTTATTGAATTGGGACCTTTCGCCTGAGAACTTATCAGGTAAGCAAACTTGAGGTTCAGGCGTAGTGTCCGCTGTGGTTAACTTGTGGGTTATTGTATCTTTAATGATACCATGAAGGCTATCATTTTGGATTTGTAATTCTCTGAGTCCTTGACTCAATTGATCAACTCTCTGCGAGAGTGCATAAACCCCCTGAGGTAGATCTGTTGGATCCATTAAAAGGGCTTTATTATTAAGTAACGGTATCTGCTAAGTACTGGTGATTTAGTAAGGTTGTGGATCACAACTGCAGATTAACAGGAACATTTGTATGTTGTTAGCCAAAAATAGTTAATGTTACTTTGTATGGTATAAACAGAGCAACTGCTATGGTGACTTTTGATTTGTAGTTTGACTTAATTCAGAATGAATCACCCTGAATTTTTATAGGGTTGTTCCTTGTAATAAATATAGAATAACTATGTAAAGGAAGAGAACCAGTCCTTTATGGGGATTACAAGGAGAATGGAACATGTCTTTAACCCCACCAGTGAGCAGCTGGAATATGGCCAGGAAGGTTAGAGTGTAGGAGAGTTGTTGAACTCTGAGTAGAGAGATTCTGGCTGTTTGCAGGATAAGGTTGTCACGGTGGCGTGATTTAAACACTGCAGGCTAATGTTGGAGTGGTCTGCAGAAATAATGGAACTCTGCAGATTAAAGGTGAGACAGCTAGTTAGCTACTGCTGATCTGTTTCCCTTTACAGCGAGTGTAGCGTGAGTCTCCGTTACAGGGCTGATAGGTTCTATGAGTGTGATCCTGACAGGCAGCGAGATCCAAGCTGACAGCGTAATGCAGCTAATTAGATTGTGTGTGCAAAACACGCTAGGATCCAAACGGACAATCAGGTTACTGAAAGATTAGGACTTGCAGTCACATTGAAGCTTAACAGCAGTTAGTAGAAAGGCTGTAAGATTAAGGTGTAGAAAAGTTCTTAGGCTTGAAATTCCTTAGCGAAAACGAAGAGAGGTTCTTCTATGCAGTTACTAGCGAATATTGAAGCAGGGAAAAAGGGGCATGCCCAGCTTATATAACCTGTGAGGACAGGTTAGGCTGAATATTTAAAGAAACAGTTGAACCTGAAGAGTTTGAGAATAATCACTTAGACAAAGTTAGAAACCCTGACAGTGTGATTTGTCCTAATTGCTCTTTGGCTTGGAATGCAAAACTTTGCATCTTTTCTTCTTGAAATCCAAAAGCCAAATGAAACGGAGACACCGCTGAAGGAATAACACACTAATGAGTTAAGACTGCAACTTTCTCTTTCCAAGATCCTATTTTCAGTTTGAATAACTGATATAAATGTATACCTTGTTTCGGTCATTACTCTGTGTATACCATTTGTGTATCGTTTAGGTACAAGTGATATGTATAATGATTATGTAGAAGGCACCAAGGGTTACTACATAGATGCTCCAACTTATACCATGGCAACAGTTCCCCCTGGTAGGGGTGTTGTAGGTTTCCCTTGTGATACTTGAATTGAAAATAACGTAAATGGAAAATAATTAAACTTTCATAATTTCTGAGGTCGTAGAGTAGATTGGCCTATAAACAACACACTTACGCATGGTGACATCAGCCCTGAGGAAGTTCCTTACCAGAAAGTGGATGAAATGTGCATAGGCGTTCTTGTGGTCAGCGTTTATGCTGTCTATGGTGGAGACACTGGGTGTAAATAAGAACATTAAGCCACCAATCAGCAAGCACTGCCCAGGTGCTGAACCAAAAATTCATGCATTTTCAAATAAAGAGAATGAAGAAAAATTGATAATAGAAAGTTGCTTAGAATTGCATGCTCTATCTGAATCGTGAACGTTTAATTTTGACTCGACTATCCCTTTAAGGAATCATAACCAATTAGAGATGTTCACAATTGTTGCAGCTGTTATGGAGCTGATACCACTCTGTAGTTTTTTTTTTGGCTGGACAACATAAGCATAGCATAGTTTTAACAGATTGTCTTTTGTTAGGTACCTATGTTTTGTGGTGCTGCAATTAGGGGGTTTGCTTCTAATTCTTCTGTTGAGGTATTTTTCTGTCTGGCTTTTCTTCAACAGCTGACAGACCTTGGGGTTCCATTTTTCCCTTTGGAACCGATGATCTAAAGGTCTCTTGGCTGGCGAGATTATTTAAGAATGCCCGCCAGTATTTTTTATTTCCCTGGTGGAATGATCTAATGCCATTTTTTACCCTAAAAACTAAGGGTCGAATACTGTACTTTCCTATGGGAAGGAGATGCATACAGTACAAAACTGCGCAATGAAAATCAGAACTTTAATTATCATACAAAATGAATAATTTAACCATTCACATAAAAATACACAGGAAAAAGTGTATAATTAAGGTGCATCAAAAATCATAACAAAATTGTTCACCAAAAATCGTATTTTATAAAAATAGAAAGAAAAATTGTTGGGGGGTTTTCGTAAAATTGACTGACATGGGCGTTCCATGGGCATATATGAAATTTTCTCCCAAATCCCAGCATAATTCTCTAAACCCAATACCCACATAGCCATAAATTTAGCTCTTTTGCCCCTGTTACTAAGGAAGATGTTTCTGCACTTATAATGTGCTCTCACCTTACTACCTGTCCCCTCAACCCCATCCCCTCACATCTACTCGCCTCCCTCTCTGCTACCCATACCCCTATACTCACACATATTTTCAACCTCTCCCTCAGCACCGGTATATTTCCCTCACCTCTTAAACATGCACTGGTCACACCTATCCTCAAAAAAACTCTCGATCCAACCTCCCCATCCAACTACCGCCCTATTTCCCTACTCCCTCTTGCCTCAAAGCTTTTTGAAAAGCAAGTATATACATGACTATCACATTTCTTTACATTAAACTCCCTCCTTGACCCACTACATTCTGAATTTTGCCCCATCACTCCACAGAGACAGCAATCGTTAAGGTTACCAATGACCTACTTACAGCAAAATCCAAAGGCCACTTCTCTCTGCTTATCCTCCTTGATCTGTCCGCAGCCCTTGATACTGTTGACACCCTCTTTTGCTCCAAACCCTCCAATCCTTTGGCATTTGTGACACAGCCCTCTCGTGGTTCTCTTCCTACCTGTCTAACTATACCTTTAGTGTAGCCTTCTCTGGGGCTTCCTCTGGCTCATTACCACTTTCTGTTGGGGTACCACAAGGCTCTGTCCTCGGTCCCCTTCTCTTCTCAATCTACACGTCATCATTAGGTTCCTAAATAACGTCCAACGGGTTTCAATATCACTTGTATGCAGATGACACCCAAATTCCTCTCTGCACCAGACCTATAACCCGTGTCACTAACTGTCTTTCTTACATCTCATCCTGGATGTCCTCTCACTGCCTTAAAGGGACATGAAACCCAAAACATTTCTCCTCACATTTCCGTTTACAGGACTTCTCCAGACTGGCTCCCATCTTGTGGAACTCTCTGCCTTGCTCCACAAGACTCACCCCTAGTTTTGAAAGCTTCAAGCACTCCCTAAAGACTCTACTGTTCAGGGATGCATATAACCTACACTAACTTTTCCTAATCCCAGTTCCTCTACTCCATTGCTATCCCCTTGAACCTCCTTAGCATGTAAGCCTAAGAGCCCTACTGTTTGCAGGTCACCTTCATAAGAACTGACTACAACAGTGCAACTCTCGGCAGGGCCATCTGACCATTTTATCCCAATAAATGTTACCTTGTATATCGCCTATGTTTATAGCGCTGCGGAATCTGTTGGCTCTCTACAAATAAATGATAATAATAATAAACATTTCTGCCCTAGAGTTCTCACTGTTTTTCCTCAAAATTAAAAGGTGGTGAGTTTGTGACAAAAAAACAAATTACTAAATAATGTGTGTATCTGCTTCACATTCAGAACCATGCATAGATATATAAACATCTCTTAATTTAAAATTTGTCTTTCTACAATTTGTTTGAGGGACCTCACAGTACTTATAAGATATCTTAGATAAACAGACCAATGAGATTTAAATTAACAGGCCCTAAGTATTAAGCTATGTGTATATAGATAAAGGTATGATAAGAAAGCCTTTGTGTTTCTGTGGAATGATACGTTAAGGAGGCCTGGTTTTACTGCAATTAGTGCTCCCATTAATATTAATGTACTCAGTTTAGGGACCATATACGATTTTTAACAATGTCATGTGTTAGTTATTTGTTTAGTTGATTTCCCAAAATTATGCAAAGCTATACTCTGCTCAGCTTGGCTGTACTTCCTGCTTGCCTAAATCTGAAATAAGACTTGCGAAAATCTGAAATAAGATTCATACTGTGTCAGAATCATAACATACCAATAAGTGCAAAGATATAGGTTAACGAGAACAAATTTCCCCAATTTGTTTGGCCATTTGAAGTGAATATTTTAGGCCTATACCTGAGTTCACAAGGCTGTTGGTCTGCATTCATTTTCTGACAGTTTTCAATGATCAGATGGGCCCAATACACTTTTTAAGGTTTTTATGCTACAGTATTTCTTTATAACTGATCTAAGGCACTATCAGAGATTTATGTTCATTTAATTTCATTTTTCTTGTAGAGATATCTGTGTATGCAAATGTGAGTTTTCAAACCATTCATAATTTCCATGACATTTCATGATCCTGCATAGCACTGGTTAGACGAAAGAGGTAGCTATTAGGGGCAAATATAAGTATTACATTTCCTTAGTCAGTATTTTAATGAATTTTACAGAACTGGTAGTGGGGCTGATTTCTTGCCAAATCATCTTTCCTATATCTGGATTATAAACAACTAAATCTGTGATTCACCCTGCCTGTCTTCTGAACCAGTGCACAGGTGAAGTAATCAGTTGATCACTAACACCATGGTTACTAACCTGCTCTCACCCATAAGCTGATTATTTCACCTTTGCACTGGTTCAGCTATAATGAAAACCTATACTTGAGGACCGCGGTTGAGAAATAATGTCCTAAATGACCAATTTCAGTAGATTAAGTTTTCTTAACATATCATGTTGTTTTTATTAAAGATTTCTGATACTTTTTGAGATGTTCTATGACACATAATTTCTGGCTTACATGTACATTTTCTTCTCTTTCAGATATAATTTGTGCCCTCTGTAGGTTATTGTTGTCATGGGTGGTGATTCTCGTATAATGCATGGTAAAAGTGAATTGCGCATAAAAAGCCAAAGTTAGAATATCGCCCATGTTAACGTATTCCCCCATAGAAGTCAATGAAGCAAATAATTTGGGGAAAAAACACCCTACTCACACTCAAACCCGATTGCATATTCTCAAGTACGCTAAACCAGCATGAAAATATGAACATTTCACATTCCAATGTTCTTCAATGTTCTATTTATTCATAAATAAATATTTCAACATATATAGGTATAGATATATATAGGAATATTTATTTATAAATACATAGAACATTTTCTGCTATGTGCACAACATTAGAATGTGAAAAAACATAATTTATGTAAGAACTTACCTGATAAATTCATTTCTTTCATATTAACAAGAGTCCATGAGCTAGTGACGTATGGGATATACATTCCTACCAGGAGGGGCAAAGTTTCCCAAACCTTAAAATGCCTATAAATACACCCCTCACCACACCCACAAATCAGTTTAACGAATAGCCAAGAAGTGGGGTGATAAGAAAAAAAGTGCGAAGCATATAAAATAAGGAATTGGAATAATTGTGCTTTATACAAAAAAATCATAACCACCACAAAAAAGGGTGGGCCTCATGGACTCTTGTTAATATGAAAGAAATGAATTTATCAGGTAAGTTCTTACATAAATTATGTTTTCTTTCATGTAATTAACAAGAGTCCATGAGCTAGTGACGTATGGGATAATGACTACCCAAGATGTGGATCTTTCCACACAAGAGTCACTAGAGAGGGAGGGATAAAATAAAGACAGCCAATTCCTGCTGAAAATAATCCACACCCAAAATAACGTTTAACAAAAAACATAAGCAGAAGATTCAAACTGAAACCGCTGCCTGAAGAACTTTTCTACCAAAAACTGCTTCAGAAGAAGAAAATACATCAAAATGGTAGAATTTAGTAAAAGTATGCAAAGAGGACCAAGTTGCTGCTTTGCAGATCTGGTCAACCGAAGCTTTATTCCTAAATGCCCAGGAAGTAGATACTGACCTAGTAGAATGAGCTGTAATTCTTTGAGGCGGAATTTTACCCGACTCAACATAGGCAAGATGAATTAAAGATTTCAACCAAGATGCCAAAGAAATGGCAGAAGCTTTCTGGCCTTTCCTAGAACCGGAAAATATAACAAATAGACTAGAAGTCTTACGGAAAGATTTCGTAGCTCCAACATAATATTTCAAAGCTCTAACAACATCCAAAGAATGCAATGATTTCTCCTTAGAATTCTTTGGATTAGGACATAATGAAGGAACCACAATTTCTCTACTAATGTTGCTGGAATTCACAACTTTAGGTAAAAATTCAAAAGAAGTTCGCAACACCACCTTATCCTGATGAAAAATCAGAAAAGGAGACTCACACGAAAGAGCAGATAATTCAGAAACTCTTCTAGCAGAAGAGATGGCCAAAAGGAACAAAACTTTCCAAGAAAGTAATTTAACGACCAATGAATGCATAGGTTCAAACGGAGGAGCTTGAAGAGCTCCCAGAACCAAATTCAAACTCCAAGGAGGAGAAATTGACTTAATGACAGGTTTTATACGAACCAAAGCTTGTACAAAACAATGAATATCAGGAAGAATAGCAATCTTTCTGTGAAAAAGAACAGAAAGAGCGGAGATTTGTCCTTTCAAAGAACTTGCGGACAAACCCTTATCTAAACCATCCTGAAGAAACTGTAAAATTCTCGGTATTCTAAAAGAATGCCAAGAAAAATGATGAGAAAGACACCAAGAAATATAAGTCTTCCAGACTCTATAATATATCTCTCGAGATACAGATTTACGAGCCTGTAACATAGTATTAATCACGGAGTCAGAGAAACCTCTATGACCAAGAATCAAGCGTTCAATCTCCATACCTTTAAATTTAAGGATTTCAGATCCGGATGGAAAAAAGGACCTTGTGACAGAAGGTCTGGTCTTAACGGAAGAGTCCATGGCTGGCAAGATGCCATCCGGACCAGATCCGCATACCAAAACCTGTGAGGCCATGCCGGAGCTATTAGCAGAACAAACGAGCATTCCCTCAGAATCTTGGAGATTACTCTTGGAAGAAGAACTAGAGGCGGAAAGATATAGGCAGGATGATACTTCCAAGGAAGTGATAATGCATCCACTGCCTCCGCCTGAGGATCCCGGGATCTGGACAGATACCTGGGAAGTTTCTTGTTTAGATGAGAGGCCATCAGATCTATCTCTGGGAGCCCCCACAATTGAACAATCTGAAGAAATACCTCTGGGTGAAGAGACCATTCGCCCGGATGCAACGTTTGGCGACTGAGATAATCCGCTTCCCAATTGTCTACACCTGGGATATGAACCGCAGAGATTAGACAGGAGCTGGATTCCGCCCAAACCAAAATTCGAGATACTTCTTTCATAGCCAGAGGACTGTGAGTCCCTCCTTGATGATTGATGTATGCCACAGTTGTGACATTGTCTGTCTGAAAACAAATGAACGATTCTCTCTTCAGAAGAGGCCAAAACTGAAGAGCTCTGAAAACTGCACGGAGTTCCAAGATATTGATCGGTAATCTCACCTCCTGAGATTCCCAAACTCCTTGTGCCGTCAGAGATCCCCACACAGCTCCCCAACCTGTGAGACTTGCATCTGTTGAAATTACAGTCCAGGTCGGAAGAACAAAAGAAGCCCCCTGAATTAAACGATGGTGATCTGTCCACCACGTTAGAGAGTGCCGAACAATCGGTTTTAAAGATATTAATTGATATATCTTCGTGAAATCCCTGCACCATTGGTTCAGCATACAGAGCTGAAGAGGTCGCATGTGAAAACGAGCAAAGGGGATCGCGTCCGATGCAGCAGTCATAAGACCTAGAATTTCCATGCATAAGGCTACCGAAGGGAATGATTGAGACTGAAGGTTTCGACAGGCTGTAATCAATTTTAGACGTCTCTTGTCTGTTAAAGACAAAGTCATGGACACTGAATCTATCTGGAAACCCAGAAAGGTTACCCTTGTTTGAGGAATCAAAGAACTTTTTGGTAAATTGATCCTCCAACCATGATCTTGAAGAAACAACACAAGTCGATTCGTATGAGACTCTGCTAAATGTAAAGACGGAGCAAGTACCAAGATATCGTCCAAATAAGGAAATACCACAATACCCTGTTCTCTGATTACAGACAGAAGGGCACCGAGAATCTTTGTGAAAATTCTTGGAGCTGTAGCAAGGCCAAACGGTAGAGCCACAAATTGGTAATGCTTGTCTAGAAAAGAGAATCTCAGGAACTGATAATGATCTGGATGAATCGGAATATGCAGATATGCATCCTGTAAATCTATTGTGGACATATAATTCCCTTGCTGAACAAAAGGCAATATAGTCCTTACAGTTACCATCTTGAACGTTGGTATCCTTACATAACGATTCAATAATTTTAGATCCAGAACTGGTCTGAAGGAATTCTCCTTCTTTGGTACAATGAAGAGATTTGAATAAAACCCCATCCCCTGTTCCGGAACTGGAACTGGCATAATTACTCCAGCCAACTCTAGATCTGAAACACAATTCAGAAATGCTTGAGCTTTCACTGGATTTACTGGGACATGGGAAAGAAAAAATCTCTTTGCAGGAGGTCTCATCTTGAAACCAATTCTGTACCCTTCTGAAACAATGTTCTGAATCCAAAGATTGTGAACAGAATTGATCCAAATTTCTTTGAAAAAACGTAACCTGCCCCCTACCAGCTGAACTGGAATGAGGGCCGTACCTTCATGTGAACTTAGAAGCAGGCTTTGCCTTTCTAGCAGGCTTGGATTTATTCCAGACTGGAGATGGTTTCCAAACTGAAACTGCTCCTGAGGACGAAGGATCAGGCTTTTGTTCTTTGTTGAAACGAAAGGAACGAAAACGATTGTTAGCCCTGTTTTTACCTTTAGACTTTTTATCCTGTGGTAAAAAAGTTCCTTTCCCACCAGTAACAGTTGAAATAATAGAATCCAACTGAGAACCAAATAATTTGTTTCCTTGGAAAGAAATGGAAAGTAGAGTTGATTTAGAAGCCATATCAGCATTCCAAGTCTTAAGCCATAAAGCTCTTCTGGCTAAGATAGCCAGAGACATAAATCTAACATCAACTCTAATAATATCAAAAATGGCATCACAGATGAAATTATTAGCATGCTGGAGAAGAATAATAATATCATGAGAATCACGATTTGTTACTTGTTGCGCTAGAGTTTCCAACCAAAAAGTTGAAGCTGCAGCAACATCAGCCAATGATATAGCAGGTCTAAGAAGATTACCTGAACATAGATAAGCTTTTCTTAGAAAAGATTCAATTTTTCTATCTAAAGGATCCTTAAACGAGGTACCATCTGACGTAGGAATGGTAGTACGTTTAGCAAGGGTAGAAATAGCCCCATCAACTTTAGGGATTTTGTCCCAAAATTCTAACCTGTCAGGCGGAACAGGATATAATTGCTTAAAACGTTTAGAAGGAGTAAATGAATTACCCAATTTATCCCATTCCTTAGCAATTACTGCAGAAATAGCATTAGGAACAGGAAAAACTTCTGGAATAACCGCAGGAGCTTTAAAAACCTTATCCAAACGTATAGAATTAGTATCAAGAGGACTAGAATCCTCTATTTCTAAAGCAATTAGTACTTCTTTAAGTAAAGAGCGAATAAATTCCATCTTAAATAAATATGAAGATTTATCAGCATCAATCTCTGAGACAGAATCCTCTGAACCAGAAGAGTCCAAAGAATCAGAATGATGGTGTTCATTTAAAAATTCATCTGTAGAGAGAGAAGATTTAAAAGACTTTTTACGTTTACTAGAAGGAGAAATAACAGACAAAGCCTTCTTTATGGATTCAGAAACAAAATCTCTTATGTTATCAGGAACATTCTGCACCTTAGATGTTGAGGGAACTGCAACAGGCAATGGTACATCACTAAAGGAAATATTATCTGCTTTAACAAGTTTGTCATGACAATTATTACAAACAACAGCTGGAGGAATAGCTACCAAAAGTTTACAGCAGATACACTTAGCTTTGGTAGATCCAGCAGGCAGTGGTTTTCCTGTAGTATCTTCTGGCTCAGATGCAACGTGAGACATCTTGCAATATGTAAGAGAAAAAACAACATATAAAGCAAAATAGATCAAATTCCTTATAAGACAGTTTCAGGAATGGGAAAAAAATGCCAAACATCAAGCTTCTAGCAACCAGAAGCAAATGAAAAATGAGACTGAAATAATGTGGAGACAAAAGCGACGCCCATATTTTTTGGCGCCAAATAAGACGCCCACATTATTTGGCGCCTAAATGATTTTGGCGCCAAAAATGACGCCACATCCGGAACGCCGACATTTTTGGCGCAAAATAACGTCAAAAATGACGCAACTTCCGGCGACACGTATGACGCCGGAAACGGAAAAGAATTTTTGCGCCAAAAAAGTCCGCGCCAAGAATGACGCAATAAAATGAAGCATTTTCAGCCCCCGCGAGCCTAACAGCCCACAGGGAAAAAAGTCAAATTTTTGAGGTAAGAAAAAATATGATAATTTAAAGCATAATCCCAAATATGAAACTGACTGTCTGGAAATAAGGAAAGTTGAACATTCTGAGTCAAGGCAAATAAATGTTTGAATACATATATTTAGAACTTTATAAATAAAGTGCCCAACCATAGCTTAGAGTGTCACAGAAAATAAGACTTACTTACCCCAGGACACTCATCTACATGTTTGTAGAAAGCCAAACCAGTACTGAAACGAGAATCAGTAGAGGAAATGGTAAATATAAGAGTATATCGTCGATCTGAAAAGGGAGGTAAGAGATGAATCTCTACGACCGATAACAGAGAACCTTATGAAATAGACCCCGTAGAAGGAGATCACTGCATTCAATAGGCAATACTCTCCTCACATCCCTCTGACATTCACTGCACGCTGAGAGGAAAACCGGGCTCCAACTTGCTGCGGAGCGCATATCAACGTAGAATCTAGCACAAACTTACTTCACCACCTCCCTTGGAGGCAAAGTTTGTAAAACTGATTTGTGGGTGTGGTGAGGGGTGTATTTATAGGCATTTTAAGGTTTGGGAAACTTTGCCCCTCCTGGTAGGAATGTATATCCCATACGTCACTAGCTCATGGACTCTTGTTAATTACATGAAAGAAATAAATATATAGCTAAAGCCTTTATTAAATATGAATATTACATAAATATGCTTTAACATATTTTTATCTAGCTCCAGTGCACTCATATATGTGTCTACATATGTATGTGTTTATATGTGTATTTATTCCTGTAAATACATATGTACACATATAAATACATATGTACACACATACTATATATATATATATATATATATATATATATATATATATATATATATACACATATACATATTTAAACATGTATATGTAGGTATCTCTATTTTAAAGCCCTTTGCAGACTTTTTTTCCCCCCCCAACACATGAGACCTCATTTCTATGACCCTTTTTTGTGCAATATTTTTTTTTTAATATTTTTTATCAGATAGTGTTATTATGAGTGTAAATGTACATTTAAATGTATTTTTGATGTGTTTTGAGACACAAATTTAACATGTTTCTCTGTTAATAGCATATCATAGTCTCATTTGTAGGGATGGGCGAATGTGTTTATATTCGAATTTGAAAGTTAGAACGAATGTAATTGTCGATATTCGAGTTACATAATCGAATGTTGATAAGAACGAATAATCTTAAAAATTCTATAATGGAATGCTATTTACAGTTTTTGAATGACTATAATCTATAATTAGATTAAATGTCAACATTCGAAATTTTGAATGTAACATTCAATTTAACAAATACTATTCAGAAGTTCAAAAGTTCATATGGCAGGGAATTTAGTAAATTGATACAAATATATAAATTCTAATTTTTCTATTTCCAATATTGCATAATTTGAATATTACATTTAAAGAAAGCATTAGAAATACTATTATAAATATATAAATTAGAATTTTTTAAATTCAAATATTGCATAATTCGAATCGAATTATTAGAAAATTCAAATTGAATAATACATTTAAAGAAAGCATTAGAAATACTATTACATTAAACGAATGTTGTACAAACATTTTAAATTCGAAACAAACTTATGTATTAAAATTAGTTTCATTTTTCGAATGTTGCAAAACATTCGCCCATCCCTAATCATTTGCATCTTTTATATGCATGCAACACATATTGGGGCCTATCTATCAAGCTCCGAAAGGAGCTTGACGGCCCGTGTTTCTGGCGCATCTTCAGACTCGCCAGAAACACCAGTTATGAAGCAGCGGTCTAAAGACTGCTGCTCCATAACCTGTCCGTCTGCTCTGAGCAGGCGGACAGACATCGCCGCAATTCAACCCAATCAAGTACAATCGGGTTGATTGACACCCCCCCTGCTGGCGGCCGATTGGCCACGATTCTGCAGGGGGCGGCATTGCATCAGCAGCTCTTGTGAGCTGCTGGTGCAATGCTGAATATGGAGAGCGTATTGCTCTCCATATTCAGCGAGGTCTGGCGGACTTGATCCCCACTGTCGGATCAGGTCCGCCAGACTTTGATAAATAGAGGCCATTAAATCATGACATCTGTGTGTATAAATAGTATTTTCTTTCAGACACATGCATTTCAGTACTCAAAAATGTATTTCTCTAAATATAAATTGACTAGAAAATATTTGTTGAAGTGTCTCCATGCTTAGGTGACAGATTACAATCAATAAGAAAACACTTTACAGGATTTTTTTATTCAAATTTTACACCTTGGACATGTTGAAACCCATTTGTTTCTTTTGTTGTTCTTGCAAGTTCTTGCACATGCTCAGTTAACAGGTTAATAAACAGCATTATTTCTCTTTATTAAAATAGAAAAACAAAATAGTTAAAAACCACAATTTTAAACAATGAAACGTGTACACAAATGAACTGCAATCAACAGATTTATCATGTATGATTGTAATAAATTGTTAATAAACACATTATCAAGTTTCTGAAAGTGACATGAAATAATTATTTACTGTCATATTTTACTTTCATTTTTGCATCAGTAAAGGTTTAACAATCCATACAAATTTCTTTCTGATTCAGAGGTTACTCATAACGTCATCTGTGAAGACAGCTACTTTATGTTGAGTCTCTCCACCAAGATACCTGAAATAGAGGGCTCAAGTCGAATCGCCTGTGCTAAAGGTTTGATTGCTATAGCAAACAAGAGGGGGGAGAGTGAGCATTGCTGCCTTATGCCATTTGTAATTACAAAGTTATTGGAGCAGAAACCTACTTTGTGGACTCATGCAAAGGGACTAGAGCAGTGATGTCTAACCTTGGCACCTCAGATGTTTTGAAACTACATTTACCATAATGCTTAGTTGAGCATCATGGGAAATGTAGATCTGAAACATCAGGAGTGCCAAGGTTAGACATTACTGGACTAGAGTATAATTCTTGTATAGCAAGCTGAAATTCTAGAGGTAAGCCAAAATGTTGAAGCCTTGTCCAAAAGGTACTTCCACCTCACCCTATCAAACATTTTCAACTTTTCAGCATCCAAAGACAGGGAGGGGACACCTACTCCTACTGGCCTCAGTCAGGATATGAAGTATGCATCTGGTATTGTCTTTGCCCTCTCTGCCAGAGATAAATCCCATTTGATCTTCGTGAATGGTACTTGGTAGAACCTTTGCCACCCTATTAGCTATGATTTTTTAACACAACTTAGTATCAATTGATAATTGAGATGGGATGGTAGCTGCTGCATAATTGCAGGTCCTTATTTACAGTGGTTTCAGGGAATTTTCTGAGAAAGGTACCCGTGGTAGCTACATAATTATACACCTTAAAGGTCCATAATAAATAACCTAGATTCCTATACAAATAAATTGTAAACTTTATTTTTAAGTGAATAACCTTTTTTTTTTCTTTTTTTTTTTTAAATCAATTATATCTAGTAACTTAAATCCTACCTCAAACTAGGAAAATTAGTCCCAAAATGATCTTACCTAAACCTAAATGCCCCTAAAAATGGGCAGATTTTCTCCTCTCTGCCGTGTCCAATCAGCATTGCTTTGCTGATCAGACACGGGGTGCACACACGCAACAGTGGCCTTACAGAGGATCAAAGACTGACACGCTAGCAGAGGAACTAGTTGCCTTTTGCAACGTTTACAATATTTCTCCTAGCGTGTACGTTTAGGCCATCCGCCATACCCAGATCAATTTTCTCCAAAGTTTTTAAAAATATAAAGCTGAACATATACATTTTAAAGCATCATATAACTATATGTATGTATATATATATATATATATATATATATATATATATATATATCAGCAGGATTTGTAAGATTTTAATGGTCACATAAAAGCACCTGGCAAGCACACAACCAAAAAGTGTTTTAATGTGAAGCTCTTTTTATACAGTGTTATCAGCTCTGCAGGACGCTTCAAAGGTTGCCATAGCAACCACTGCCGATCGGCTCCCTCAGGAATGTGAGCAGAGGGGCCAGATCTTTTTTTTAATTATGTTTGACAGCCTGATCTTCTTTCATTAAGCTGTGAGGAGCTGGACTGCGCAGGCTAAAATTTGCCTGTCGGTCATGCGACTCATAGCATAATTGGAAGCTGAATTGCAGCTTTGCATGGGCAGTGGAATCATTAAACATCTGTAACTAAAATATCTCTAAAACAATAAAATACTTTTAATAGATGTATATTTGAAAAGTTTTAATCCTGTCATCAACTTTTTAGTAAGCCGCTAGATTAAAAAAAACGGCTATAATGGCCCTTTAAGGAGAATTGTCATTATGAAATAAAAAAAAAGCTAATATAAATACCCCATGATGCCATCCGGCCTAGGTGCCTTACCTATTTTCAGCTTCTGTATAACAATATTGAGGTCTTAGGTCAAGATAGGAGTATGTTAAAAGTCCCTCTCATCACTGCCTACAGTTGGGAGACTTAAAGGGACAGTCTAGTCAAAATTAAACTTTCATGATTCAGATAGGGCATGCAATTTTAAACAACTTTCCAATTTACTTCTATTGTCTAATTTGCAAAATTCTTTAGATATCCTTTGTTGAAGAAATAGCAATGCACATGTGTTAACCAATCACACAAGGCTTCTCTGTGCAGCAACCAATCAGCAGCTACTGAGCATATCTAGATATGCTTTTCAGCAAGTGATATCAAGAAAATGAAGCAAATTAGATAATAGAAGTAAATTAGAAAGTTGTTTAAAATGACATGCTTTTTCTAAATCACGAAAGAAAAAAATTGGGTTTCATGTCCCTTTAAGGAGAAACCAGTGAATCTTCATTAAGGGAGTTGCTTGGAAATCTTGGTGGCCTTCTAAACTTTTAAGGAACTACTGTAAATTTGAAACAGACCACTCCTATCTTCCAGGGGGAATATACTGCCCTATCTTTGTTTTTAATACTGTCTATACTAATTTGTGCTAGTCTGTTCTGTAACTTATTAGCTAATAATGAATACCCTTCAATGCCTCTGTAACTAAAAACGTTATTTAAAACTATCAGGATTTCATTGTACTTTTGTAAATTCTAAATTACCTCAATTTAAGTTTGGTCTTAGCAATTTAATCAGTATAATTAAGGCAAGGTCAAGTTTTCTGCCAAGGTTTCACCTTTTTGTTTATGTTAAATGACAGATTTATTGATAAAATTACCTTTTAGGTATTCTTTAAATCAGTGCTTTCCAAACTGTGTGTCGGGACACACTAGTGTGTCGGCAGCAGTGTGTAGGTGTGTCCCTGCTTCAGCACAATTTTTTTTTAAATTTTAAAAATAAATTTGGGGGGTTTCTGACTTTCCACCTGCCTTGCATATCACATGTTTGACACGTGATCGACACCTAGGGGGGTCACAGATCATCTTAACCTATTGGCGCAGCTCAGTGGGAACTGAAACTATTCCCATTGGCGGCACATTGGCTCCTGACTGCATGTGTAGTCTCCTCAATCGGCTCGTAACTGCACGTGTAGTCTCCTTAATTGGCTTGTGACTGCATGTGTAGTCAGTGAGTGGGACAGCAGTGTGTTTGCAGCGCGGGAAGTAGTCAATCGGACTCGCCGAGCTCTGAGGGAGGCAGCTTAAACGCTGAGCAGAAGTCTGGGGGTTTATTTGCAGCTAGCTCCCAGTAGTGCATTGCTGCTCCTGCTCTTGATATATGGATAGGAAGTGAAAGCTTAAAAATGCTTGATGATGAAATGCGAGTGTCTTTATCTAATATTCCACCAAATATTCAGAAATTGTGTTCATCCCATCAACCTCATACATCCCATTAAAATAGTAAGTAGCTATTGGTGTTTTTTTTTAATTCTTGCACATACTTACTGTTACTTGTAAATACATTTTGTTATTATATAATTTATTTATGTGTCCGTATCTCTTAAAACAAGTTCGTTTAACCTCCTTTTTGCTAGTACAACTGAATTACTGTGTCGCAAAATGATGTAGGTCTAAAAAGTGTGTCACCAACATGAAAAGTTTGGAAAGCTCTGCTTTAAATGCTGCCCAGACATTATAGTACAGGCAGAAGTTTGGTTATTATTATTATGCAGTAAGAAGTTGGCAATAACTGCCTTAGTCTCATTAAGGGTCACAGGTGAATCTATAAGCCAATTATCAACTTTGCAATTAAAACTAGAGACATCCCTTTTTGTTGAGTAAAAGAGAGATATGTAGAGGATCATGATCCCATAATGATACGACTTTGATTGTTGTTAACAGTGTCTGCAATACTGAACTCATGGTCACAAATGTTTGTTCAAGTTTACAAGTTCAGCAATAAGTGCACCGTCGTAAACAAGCTTGGACTTAGTGTGTACATAGGCACGTCCCCTATAAAACCCCATTCACGAAGGCGCAATCTAATTTGAGGGTCTCTTAGAGAGGTACAAACAGCAAGGCAGCAGGGTCACAAATTACAGTTTAAAAATAAATCTAAAATCCTGTTAAAAAAAAAAAAAAGTTTTAAGAGTTTTACATAAAAACTCATAGTCATCATCTTGTTTACAGTTCACACCAAAATGGAAATGGACCTTTAACCCCTTAACGACCAAGGACGTACGCCACACGTCCTCAAAAAAAAGTCAGTTAATGACCGAGGACGTGTGGCGTATGTCCTTGGTCTGGAAAGCAGCTGGAAGCGATCCTGCTCGCTTCCAGCTGCTTTCCGGTTATTGCAGTGATGCCTCGATATGGAGGCATCCTGCAATAACCCCCCTTGGCCATCCAATGCAGAGAGAGCCACTCTGTGGCCCTCTCTGCACCGGACATCGGTGGCCGGTATCGTTGGTGGGTGGGAGCTTACGTGGGAGGCGGGTGGGCGGCCATCGGTGCTCAGTGTGGAGTGGAGGGGGGCGGGATCGGGGGCGGGAGTGGAGGGGGCGCGCACGGGAGCGCGCGCGTGCACGGGGGGGTGGTGGGCGGGCGCGTGCACGGGGCGGGAGCGGGTGGGAACCGCTACACTACAGAAAAAAAAGGTTAAAAATTAAAAACGCAATTAATGTAAAATATCATCTAAGGGACCTGGAAGGGGTTGGGGGTTGGTCTCGGTGGGGGGGGGGGAAGCTACACTACAGAAAAGGGAATTTTTTTTAAAAAAAAAGGCACATTTTGTTACAAAACTGGGTACTGGCAGACAGCTGCCAGTACCCAAGATGGCGCCCATTATTGCAGAGGGGAAGGGTTAGAGAGCAGTTTGGTGGGGGATCAGTGAGGTTGGGGTCTAAGGGGGGATCCTACACATCAGCATATGTAAATATGCTTTTTTTTTTTTTTTTTTAAAAGGGCCAAATACCTTTTATTTTAGTACTGGCAGAGTTTCTGCCAGTACTTAAGATGGCGGGGACAATTGTGGGGTGGGGGAGGGAAGAGAGCTGTTTGGGAGGGATCAGGGGGTCTGATGTTTCAGGTGGGAGGCTGAGCTCTACACTAAAGCTAAAATTAACCCTGCAAGCTCCCTACAAGCTACATAATTAACCCCTTCACTGCTAGCCATAATACAAGTGTGATGCGAAGCGGCATTTAGAGGCCTTCTAATTACCAAAAAGCAATTCCAAAGCCATATATGTCTGCTATTTCTGAACAAAGGGGATCCCAGAGAAGCATTTACAACCATTTGTGCCATAATTGCAGAAGCTGTTTGTAAATAATTTCAGTGAGAAACCTAAAATTGAGAAAAAATTAACGTTTTTTTTAATTTGATCGCATTTGGCGGTGAAATGGTGGCATGAAATATACCAAAATTGGCCTAGATCAATACTTGGGGTTGTCTACTACACTACACTAAAGCTAAAACTACCCCAAAAAGCTCCCTACATGCTCCCTAATTAACCCCTTCACTGCTGGGCATAATACACGTGTGGTGCGCAGTGGCATTTAGCGGCCTTCTAATTACCAAAAAGCAACACCAAAGTCATATATGTCTGCTATTTCTGAACAAAGGGGATCCCAGAGAAGAATTTACAACCATTTATGCCATAATTGCACAAGCTGTTTGTAAATAATTTAAGTTAGAAACCAAAAGTTTGTGAAACAATTTGTGAAAAGTGAACGATTTTTTTGTATTTGATTGCATTTGACGGTGAAATGGTGGCATGAAATATACCAAAACGGGCCTAGATCAATACTTTGGGATGTCTACTAAAAAAAAAAAAATACATGTCAAGGGATATTCAGGGATTCCTGAAAGATATCAGTGCTCTAATGTAACTATCGCTAATTTTGAAAAGAAATGGTTTGGAAATAGCAAAGTGCTACTTGTATTTATGGCCCTATAGTTTACAAAAAAAGCAAAGAACTTGTAAACATTGGGTATTTCTAAACTCAGGACAACATTTAGAAACTATTTAGCATGGGTGTTTTTTGGTGGTTCTAGATGTGTAACAGATTTTGGGGGTCAAAGTTAGAAAAAGTGTGTTTTTTTCTATTTTTTCCTCATATTTTATAAAAATTTTTATAGTAAATTATAAGATATGATGAAAATAATGGTATCTTTAGAAAGTCCATTTAATGGCGAGAAAATCGATATATAATATGTGTGGGTACAGTAAATGAGTAAGAGGAAAATTACAGCTAAACACAAACACCTCAAAAATGTAAAAATAGCCTTGGTCCCAAACGGACAGAAAATGGAAAAGTGCTGTGGTCATTAAGGGGTTAACAAACAATAGAAATAAAATTTGTAATACAGAATATTCTCATATATTGATTGAGGGCTACTACAAAGTGTATTTCATATCTCTCTACACTGGGCAGTGCTCCCTTTTATGAAAATTTAAACGTCTTTTATACAGGGGCTCACTTTGCAAATTGCATACATTTTAGACACCAATCAGCAAGCACTACTCAGGTGCTGAACCAAAAATGTGTCGGTTCCTAAGCTTGCATTCTTGGTTTTCAAATAAAGATACCAGGAGAACAAAGAAAAAATGATAATAGGAGAAAAATTGGAAAGTTGCTTAAAATTGCATGCTCTATCTGAATCATGAAAGATTAAAGGGACACTGAACCCAAACATTTTCATTTGTGATTCAGATAGAGCATGCAATTTTAAGCACCTTTCTAATTTACTCCTATTATCACATTTTCTTCATTCTCTTGGTATCTTTATTTGAAATGCAAGAATGTAAGTTTAGATGCCGGCCCATTTTTGGTGAACAACCTGGGTTGTTCTTGCTGATTAGTGGATAAATTCATCCACCAATAAAAAAATGCTGTCCACAGTTCTGAACCTAAACAAAAGCTTAGATGCCTTCTTTTTCAAATAAAGATAGCAAGAGAATGTTGAAAAATTGATAATAGGAGTAAATTAGAAATTTGCTTAAAATTGCATGCTCTATCTGAATCACAAAAGAAAAAAATTGGGTTCAGTGTCCCTTTAACTTTTGACTAGACTATCCCTTTAACTCTAAAAGTCGCGATTATGTGATCACCTTTAAAAAAAAAAAAAAAAAAAGATGCCAGTACTGACAATTACGCAGTGTGAGTTACAATCAAATATTAAAAATGAAATATTAAATCATGGCATTTGTAGATGTTGGTGTATTAAAGAGACTTTCCCTGCAGATCCCTTTAGCTGTACATGATATCACATAGTCATCACATCTACATATGTATATGTCCCTATACCTGTACCCTGTTTACTGTATACAGCCTCTCCAATAGGGATGGATTGAGCTTAAATAAATTAATATCACATATGTGTGTTTTACATATAAGCAAGCAAATACTGTTTAGAAATGGTCATGAAATAGTGTTAAAGATGTCAAAAAAGCAAATATCTTACTGTCCTTACTGAAAGTGGCCCTTTTTAAACTAGAGGTTCAGATTGTTTGTCATTTATTATAGATTTGGCATTAGCCAACAAATGGGAGAATATAGCAAGCACCTGTTTCCACATTCCATCAGTTAAAGGGACAGTCTACACTAGAATGTTTATGGTTTTAAAAGATAGATAATCCCTTTATTACCCATTCCCTAGTTTTGCATAACCAACACAGTTATTTTAATACACTTTTTACCTCTGTGATTATCTTGTATCTAAGCCTCTGCAAACTGCCCCCATATTTGAGTTCTTTTGACAGACTTGCATTGTAGCCAATCAGTGCTGACTCCTAGGTAACTCCACGTGCATGAGCACAATGTTATCTATATGATACACATGATATAACGCCCTGTAGTGGTGAAAAACTGTCAAAACTTACTACTGTCCGGTAAATGTAATAAAGCCATATTCTTAGCCTAAAAAAGCAAACCAAGAGCCTGATTATCTAAAAAGGTCAATCAGTTCTATAAGATCCTACTTCACAGGATTCTCTAAAGACGAATGTTACTTTCATAGCTGTGTATATTGCTAAGGGGAGCAGAATAGTGCTCAATAAAATAGGCATAACAGTATTGAATGTACACTGTTAAAATCATAATGCAATTGTGTATCAAACTTGTATTTATAGTACACATCGAAAATTTGTATTAAACCATGCAGCAAAATGTAAATTTATATTAAAGCGTAAAATTCTTTCTTAACTTTCACACAAAAAATCGTATTTAATGTAAAGAGTAAAACTCATACAGCTAGATTACGAGTTTTGTGTTATGAGTGAAAAAAACATTGTTATGCTTTATAAAGCTGCTTTTTCCCTAACCCTGCTATTACAAGTCTTGTAGGTATAGCTGTACCGCACACCTTTTTGGCCGTCACGCAATGTCACTACTGCAGTTTTTAAAAAGTCCTTTTTCAATGGGACTTCCATAGCGCCGGTATTACGAGTTTGCCTAGGAGGCCAAAAAAGTGAGTGGTACACCCTATAACCACAAGATTTGTACCGCCATCTAAAGTCAGTAGTTATGAGTTTTACGTTACAAAGCTGTAGCATAAAACTCATAACTAAAGTGTTAAAAAGTACACTAACGGGGGGGCGGAGCTATCTGCCGAAGAGACAAGTCGCACACACTAGGAGCTCCTGGCTATAAGTCCGATTCTAGAGGCTAATATATATAATCTACCATTGTTTGGAACTCCTATCTATATGTTAACCATGCATACTTGATTCATCGTCAAGATATAATGGTTTTGAGCAGGGGCTGTACCGCATGCCTAGCTAATGCTTTCCAGTGAGGCCACGAGGCTATCTACAAAGTGATGCAGATTAATTTCTGTGGAGCAGACTTATACCACATTTACTCAAGAGGTTGACAACCCTGACTAGCACCCAAGGCTATTGTATAAAAATCCCTATAGTCTTTATCATGGAGGATATAAGGCAGATGCTGGAGACTATCTTTGCAGATTTTGAAGCGGGAATAGTCCAAAGCTTTGATCGTCTGATGCAGACTGATCAATGGAGGATGCTAAGGTACTCGGATCATTTGTCACTACCCTCGGAAGCGCTGATACTTCTGGAGCCGCATTGGCGAGCTGAAAGAAGGGCCGAGGACCTGATCTCATGGGGAATGGCCGATCCCTGGGAGCAGACCTTGGCACATATACCCCATAAAACTGTGGAATCAGTGGATCTACAGGTCGGTATCCCAGCAAGCCTACCTAAACTGATACGATTGGGAATTAAGGGCCCTAACTACCCGATCTATGATCAGTACTTACCCGCCTCAATGATAGCCATATTGGAAGTTTTTGGGCATTTACCTAGAACAGAGAGAGGTGTCATAACGGCTCTGATGCTAGAGCCCTATACCCAGGAGGCTGAGTGGATTCAGACAGTAAATTCAAGAAGGCCCCATGATAACCATCCAAAACAAGCATTCAGTAGTACTGGCGTCACGCGTGGGATAGACTGATAAGCAGAAAAAAGCAAAAGGTTTTCACTCAGACACTCAGCTAGTTGCACGTCTATAATTATAGTAAAAGTCCAGCTGTCAATCCAATAGTAAAAAATGATGAGAAAAATTGTATTTGTTTATATAAATAATAATGTAATAATATATATGTGCATATTGTTTAATGGCTATTTTAATGCGTTTCTCTGCCTGCTGTTTTAACACTCTTGGTATAAAAGAGGAAAAAGACAATAAATCCCCTTCAGTCCGATATATAAGCTTCCTGCTTGAATATATTAAAGTCATTCAAGTATCATTGCGGTAGTACTTTAATATCTTAATGATTCCTTCAGAACCCCTAGTGTAACAACCGTGCTGTGACAAAGAATACTTGGCAAGTTATCTCAACATTTCCTTTGCTTTTCAAAATGTACCTCCTATTGCTCCCAGACCCCGGTCTGTCCACTGTTTGCGGTTGAGCTGCAGGGTAATTTTAACAGATATATATCAAAAGTTCTTACCCGCTGTGATTTCCAGGCTGCTCCCAGACTCCGGTCTGTCCACACAACGCGGCTGAGCTCCTAGTGCTCCCAGACCCCGGTCTGTCCACTATTTGCGGCTGAGCTATTTTTCGTTTGCAGGTTTATTTTTCGTTGCTGACAGACTCCAGTCCGTTCACTCTGCGCGACTGTGCAAGCTTCCGGGTGCTTCTGACGTAACTCGTAGTCACACCTCCTCATTTGCTACGGTCCACTAGGGGTTCACTCTTGGAGCTCAATTCGGCAGGAAAAAACAGCAAACTGGCAAAAAGGTTTATGCACGTTCCATCAAGTGTATAAAGCGGATGCTGCTGGTAATAGACGGCTTTGCAGGCTGTTTACTGGTTTTCTGGCAAATTTATAAACTGAAATGTCCAAAAAGGAAGGATGCCAGTAAACAAAGTAAAACTTGTAAACTTTATTTTAGTAATTTAAAAGTAATGGGACAACATATCCCCCCTAGCTAACAAACAAAGACTAACATGTTTCGGCGTGAGCCGTATTCACAGTCCTTAAAAATTTCAATCAATTTACTCATTTAAAAAGCCCTCACTGGGCTCCTATTGGTCAAAGAAAATTGCAAACAATTAACCATTAGTAGTGCTGGGGGAAAGAAAAAGGGAGTATGTTCAGTGTTTAATATGATCATATACAAAATTCAAAATATATGTATCTGTGAACCAATTCATAGCCACAATTTATTGGTTGCAGTTATATCCTTATTAAACCACCATATATGTTATTCTGACTGATTCTATGTGTTTACAAAAAATCTTCTGAATATAGAATTATTTTACTCCCCTGTGCAAAATCGTATTTTATTATAATCTCTTAGGTTATTTTAATCTGACGTTCATTCTGATAGCTGCTAATTATATAGTTTAAATTTTGTCTTATAGCTAAGGAGGAGGTCTTGTTCACATATCCAAGTAATGTGTTAATTCTTTATTATTGAAGAAACAGGAGACCTTTATTGTTTCGGTATAGATAGATAAGGTTACTGAAGTTTTTAATCTGTGAAAGGGACCTATTCAAGGAAGGTTATACTTAAATGAAAACACATTATTTTGTGTCTAACTCCAAATGGATTCTATCAGATGTACTATTCCATCGTCTCAAAATTGTACAGTCAGAAATTCTTATTAGCCCTAAGGGCTCTACTTAATGCTGAGTTACTTATAATTATTAATTTGTAAGTCCGAAATTATTATGACTGTAAAAACAGTCAATCCCAATAGTTGATGAAGTCATATTCAGAGTTCAGACCAAGAGGTATCTTGGTCCGAAGCCTGAATATCCAATACATTTCTTGACGGGACATAATCTTAAATTTGTCCCCTCCTCTTTTATGAGGTTTTATCTTTTCTATGATTTTCCATCTCAGGGAATCACAGTTTTTGTCATGTTTATTTACGAAATGGTCGACCAGGGGTGTGCTGATTTTCCCTATGTTTATAGTAGACAGATGCTCGCGAATGCGGGATCTTACCTCCCTTGTGGTCAACCCTACGTATTGCAAATTACATTGAGAGCAGTATACCAGATATATGCAGTATGTTGCTCTACAGTTTAAGCATTCTGTTATGTTGAAGACTTCTCCAGTAACTGCAGAACTGAAGGTGGTACCCACTTGGACATGCTCACATGCCTTACAGCTCGAATACCCACATCTAAATGTTCCTGTGTGTCTTAGCCATGAGGAGGGCTCTGTGTTTGGTCCTTTCATTCTCAATTGAGATGGTGATACAACGTTACCTATCGTTTTACTCCTTCTGTACGAGAACCTACAGCCACTCGTAGCTGTTTCAATTAGGTAATCCTCTGCTACTAGTAGCCTAAAGTGTTTGCATATTATTCCACAGATTTGTTGGTACTGGTTGGAATAATCAGTTACAAAAGTTAGCTTGTTTGCCTGCTTACTCTGATTCTTTTTAACATCCTTTAATAGGTTGTTTCTATCCAAGCTAGTCACTTCACGTCTGGCTCTTTTGATCACACTTTTGCCATATCCTCTTTCCAACAGCCTGTTTTGCAAGTCATCCGCATGATTTTCAAAACTCTCAGATCGTGTGCAATTTCTTTTTAAACGGACAAACTGTCCTTTGGCTATTGAGTAGGGGACATGGCGAGGGTGGCAACTTCTAGCATGTAATAGGCTATTCCCAGATATTGGTTTTCTATATACTTCAGAGGTAATTACACCTGTAGGCCACCCCTTCAGTTCAAGGTCCAAATAGTGTATTTTGGATTCATTGTATTCATAGGTGAAATCCAAGTTCAAATCGTTTAATCGCAAGGATTCAACGAATGACACAGCTTGTTCTTCACTTCCCCTCCAAATTATTAGCAAGTCGTCTATGAAACGACAATACAGACCGATGTGAGATTTGAGGGAGTCGTCACCTGCATAGATGTGGGACCCCTATTTTTCAGCTGTGTCATTCGTTGAATCCTTGCGATTAAACAATTTGAACTTGGATTTCACCTATGAATACAATGAATCCAAAACTAATTAAACTATATAATTAGCAGCTATCAGAATGAACGTCAGATTAAAATAACCTAAGAGATTATAATAAAATACGATTTTGCACAGGGGAGTAAAATAATTCTATATTCAGAAGATTTTTTGTAAACACATAGAATCAGTCAGAATAACATATATGGTGGTTTAATAAGGATATAACTGCAACCAATAAATTGTGGCTATGAATTGGTTCACAGATACATATATTTTGAATTTTGTATATGATCATATTAAACACTGAACATACTCCCTTTTTCTTTCCCCCAGCACTACTAATGGTTAATTGTTTGCAATTTTCTTTGACCAATAGGAGCCCAGTGAGGGCTTTTTAAATGAGTAAATTGATTGAAATTTTTAAGGACTGTGAATACGGCTCACGCCGAAACATGTTAGTCTTTGTTTGTTAGCTAGGGGGGATATGTTGTCCCATTACTTTTAAATTACTAAAATAAAGTTTACAAGTTTTACTTTGTTTACTGGCATCCTTCCTTTTTGGACATTTCAGTTTATAGACTGATAAGCCTCACATAGAAGGGTTAGTTATTTGCCTACACGGTGACTGGTTGAGACTCTATGAAGCCATATATCTTTATTGGAACAGATAATGTTGACAAGGAGGCCTCCAGACTCAGGACTTCTTATATTTATAAAACCCCTGGATTCACCTACATATAGTTTACATAAGCTGATTAGACTTATTAGTTAGTTGTGAATAATATATATTCAGTTTCTTAATTGCCTGAAGTTGCTTACATTACCTTGCCTGGTATGTAACTAATCCTATAGAGTATTTGCACAACTGTATTTAGCATATATTTGTGACCACTAATGTGGGTGAGGAACATCCCCTCCTTGGATTGGTAGCTTACAATACTCAGCTCATTACTAATATTATAGATATCCTCCCCACTATTAACCTTGCCTAGTATGTACTTTTGCTGCTATATATCTTAAGTATTGGCCTCACATTCTGCCTGCAAAACCGTGTAACAGACTAAATCCTATTTATATTCGGATACCTGCTCCTACAGCGTATCCCATTGCAAAAGTTATATTCATGTCATAACTGGGATCAAACATACAATTCAATACACTAGCTTTTATGAAGGTCATAAACCTGAGCCTCTTGTTTAGTGTATACACACGTTTCATTTATATGTACTGGTGAGACCTGCTAGTTTATACCCGGCTCATAATTCAGTCTCTTCTCTAGATTTATACATTTATTCCGGTATTATACCCGAGTTTTATTCTATTCTCAGTACGCTGTTTTCTCTTTTTCATGCATATTTTAGTCTTCCTAATATGTTTTTTTACACCATATGATGCTGGATTTGAGTTGATATGGAAAAAATTTGCTCAAAACCGTTTATAACACTTATAGCCCCTACTTCCTATAGTTATTATGCATTGCTGAAACCATTTATAATAATAATGGTTATGTAATAATTTATATGTTTGCCTACTATGCAATATACAAGTTTGATATGATAAGTGGGGTAGCAGATCTGTTTTTCAGCTAGGTATTAGTTATTTTATCTAATTAGCCATTTAATAGGGTGTTGGTTTTGGAGTCCATCATGCATAGCAATATTTATACCCTCCTGTAACTATAGCTCCCCTAAGTTTAGCTTTGACCTCCCCAAAATGTTGTTTATTTGATAAGCAAAGGAACGCAGATTCTAAAGAACCTTTCCCTTTAATTTTAAAATCACATGTTTTACTCTGTGTTTAATACAATGACCAATTTGGATATTCTGCTTCGGATGTTGATAACATATAAAGAATATGTGACAAAATTGATGTTTCTGCTCTAGATTAATATGCTGCCATAGTTTATATTCTGTATTCAACATGCAGGTTAATACTCTTGCCTATCACAAGTCAATATTCAGAAACAGCTGTTCTTCTATATACTCTTATGCCACCTGATTCCTTTATATTTAATGTTATTATGCTTGTTTACCATAATATTACCCCTTCCCCTATTTTTGATGGTTATATACACTATATATACTATATGTTTACTATATGATTAATATGTGTCAATAGTACTCAAAAGGTCCAAAAGGGACCTTATATTAATGTAACCCTCCGGTAATTTTTCATAATAGATGTGTAGGAGGTCCAAAGTGGCCTCAATTATGTGCTGGAGGTGGAAAACTGAGGAATAGCATTTGATTTTGTTTTCATTCTGCTCTGCAGGTATTATTTAGATAGTTGGTTACGTTATTGTATTCCACTTTATTTTACATTTATGTACCTAACTGCTCATATGACATTCCATTTCTATGGAACATACTCCTGTTTATTCTTGCTATTTCACAATGGAATTCCTGTATGTTTATTTCTTAATCCTCAATAAAAATATTAATAAAAAAAAAAGTACACTAACACCCATAAACTACCTATTAACCCCGAAACCAAGGCCCTCCCGCATCGCAAACACTAAAATAAAATTATTAACCCCTAATCTGCCGCTCTCGGCATCGCCACCACTAAATAAAATTATTAACCCCTATTCTGCCGCTCTCCTACATCGTCACCTCTATAATAAACCTATTAACCCTAAACCGCTGCCCTCCCGCATCGCAAACACTATTTAAAGATTATTAACTCCTAATCTGCCGTCCGACCACACCGCCACTATAATAAACATATTAACCACTAAACCGCAAGACGACCACAACAAAATATACTAAAATAAATTATTAATCCCTAAACCTCTGACCTTCCACATCACTAACTCTACATAAATATATTAACCCCTAACCCTAAGCCTAACACCCCCTAACTTAAATATAATTAAAATAAATCTAAATAAACCTTACAATTATTAAATAAATAATTCCTATTTAAAACTAAATACATACTTACCTGTAAAATAAAACCTTAGCTAGCTACAATATAACTAATAGTTATACTGTAGCTATCTTAGGTTTTATTTTTATTTCACAGGTAAGTTTATATTTATTTTAACTATTTAGACTAGTTAGTAAATAGTTATTAACTATTTAATAACTACCTAGCTAAAATAAATACAGTTACCTGTAAAATAAAACCTAACCTGCCTTACACTAAAAAGTAACAATACAATAAAATAAAATTAAATTATTAAAATACAATTGTCTAAATTACAAAAAAAATAAACACTAAATTACAAAAAATAAAAAATGAAATTATCAAAAATAAAAACGAATTACTCCTAATCTAAAAGCCCTATCAAAATAAAAAAAATAAAAAAAAACCTAGCCTACACTAAACTGCCAATGGCCCTTAAAAGGGCCTTTTGTAGAACATTCTCCCAAAGAAATCAGCTCTTTTACCTGTAAAAAAAAAAAATACAAACACCCCCCAACAGTAAAACCCACCAAACAACCAACCAACCCCCCAAATAAAAACCTAATCTAAATAAACCAAAGCTAACCATTGCCCTTAAAAGGGCATTTGTATGGGCATTGCCCTTAAAAGGGCATTTAGCTCTTTTACAATGCCCAAACCCTAAGCTAAAAAAAAAAAAACACCCAAAAAACCCTTAAAAAAAACCTAACACTAACCCCGATGATCCATTTACAGTTATCTAAGTCCGGACATCCATCCTCTTCTAGCCGACAAAGTCATCATCCAGGCGGCAAGAAGTCTTCATCCATACGGCATCTTCTATCTTGATCCATCCCGTGCGGAGCAGGTCCATCTTCAAGACATCCGGCGCAGAGCATCCTCTTCTTACGATCGTCGCTGGAAAATGAAGTTTCACTTTAAGTGATGTCATCAAAGATGGCGTCCCTTACATTCCTATTGGCTGAAAGATTTCTATCAGCCAATAGGAATTAAAGGGGAAAAAATCCTATTGACTGTTGCAATCAACCAATAGGATTGAGCTTTCATCCTATTGGCTGATCCAATCAGCCAATAGGATTGAGCTCTCATTCTATTGGCTGTTCCATTGTCGGGGTTAGTGTTAGGTTTTTTAAGGGTTTTTTGGGTGTGGGTTTTTTTAGCTTACGATTTGGGCAATGTAAAAGAGCTAAATGCCCTTTTAAGGGCAATGCCCATCCAAATGCCCATTTGCCTAGTATGTACTTTTGCTGCTATATATCTTAAGTATTGGCCTCACATTCTGCCTGCAAAACCGTGTAACAGACTAAATCCTATTTATATTCGGATACCTGCTCCTACAGCGTATCCCATTGCAAAAGTTATATTCATGTCATAACTGGGATCAAACATACAATTCAATACACTAGCTTTTATGAAGGTCATAAACCTGAGCCTCTTGTTTAGTGTATACACACGTTTCATTTATATGTACTGTTGAGACCTGCTAGTTTATACCCGGCTCATAATTCAGTCTCTTCTCTAGATTTATACATTTATGCCGATATTATACCCGAGTTTTATTCTATTCTCAGTACGCTGTTTTCTCTTTTTCATGCATATTTTAGTCTTCCTAATATGTTTTACACCATATGATGATGGATTTGAGTTGATATGGAAAAAATTTGCTCACAACCGTTTATAACACTTATAGCCCCTACTTCCTATAGTTATTATGCATTGCTGAACCCATTTATAATAATAATGGTTATGTAATAATTTATATGTTTGCCTACTATGCAATATACAAGTTTGATATGATAAGTGGGGTAGCAGATCTGTTTTTCAGCTAGGTATTAGTTATTTTATCTAATTAGCCATTTAATAGGGTGTTGGTTTTGGAGTCCATCATGCATAGCAATATTTATACCCTCCTGTAACTATAGCTCCCCTAAGTTTAGCTTTGACCTCCACAAAGGAACACAGATTCTAAAGAACCTTTCCCTTTAATTTTAAAATCACATGTTTTACTCTGTGTTTAATACAATGACCAGTTTGGATATTCTGCTTCGGATGTTGATAACATATAAAGAATATGTGACAAAATTGATGTTTCTACTCTAGATTAATATGCTGCCATAGTTTATATTCTGTATTCAACATGCAGGTTAATACTCTTGCCTATCACAAGTCAATATTCAGAGACAGCTGTTCTTCTATATACTCTTATGCCACCTGATTCCTTTATATTTAAATGTTATTATGCTTCTTTACCATAATATACCCCTTCCCCTATTTTTGATGGTTATATACACTATATATACTATATGTTTACTATATGATTAAAGGGACAGTCTAGTCCAAAATAAACTTTCATGATTCAGATAGGGCATGTAATTTTAAACAATTTTCCAATTTACTTTTATCACCAATTTTGCTTTGTTCTCTTGGTATTCTTAGTTGAAAGCTTAACCTAGGAGGTTCATATGCTAATTTCTTAGACCTTGAAGGCCGCCTCTTAAGAATGCATTTTAACAGGTTTTTCACCACTAGAGGGTGTTAGTTCATGAATTTCATATAGATAACACTGTGCTCATGCACGTGAAGTTACCTGGGAGCTATCACTGATTGGCTAAACTGCAAGTCTGTCAAAAGAACTGAAAAAAGGGGCAGTTTGCAGAGGCTCAGATACAAGATAATCACAGAGGTAAAAAATATATAAATATAACTGTGTTGGTTATGCAAAACTTGGGAATGGGTAACAAATGGATTATCTATCTTTTAAAACAATAACAATTCTGGTGTAGACTGTCCCTTTAATATGTGTCAATAGTACTCAAAAGGTCCAAAAGGGACCTTATATTGTAACCCCCCGGTAATTTTTCATAATAGATGTGTAGGAGGTCCAAAGTGGCCTCAATTATGTGCTGGAGGTGGAAAACTGAGGAATAGCATTTGATTTTGTTTTCATTCTGCTCTGCAAGTATTATTTAGATAGTTGGTTACGTTATTGTATTCCACTTTATTTTACATTTATGTACCTAACTGCTCATATGACATTCCATTTCTACGGAACATACTCCTGTTTATTCTTGCTATTTCACAATGGAATTCCTGTATGTTTATTTCTTAATCCTCAATAAAAATATTAATAAAAAAAAAAAAGTACACTACCACCCATAAACTACCTATTAACCCCGAAACCAAGGTCCTCCCGCATCGCAAACACTAAAATAAAATTATTAACCCCTAATCTGCTGCTCTCGACATCGCCACCACTAAATAAAATTATTAACCCCTATTCTGCCGCTCTCCTACATCGTCGCCACTATAATAAACCTATTAACCCTAAACCGCTGCCCTCCCGCATCGCAAACACTATTTAAAGATTATTAACTCCTAATCTGCCGTCTGACCACACCGCTACTATAATAAACATATTAACCACTAAACCGCAAGACCCCCACAACAAAATATACTAAAATAAATTATTAACCACTAAACCTATGACCTTCCACATCACTAACTCTACATAAATATATTAACCCCTAACCCTAAGCCTAACACCCCCTAACTTAAATATAATTAAAATAAATCTAAATAAACCTTACAATTATTAAATAAATAATTCCTATTTAAAACTAAATACATACTTACCTGTAAAATAAAACCTTAGCTAGCTACAATATAACTAATAGTTATACTGTAGCTATCTTAGGTTTTATTTTTATTTCACAGGTAAGTTTATATTTATTTTAACTATTTAGACTAGTTAGTAAATAGTTATTAACTATTTAATAACTACCTAGCTAAAATAAATACAAAGTTACCTGTAAAATAAATGAATAAACCAAAAGTATGCAGGGTGAGGAAGAGGTTAGTGTGGCCGTGAGAATCACTTAGTGTAATATGGTAATTGGGTGACAGTTCCAGTAAAAAAACAATACATACAAGAAGCAAGTTGCAAAATGTTGTTAGAAATGTTCCTTTACAGCAGACATGCTGCTCCGTGTGTGTGGAATACTATTGCTGCCAAGTGTCCACAATAAGAAGAGGGAAGTAAATCCCTGTGTTCAATATAAGGAAACAGTACCTGCTTACAAGTAGTATGGCTGCGTCTGAAAGCTGGCTGAACACACTCACTGATCTGTCCCCACGAAGTCCAGGCTCCGTCACAGATGCTACCGGTGAGCCACTACGCACCTTTGCTGCTACTTATCTCTCCTTTGTTTTCCAGTCGTCCCTGCGAAGACCAGGCTTCGTCACAGTGGGTCCCAGTGAGAAAACGCTACACCGATGCACAGATACTTGCTTCTCTGAAGCCGTCAAACCGGAAGTGACCGCAATTCTCTGTGAACCAATGGGGGAGCTGGAAGCAGGAGGTGCGTCCGTGGGCTTGTGCGTCTCAGCCAATACAAGTTTCCAGACGTCTGTGCTGTAAATTGTCTCTTAAAAAAGCTGACTCAACGGCTCGCCACTTAGGAAGTGTTACTGCTCATAAGGGCAACCCAAAAAGAGAGCATAGAGCAGTAACGGTGAAGTAAAACATAGCTTTTATTATGGCAAAAGCATTAAAAAGTTCATGGAGGAACAAAGATACACATGGAATAAAACCAGTACTGAAATTATCAAAAATAAAAACGAATTACTCCTAATCTAAAAGCCCTATCAAAATAAAAAAAAATAAAAAAAAAACCTAGCTTACACTAAACTGCCAATGGCCCTTAAAAGGGCCTTTTGTAGAGCATTCTCCCAAAGAAATCAGCTCTTTTACCTGTAAAAAAAAAATACAAACACCCCCAACAGTAAAACCCACCAAACAACCAAACAACCCCCCAAATAAAAACCTAATCTAAATAAACCGAAGCTAACCATTGCCCTTAAAAGGGCATTTGTATGGGCATTGCCCTTAAAAGGGCATTTAGCTCTTTTACAATGCCCAAACCCTAAGCTAAAAAAAAAACCACCCAAAAAACCCTTAAAAAAACCTAACACTAACCCCCGATGATCCATTTACAGTTATCTAAGTCCGGACATCCATCCTCTTCCAGCCGACGAAGTCATCATCCAGGCGGCAAGAAGTCTTCATCCAGATGGCATCTTCTATCTTCATCCATCCCGTGCGGAGCAGGTCCATCTTCAAGACATCCGGCGCAGAGCATCCTCTTCTTACGCTCGTCACTGGAAAATGAAGTTTCACTTTAAGTGATGTCATCAAAGATGGCGTCCCTTACATTCCTATTGGCTGAAAGATTTCTATCAGCCAATAGGAATTAAAGGGGGAAAATCCTATTGGCTGTTGCAATCAGCCAATAGGATTGAGCTTTCATCCTATTGGCTGATCCAATCAGCCAATAGGATTGAGCTCTCATTCTATTGGCTGTTCCATCGTCGTGGTTAGTGTTAGGTTTTTTTAAGGTTTTTTTTGGGTGTGGGTTTTTTTAGCTTACGATTTGGGCAATGGTTAGCTTAGGTTTATCTAGATTTTTTTATTTGGGGGTTGGTTGGTTGGGTGGTGGGTTTTACTGTTGGGGGTGTTTGTATTTTTTTTTACAGGTAAAAGAGCTGATTTCCTTGGGGCCATGCCCCACAGAAGGACTTTTAAGGGCCTTTGGCAGTTTAGTATAGGCTAGGGTTTTTTTTATTTTGGGGGGCTTTTTTATTTTGATAGGGCTATTAGATTAGGAGTAATTCACTTTTATTTTTGATAATTTCATTTTATTTTATTTTTTGTAATTTAGAAAATTAGATTTTAATAATTTAATTAATTTTATTTTATTGTAACGTTAGTTTTTAGTGTAAGGCAGGTTAGGTTTTATTTTACAGGAAACTGTATTTATTTTAGTAATGGTAGTTATTAAATAGTTAATAACTATTTACTAACTAGTTTACCTAGTTAAAATAAATACAAACTTACCTGTGAAAAAAAAATAAAACCTAAGATAGCTACAATATAACTGTTAGTTATTTTGTAGCTAGCTTAGGTTTTATTTTACAGGTAAGTATGTATTTAGTTTTAAATAGGAATTATTTAGTTAATAATTGTAAGGTTTATTTAGATTTATTTTAATTATATTTAAGTTACGGGTGTCAGGGTTAGATTTAGGCTTAGGGTTATGTTAGGGTTAGGTTTAGGGGTTAATATATTTATTTAGTGTTAGTGATGTTGGAGGCCAGAGGTTTAGGGCTTAATAACTTTAGTATAGGGGCAGCGACATTGGGGCGGCAGATTAGGGGTTAATAACTGTAATGTAGGTGGCAGCGATGTTAAGGGCGGCAGATTAGGGATTAATATTTTTATTTAGGTGGCGGCTATGTTAAGGGCGGCAGATTAAGGGTTAACATTTTTAATTAGGTGGTGGCGATGTTAAGGGCGGCAGATTAGGGGTTAATAACATTATGTAGGTGGCAGCGATGTTGGGGACGGCAGATTAGGGGTGTTTAGACATGGTTTTTATGTTAGGGTGTTAGGTTTAAACATAACTTTTTCTTTCCCCATAGACATCAATGGGGCTGCTTTACGGAGCTTTTGTTTCTACGATCACAGGTGTGATCTTTTTTGCTGGCTCTCCCTATTGATGCCTATGGGGAAATCAAGCACGAGCACATCAAAGCAGCGCTTGATTTCGGTGCGGTATGAAGCTCAATGCCTCTATATCGCCCGCACAAGCCTGCTTTTTCAAAACTTGACATAGCAGCGCTATAGGGAGGTGAAATAACGCCGCTTTTGTGGCGGTCATTAATTTCCCTATAGCGCTGAAAACTCGTAATCTAGCTGATAGTTAACAATGTAATTTCTGAAAACACAGTTGAAATTGTAATTAATTATTATTATTATTATTATTATTATAATCAGTTATTTGTAGAGCTCCAACAGATTCCGCAGCGCTATAAACATAGGCAGAATACAAGGAAACATTTATAGGGATCAGGGTACAGGGCCCTGCCAAGAGTCGCACTGTTGTAGTCAGCTCTAAAGAAGGTGATCTACAGACAGCATGGCTCTTAGGCTTACATGCTAAGGGGGTTCAAGGGGATAGCAAAGGAGGAGAGAAAACGGTATAAAGAAAGGTTAGTGTAGGTTGTATGCATCCCTGTACAGTGAAGTCTTTAGGGAGCGCTTGAAGTTTTCAAAACTAGGGGAGAGTTTTGTGGAGCAAGACAGATAGTTCCACAAGATGTGAGCCAGTCTGGAGACATCCTGTAAGCGGGAGTGTGAAGAGGTAACAAGAGAGGTGGAGAGTAGGAGGTCATTAGCAGAGAGAAGGGGACGGGAGGGAGAGTATCTGGAGACAAGGTCTAAGATATAGGGGGGAGCAGTGCAGTTGAGGGCTTTGTATGTCAGAGTGAGAATTTTGTGTTTAATCCTGGAGGCAAGAGGAAGCCAGTGAAGGGATTGGCAGAGAGATGCAGCAGATGAAGAGCAACATGTAAGGAGGATGAGACTGGCAGAGGCATTGATTATGGATTGAAAAGGAGCTAGGCGGCAGCTGGGGAGACCAGAGAGGACAGAGTTGCAGTAATCAAGGCAGGAAAGGATGAGAGAGTGGATTGTGTAAGGAAATGTCTAATTTTAGAGATGTTTTTAAGGTGGAAGTGGCAGGATTTAGCCAAGGACTGAATGTGAGGAGTTAAAGAAAGATCTGAGTCAAGTGTGACCCCAAGACATCGGGCATGCGGGATAGGGGTAATGATGGAGTTGTCGACAGTTAGAGAGATTGGGGTGGAGATTTTGGAAGTAGGAGGGAAAATAAGGAGCACAGTTTTGGAGAGATTTAGCTTGAGGTAGTGAGAGGACATCCAGGAAGAGATGTGAGAAAGACAGTTAGTGACACGGGTTACCAAGAAAGGAGATAGGTCTGGTGCAGAGAAGTAGATTTGGGTGTCATGGCATACAAATAATATTGGAACCCATGGGACTTTATTAGGGAACCTAATGAGGACGTGTAGATTGAGAAGAGAAGGTGACCGAGGACAGAGCCTTCCGGTACCCTAACAGAAAGTAGTGACGGGGCAGAGGAGGCCCCAGAGAAGGCTACACTAAATGTATGGTTTGACAGGTAGGGAGAGAACCACGAGAGGGCTGTGTCACAAATGCCGAAGGATTGGAGGGTTTGGAGCAAAATAGGGTGGTCAACAGTATCAAATTAAGATGTCAAAAATCCAAATGTTCTTTTTGTTTCTATAGTAAAATGAGTCTTGCAGCTTTGGCAAGTGGGTGGATCAAAGGCATTCCTTGGGTGTATATTAAGTCTTCTCAAAATTTTAATTGGAAATATCTAACCATATTACACCTGCAGATCTTGCTGTTTTGTCTCATTAAATTTAAGCTGGTAAGTTTTTTCAAAACATACAATTTGTACATGCTTAAAATTATAACAAACAACACAAAGAGCAGCAGCACTTGTCCAAATATAACAGGTAAATGTATTGAGGTACAGAGAAACAGAAACACAACGTTTTGGGACTTAGCCCTTAATCATGTGAACAATTTGGGTATTACCTGCACCACCACTTATACCGAAAAGGTGTGTAATTTACCAGGTGCACATTACATCATAATTACACATTCTTGTTTATAACCCCTCTATTGGTAGGTCAGTACATTACATCTTTAATACATTCCCCAAAAAATACATACCCACAAAACACAAAATAAAACAAAAGCAGAAAATTAAACCACCACCCCCCAAAGGTAATCACTGATATCACTCTGAAAAAAGACATATCATAACACTTCATAGAAATAGGGACCAATTAAATTCACAATTCAGGTCTCTAGAGTACATTGTATCCAATTTAAAAACCCAAAAGGATTCTCATCTCTTCAGGATCATCTCCCTATTACCCACTCTCCTGGGTCTCTTAACCTGTTCTATCGCTTGGAATTTAAGTTGAGATAAATGGTGTCCTGTCTATAACAGGGATAGAATGGAATACGCAAGTGGTAGTATAAGAGATATAGATGATGAGTCATCTTTGGTTGTTACACTATTCTCTAAGTCCATGTATATACTTGCTTTACTACTGTTACGATCTGAAACTATTTTGAAACCACAATATTTTATTCACTTTTGAGTCATATCCATGTTGTCTACCTGTTAAGACAGACTGTCTAATTCCCCCTTACACATTATTCTGTTCTAGGAACCATGATATAATATGGTATATTAGGGGAGTTCCAATAGGTTCAGTGACATATAGGGTTCTTCTTTTGACTAAAACAAAATTATATACCAACCCTTCTGCTTACAGTCATAGGCCAGACGAGGTTGCTAGTATACACTATTGCTATCTATATCTTATAAGTTATTCAACCCCTCTGTTATTATGCTATTTGTGTTCTAATGGTATATAGTCTGGGTGAATTTTTTTTTTTTTTTAAAGTTTTTAAAAGGCTTTTTTGAATTCAAAAAAGAGCTTACAAGTTGTACTTTAAGTGTACGCAGCATACAACAAACAAGGATAGCATAGCATAGCAATGTCAAACAATGTCAGGAAAAGAAGAAAAGGGGGGGGGAGGAGATGGAGAGGGGGGAGGGGGGGAAGATCAATAAGGGAATCATGGTTAAAGTCCCAAACTTTTGGCCTCCGTTGGGCAGGTTTTAAATGTCTGTCTCTAATGCTGTGGGCCTCACAAGGACCTCCATCCGAGTCTTATTGGAGTGATGAGATGAGATTCATTGATAGTGCAGGCCAGTCTGAGCATCAAAACAACATATTGACAGAAGCACTGAGCCTATATGTTAATATGAAAGGCTTTAGACAGAAAAATATAATTGTCAGGGTGAAGGTGGTGGGGCCTGGGGGTACTTGTGTTTTGGAGGTTGAGGGAGTGGATTGCTAAGTGTGGGTTTAAGTTTGTTCTCCGTCCTTTGATAGTGTACCCTGTCTCCACCGGCCTCCCCTCTATTGGCTGTATGAGTGTTCCTGTAGGTCTTGGGTGGATGGGGGTGTATTTATATGTTTGGGCGTGTGATAGGGTAGCCTACCCCTGTCGTGTGACTCATGCATCTCGTCTGTGTTCTATTTCCTGCCTATGTGAGTCTGTTTTTGTATTGTGTCCATTCGAGTAGCATGTATTCGTGCAGTTCTAAAGTCTCATTTTTGATATGGTGGTACCTTTCTAACTGTAACAGGCTGTCTACCTGTTCCCTCCATTCCCCCAGCCCTGGGATGTCTCATGATTTCCATTTGCGGGGAATTAGAAGTTTTGCACTGTTTAGCATGTTAGCATTAGGGCCCTAAGGGCTTTATTCTCCACCTTAGGGAGGTCAAGGTATAAAAGTGACTTTGGGTCGTTTTGGATTGTTTTTCCTACTACTCTTGTGATGTGTGTTAATATCTCTACCCAATATGAGTCTAATTTGGGGCAGCTCCACCAGATGTGCATCAATGTACCCTCACCTCCACAACCTCTCCAACACTTCCCATTAGCTGTTTTATAGATTTTTTGCAATCTACTAGGCGTGAGGTACCAGCGTGACAAGTACTTGTAACTGGATTCCTGGATTCTGGTGGAGATTGATGTTTTTTTTGGGATTTCAAATGCCTTCCACCAGTCTTGGACCGATATGTCCGCACCCAGCTCCCTTTCCCACATTTTTGTATACGTTGGTAGTGTGTGTCTGTCCGGCTGTAAAAGCATCTTGTACAATAGTGAAATAGCATGCCTAACAGGTGTTTGTTGTACACATAATGTTTCGAATACTGTCAGGGGTCTGGTCAGGAACTCCCTGTGTTTGTGTGTTCCTATTAAATGTTTCAATTGGGCATACACGAACCATTTCACGTTCCCTTCACCTAGTAGTTCCTGTAGCTCGGCTATTGCTCTTAGGTTTTTACCGTCTAGTAGTGAGTGTAGTGTTTTGTCTCTGAGGGGGTACCCTTCTCTGGGTGAGTTTTTTTTTTAAGTTCCAGGGTAGTGCTGGATTATTCTGAAGAGGTGTTAGTGGGGAATGGGTAGAGGAAATTCCTACTGTGGTGTTAATCAGTTTGTCCCAAGTGTTGTAGAACTCTCTCAGCAGGGGATATGTTGTTACCACCTTATGTCTCTGTTTTGCGTCCAGCCAGGCCTGTAGGCCAGCGTTATCAGTGTCCAAGACAGCACAGTCCAGGCTGACCCACACCTTGTTTGGGTTGCCGTGACTCCAGTCTAGTAATCTCTGGAGCGCGATGGCTCGCCTATACTCGTTGAAGTTGGGCACCCCCATCCCTCCCCCCTCTCTCGGCAGGTATAGTGTTTGTTTTGAGATTCTTGGTCTAGTTTCTTTCCAAATATAGTGTTCTATATGTGATTGCAAATTATTAATAAAACCCGGTGGCAGGGGAACTGGGGCGGTTTGTAGGACGTAGAGTATTCTTGGGAGAATATTCATCTTAATGACATTGATCCGGCCCAGCCAGGAAATGGATTTATTCTGCCATCTGGAGAGGTCTGCTACAATTTCTCCTTTTAGCGCCTTGTAATTGGCCTGAAATGTTACCTGGGGATCTGGGGATAAGTAAATTCCTAGATATTTCATCTTGTTTTGTTGTTGTTTTAGGGGGCAGTCGTGTAGCAGTCTGGGCAAGTCCTCATGTGCATATGTGATATTTAGGTATTCTGATTTATTGAGGTTTAGGTGGAAGTTAGACACCTTCCCATATTCCTCAAAAAGTTCTAATGCTCTCGGCAGTGATGTGTCCACGTTGATAAGGGTTAGGAGGACATCATCTGCGTACAGCGCCAGTTTATGCTCGATCTCCCCCACTCTAATCCCTGTGGTGTGCGTATTATGCCTTATCTTTTGTGCCAGGACCTCCATTACCAAGACTAATAGGATTGGGGAAAGGGGGCAGCCCTGTCTTGTTCCATTTTGTATTGTGAACATGTCGGACAGCAGGCCATTGACCTTGACTTGCGCCGCTGGCTGGCTGTATAGTTCAAAGATTTGAGCTATGAAGTTATCGCTAAATTTCATGGCAGTAAGTGTCCCCTTCAGGAACCGCCAATGGACCCTGTCAAATGCTTTTTCTGCATCAGTGGACACTAGGACCATTGGCAGCCCCTGATTTTGAGCGTGTGAGGTCAGCTGCATAACCTTTAGGGTATTGTCCCTTGCCTCTCTTCCCGGTATGAACCCTGTTTGGTCCGGGTGTACCAATTCTGGGAGATATTTGTTAATTCTCGTAGCTAGGACCTTTGCATATATTTTTATATCCGAATTGAGAAGCGAGATGGGCCTAAAGTGTTCAGGTCTGTCAGGGGTTTTACCTGGCTTTGGCAGCACTGTGATGTAGGCCGAAAGCATCTGTTTTGGGAAGCCTCCCTCTGTTGCTAGTGCGTTGAAAAGTGAGGTAAGTGGGGTCAGAATGTGGTGCAAAAACGTTTTATAGTATCTTATTTCTAGCCCATCTGGGCCCAGACTTTTCCCATTTGGCATGCTTTTAATGGTGTTTTTAACTTCTTCTGTTGTGATTGGAGTGTCAAGGTGTTTTGAGGCCTCCTCCGAGAGATGGGTAAGGTCTACTCTGGCCAGGTATTCATCAATGTCTGTCTGTTTACTTTGGTTGTCAAGGTTATATAATTTTTCATAGTACCTCCTCAAGGTCTCTGCTATTTTTACACTGTTTCTGCAGGTGGTGCCTGTCTCATCTATTATGTCATATATGTGTGTGTTTAATTGACTGCGTTTAAGTGTTCGTGCTAATGTGGTGCCAATCTTGTCCTTATTGTCAAAATATTTCTGCTGCAGGGTAGCATACATTTGCTGTTGTTGTTTGAGGAGATGGTTCTGTAGGTCGTTTCTGGCTTGATGTAGTGATTTCTTAGCTATGTCTGAGGCTGGGTTTCTTTTGTGTTCCCCTTCCCAGTATCTGATTTGCGCCAGTGTTGAATTGAGATACTGTCTGTTGGATTTTTTGTTTCTGGCTTTGTGCTTTATGAATTCCCCTCTGATTGTACACTTATGGGCCTCCCAGACTGCTGCATTAGAGGTGTCTGTGGGCATATTTTCCCTGAAGTAGTATGTCAGAGTGGAGTCAATGTCCATTTTAATTAGTGGGTGGTCTAGTGTTTGTTCGTCTAATTTCCATAGGAATGGTAGAATCGGGGCACTGGGTCAATCAATAAAGCACCTTACTGGGGCGTGATCTGACCATGTGAGTGGTAGTATACTAGAATCTCTTATCTTTGAAAGTCCCGCCTGGTCGGTCATTAGGTAATCTATTCTAGTGTAAACCTGGTGGGGGTGCGAATAGAATGTGAAATCTTTGTCATCCGGGTTATTGTCTCGCCAAATATCATGTAGTCTTAGCATTCTGAGTTGGGTGTTTATTGCTTTTATAACTCTCGACGGTGTGCTAGTTCTGCCACTGGATGTGTCAATGTCTGGTTCTAATGGTACGTTCAGGTCTCCCCCAAGAAGTATCGTGCCCTTGCCGTGTTCCAAGATTTTGAGGCTTAACTGTTTCATGAAGATGTGTTGGTCCTGATTCGGGAGATATGTACTGATAAGTGTGACCATCTGGTTATATAAAAGACCTATCACTATTATATACCTCCCGCCTGGGTCTTTTTTTTATCTGTTTTGGTTGGAATTCTATTTGATTGCTGAGAAAAATTCCTACCCCTCCCTTCTTGGAGTCCCCTGACGCTAGATAGTGTGTTCTGAATTTATTAAATTTAGGCTCCCGTCCCTTTTTGTAGTGTGTCTCTTGGATGAATATTATGTCCCCTTTGTCTCTGTGTAACTGGTTGACCGCTATAGACCTTTTCTCTGGGCTGTTTAGTCCCTTCGCATTGATCGTGATCATGGAAAGCGTTCTGGTCTGTGTCATTTTTGCCTTTCTTGTAGTGTAAGGTGGTTAGTGTTGTTTTATGTTGTGTGGTGATGATTGGGCAATGTGCTGGTGTCAAGTGAGAAACAATACATCAACTTGCAAACAGATTGCTCTCAAGTGCTTTAGTTCTCTAAAACAGAAAAATAATGCAATTTCAATAGGTAACTAAACAGTGAGGGAAGTATCCCATACCGACTTGCTCTATATAAAATAACAACTTTAAATCATGTACATTTATACGACCTGTATTTCAATGTATAAGAATCGAGTCCCGTCTCCGGGTGTTACCCGGGCCACTTGTTAAGCATTGTCCTTATCTGGCTCCCAAGGGCCAGCTATTCCTTGGCGTTGATCTGTGTCTTCTCCTGTTGCGGCTGCTGCTGATGGTGGATCTCTGTTTGTGCGTGAGCCTGAGGGTGCTTCCATTTGCGGTCTAAGTTCTGCTGGGTTGATCCTGAGGTGTAGTGCTTTGCAGAAGTGTGGAAGGTCCTCTGCACATTTGTAGACCGCTGTGGCATCTCCTCTAGAGGCTATTATGCTCACTGGAAAGCCCCATCTGTACGCAATGTTCTCATCTCTCAGCGCTGATGTTATATGTTGTAGTTTTCTCCTTTTCTGTAGGGTAGCTGCACTTTGAGTATTACATCCCTTGGGGGGGCTTTAGGAGGTGGTTTAGCCCTCAGCGCCCTGTGTGCTCTTTCAATTGCTATCTCAGGGACATTATTGTCTCCCTTTACTGTCCTGAATAGAGCCTGCAGGTATCCTTCTAAGGCTGCTGGGAGAACCGTTTCAGATATTCCCCTAATACGGAGGTTGTTCCATCTCCCCCTATTGTCTAAGTCCTCCACTTTTTCTAAAAGATGGTGTATAGCGGCATCTTGGTCGTATACTATCTTTGACAGGTGTAGAATATTGTTGTATATTGTGTTATGACTCTCCTCTAGGGTTGACACTCTCTTTGTTACTTTTAAAATGTCCTTTTTCATGTCGCCATACCACCCCTTTACTTTTGTCATCATCTCTCTTATATCTTCTTTTGTGCATAATAGTTTTAAGTCTCCTTTTGTTAAGGTTGAAGAGTCTGAGTTAGGGCAGGTTTGTGGACAGGGAGATGGTTCTGTATGTGTGCTATCTTCTTGTCCTGCAATAGTTGTTAATGGCTGAGTGTCTGTATGTCTTAGGTATTGCTGCATTGTTTTGGTTCCAGCTGGGACCTCAGGCTTATTAGCTCTTTTCCCAGGCATTGTGTGCTGCGATGAGTGAAATGATTTGCAGGCCCTGCTTTCTCCCTGTGTTTCAGGCACCCACGCTCCTGTGCTTATAACTGCGTGTTGTCTGTTCAGTCTCAGGGGTAATTGTGTTGTGGCCGTGCCGCGAGGAGTTCAATGCCTGGTCTGCAATGCCCGACCTTGTGTCTGTGCAGGCTGAGGCTAAATTAGGTGGGTCTGTCTCTGCAAAATGTCTGTGGGCTTATGCTATGTTCCCACGTGGGCGCTTTATGTAGTATATGCGCCCAAAGTGAGCCCTGTTTGAGACGTACCCCCGTTTTTAGTTTAGCGAGTCCGCTCCTGGTTCTCCTTCCGCTGCCCTTGTTGCTGCGGGTGCGCTCTCTATGCCGCTGGCTTGGCAGTGAAGTGGTCGTGCTGGGAGGTTGTGCGGCGGGTATCGCGGTAACTCCTATTGTGGATTATGGGCCTCCGTTGTGGCGCGAGTGTTACGCCTGTATATTACTTGAGCCTCACTGCGCTGTCACTTTCCAACCTTAATGTGGTGCTGCAGAAGCCGGTGTCTCCCTAAGTGGTGGGTCTCTGTTGGTTTTAGTGGCCGTAATTGTCTGAGCTAGTGGTATGGGCCTAGGAGCTGTCTCAATGTGCGGCCATCTCTCTAAGCGGCCAAGCTCCGCCCCCCCAGCCTGGGTGAATTTATACCTTATACCTATAGTTTCTTCAGGTTCCCCCGTCTATTCATTTAAAGAATATGCTTTAGGCTAATCTTACTATATTAATTTAGTATGTCATACCAACCCCATCCTTTAAACACCACAAATTGGATGGCATTAAAGTTTCATGAGGTCCTCATATATATTTCTGGCCATATACCACTACATTCTATCTAATACTTATTAAGTCGTGACAATATAATTCGCTATTTTATCCTATACTGTTTTACTCATGGCTAAATGTCTAATGACACTAACATTAAAACTCTAGCAATGGAGATGACATGTTAAACTAACTAGACATACAGCGTAATCAGTATAAATATACACCTATTTTTCTGTAGGTACCCACACCTTATCTTTCTTAGCCTATAAGGTTGATTTGACAATATACCGGATGTATCGTGGTATGTTATATTCTGGCTTCATACCCTGATTTATCCACCTCGCCCTTTAAGCAGGAGTACAAGATAGCACTTTCAATTCGATCTTTCCAGTTTAATTTAGAATGAGGTATAACTCTTACCTTAGCCTGGAGACTATGGCCCATAGGGTAGCTTTAGCCTTCCGGACTCAAATTCTTTATAATGGCCCCCCCCCCCTTATATTACAGTGGCTCTTGCCCACTGATTTACTCAAACCATAATTTAAACCTGTTTACTGCCCAATTATGCTTGTAGGTATGCTCATTTTATTCCTAGTTATTGGAGTATTTATATACTAAAGGTGATATACACCTCATCAATAGACTCCCCAAAAGCTATGCTCCTACATCACAACATGATTTGTTATACTATGCAGTAAGTGGTTTATAGAAAATGAGGTTCCTATTCCTAATGTTACTACACAGGTTATTTTTCTCTCATGTTTTAACCGCTATTTGTCATTAGATTACATTAGATACTGACCGGAATATTCTATACTTATTACTGTAAATTTCTGATGTTTCATGATATTTTGCATTTTACCTGTGTAAATTGGTTACTGCTTTTAATGATTTTTCTCAACCTCAATAAAAAATGTTTCTAAAAAAAAAAATGGTGTTCTGTCTGAACAAAATGATTTAAAACTGGAGCATCTAAGTCCCCCTTCCTAATATTTGATTTGTGTTGATTCATGCGTTCCTTGGCTTTACTAGTTGACTCGCCCACATAGATTAGGCCACACGGGCATTTAATCAATGATAGAATTTTTTCCCTTTAATCATGTTACTACAACTAAAACATCCAAGACATGGATAGCACCCTTTATTCTTTGTAGTAATATATCCAGTTTTATCTCCATTAGTGGTACCCATGTCAGTCCTGACTAATTGATCCCTAAGAGAGGAGGCCTTCCTATAGGATGGCATTGGCATATCCTGTAATTCCAAAACTGAAGGATTACATCCTTTCAGTATATGCCAGTGTTGCTTGATTATACCCATAATCTGGGTGCTCTGTTTGTTGAACCTGGTGACAAACACTAGTGTGTCCTTATTCCTCATTCCTTCTTTATTTAATGTAGAGCCTTTCAACACCTGTTTTTCCCATTTTCATGTCTGTCATTTACCAGACACTCATCAGACACAATTCTCCTAACCCTTAGAAATGTACTAAAGGGAAGAGATTTAAGCAAAGAAGGGGAATGGGCGCTATCATACTGCAATAAATGATTGCGATCAATATCTTTCCTATATATCTGATAGCTTACCATCTTTTTTAAATACCATCGTGTCCAAAAACTCAATCTTGCTTTCTCTGAAATTCAATTTAAATTTAATCAATCTGGATGAATTGTTAAATTCTGCCACAAATCGCAATAGGTTCCCAATGTCGCCAACTCAAATGCCAAAAATATCATCAATATAGCGCTACCATGTGGCGCCATATTGAATGAATAAAGAGTTCTCATACACAAATTGTTCTTCAAATACATTCATAAAAATAATGGCATAATTGGGGGCGACATTGGAACCCATAGCTGTGCCTTGAACCTGTAAATAAAATTGGTCCTGAAATAACAAGTAATTGCATCTCAAAAATGATGTGTAAAAGTTTGATGAATAGCTCCTAGGCCACTATTGTGACTAATAGACGTATAAAGACTACATCTAAAGAGTATAGAATATATTTATTGCCTTCAAAAAGTCACCAGTATCTTTAATAAAAGACTGTGCCTTGCACAATAGGACTACCGAGTGGTTTACTTATGCACTTTAGGCAATGTGTAAAAAATAGGAGTTAAACCATCTTTTTTTCTCTAGAAACTGATTAGTACTCACATCAATAATAACATTGCACAGTGCCACTTTAACAATGAAGCAATTTCCTTCTGTATTTTAAACTTCAATCAAGTTTCAAATATACCTTTAAGTCTAAAAGATGGGACAGTATTTCCTCAACATAATACTCCTTATCAAGGATAACAGTGGCTCCACCTTTGTCCACCTGCTTCAACACTACATCATGATTCTTTGAATTGTACTGCAAGCCTGACAGACTGAGATAAATTATTAGGAATACATTTCTTATGCTAAATGGCCATTTTATGCTGTAAATTAGCTACATCCTTAAGAACCAATTTAGAAAAAATGTATCAATTTTAGGGTTTAAACCCCCCCCCCCAGGTATAAACAAACTCTTGTTTCTTGAACCCAGTTGTTTAATGAACAGATCTTTTTTCATCTCCTCAGCACCAGATTTATTATCACAAGGGGAAACCATCCCCACTTTCTGACTATCAGCTGAAAAGAAAGATTTCAATTTAATGGTGCGAAAGAAGCAAAACAGATCTGCAATTCAAAAAAAATTACAATTAGTCTCTGGGCAGAACGTTAAGCTGTTTTTTAATGACTGGCAGTTTGAAAGATTTCAATGTAAGACTAGAGGAGTTTACCACTAGTTAGGACCTTGTCCTGTCTTGAAGCAGGTCTGATGTTGTTTCCATTCTTGGTGTCCCTGACGCTTCTTCTGGCCATGTATACTGCCTCTTCCTCTTTCGGTAGTGCCTCCTCCCGTCGAGCCGACATCGCTGCCCGATTCCCCCTGAGATAATCCACATGTGGAGCCGGATGATGACGTAGTCTTCACTGTGGGACGCATTCTATGCCACCATGAGCCTCGACCTGAGCTCTGATCCGCTGTCATTGTATCACGTGTCCAGCGGTACAAATGGCCCGACTGGTAATCCTGGTTATGAACTTTGACTGGTTTCTTGCCTCCATGGATTTCCTGAGTTCATCAAGGTAATTCTTTGTTTTGGTAAGCAATTTATCAACCGCTTCACTTGTTAGAGATCCCTTTAACTCAGCCTCCATACGCTGTAGCTCTTTCTCTTGTAACTCCATCTTTTTCTGCATGAATTCTACTGTTAATGTTATAATGTCCAACGAACATTTGTTCAAGATTTTCTCAAACTTTTCACAGTATTCTTTATTGTCCAGCATCAAAATAGGGCGGGCATTCATCCTTAACTCCTGAGGAATCCTCTTAACCCTATGATACTCTGCAAGATTAGTGGAGTGTAATTCAAAGGCCAAATGTTTCTGGCCTTTGAATTACAATTTCTCATATTAAAAGATAGCTATCAGTACAAGGTGTTCCCTGTCACGTTATTTCTCCTCTGCGAGATTCTGCATTCCAGAGAGCTTCATTCATTTCTATGGAAATAAACTAGCAACTTGCTGGGACATCCAAGTTTAGACCCTTTTCTTATAGAATTCTATGAGGGCTGCCAATGTAATGGGTGGCATGATATTTCTCGCTATGTTGACAAATTTATTTTCTCAAAAAACATTTACACTTTTTTCATAAATGCTGATAAAAAGTTTTGCTTGAATAATTCTAAAATAATTACGAAAATACATTTTCTTCTACTAGATATGACGAGTCCACGGATTCATCCTTACTTGTGGGATATTATCCTCCTGCTAACAGGAAGTGGCAAAGAGCACCACAGCAGAGCTGTCTATATAGCTCCTCCCTTGACTCCACCCCCCAGTCATTCTCTTTGCCTATACTAAGTAATAGGAAGGGTAAAGTGAAAGAGGTGATAAATATGAAATTTTTTTATTTTCTTCAAGCAAGACTTTTTTATTTTAAATGGTACCGGTGAGTGCTATTTATTCCCAGGCAGCAGATGGATGAAGATTTCTGCCTGAAGACTGATGATCTTAGCAGTTGTCACTAAGATCCAGAGTAGTTCCCACAGAATGGCTGAGGAGTACTTAAGAAACTTCAGTGTGAGGAACGTTTTTCATGCTACTAGCATTGAGGTATGTTCAGTCATTTTTTTTCTGGAGAGACTATGTTATTTCAGAACTGGCTGACAGTATTCCCATATGGGAAGAGGTAAGCAGTAATCCTACATGAAATAGAAGGGTATTACTGGGGCCTGTATGTTGGGCTGAAAAAATGGTTGACACTGATGACATAATGTTTTTGTTGGAGCAAAACGATTTTATGTTTGGAAGGCAATTAACGTTTTTTTTTGTGTAAAGCAAACGTTTTTACTTTGATGGCAATGGAGGGTTCACTTGGCTTTCTTAAGACCTGGGTATATAGAAACCCACATGTCTAGGTTCTAGACTGCTTTAGAGCGGTTTTTACAAGGCAGAGAGACATCAATGTAGATGGGCGGGGCCTAATTTTGTGCCTCAGATGCGCAGTTGAATTCCCCATGTAAGCAGCAAGTGCCATCTCCGGTGGGCCTCAAAGGAAAGATTTGGCTTAATCCAAGGGTTAGAGTGTTTTCACAGACCCCTGAGGGCAGGTAGGTGCCACAGCAGAGCTGTGGCGAGGTGCAGGGGGTTGATTGGTAAATCATAACGTTTTTTGAGTAACGTTTTTGCCCATTAAGAGTTAAGCATAACTTTTCTTGTGGTGCAATCCTAGCTAGCAAGATAAGACACATATATTCTAAAATTGGGATAATTATGACATTTTAGAGCAGTTTTGGAAAATTTTGTACGCTTTTTTCTCTTAAAGGCGCAGTACCGATTTTCAGATTGTTATTTTTTTCACTAAATAAAGTGTTTTCAAGCCTGTTTGTGGTCATTACTAGCCTGTTTTAACATGTCTGACATTGAGGAAAGTCAATGTTCTATGTGTTTAGTAGCCATTGTGGAACTCCCTCTTAAAATGTGTCCCTCATGTACTGAAAGGGCCTTACATTGCAAAGAACATATTTTAGGTGATAAAAGTATGTCTCAGGATGATTCTCAGTCAGAAGAGAATCAGGTTATGCCATCTAATTCTCCCCAAGTGTCACAACCCTTAACGCCCGCTCAAGCGATGCCTAGTACTTCTAGCGCGTCTAACTCTTTCACCCTGCAAGATATGGCTGCAGTTATGTCTACTACCCTTACAGAGGTATTATCTAAACTGCCAGGTTTACAGGGTAAGCGCAGTAGGTCAGGTATTAGAGTAAATACTGAGCCCTCTGATGCTTTATTGGCCATCTCCGATGTACCCTCACAGTGTTCTGAATTGGGGGTGGGGGAATTACTGTCTGAGGGAGAGCTTTCAGACTCAGGAAAGATGTTCCCTCAAACAGACTCAGATGTAACGGCCTTTAAGTTTAAGCTTGAACACCTCCGCTTGTTACTCAGGGAGGTTTTAGCGACTCTGGATGATTGTGACCCTATTGTCAACCCACCAGAGAAGTTGTGTAAAATGGATAAATATCTAGAGTTCCCTACTTACACTAATGTTTTTCCAGTCCCTAGAAGAATTTCGGACATTGTTACTAAGGAATGGGATAGACCAGGCATTCCGTTCTCTCCCCCTGCTACTTTAAAGAAAATGTTTCCCATATCTGACACCATTCGGGATTCGTGGCAGACAGTCCCTAAGGTGGAGGGAGCTATTTCTACCCTAGCTAAGCGTACAACTATACCTATTGGGAAAAGTTGTGCATTCAAAGATCCTATGGATAAAAAATTAGAGGGTCTTCTATAGAAATTGTTTATTCATCAGGGTTTTCTTCTACAACCTATAGTGTGAATTGTTCCAGTAACTACTGATGCAGCTTTTTGGTTTGAGGCTCTAAAGGAGTCTCTTAAGGTTGAGACCCCATTAGATGATATTTTGGATAGAATTAAGGCTCTCAAGCTTGCTAATTCTTTTATTACAGATGCCGCTTTCCAAATGGCTAAATTAGCGGCAAAGAATGCAGGCTTTGCCAATTTAGCGCGTAGAGCGTTATGGCGTAAGTCTTGGTCGGCTGATGTGTCATCTAAATCCAAGCTTTTAGCTATTCCTTTTAAGGGTAAGACCCTGTTCGGGACTGAACTAAAGAAGATCATTTCCGACATTACTGGAAGTAAAGGTCATGCCGTTCCTCAGGACAAGACGGTTAAAACAGAATAAGGACCAAACAGAATACAGAGGACCAAACAGAATAATTTTCATTCCTTTCGAAACTTTAAAGGTGGACCCTCTACTTCCTCCTCCGCTACTAAGCAGGAGGGGAATTTTGCACAATCCAAGTCTGTCTGGATACCTAACCAGACCTGGAATAAAGGTAAACAGGCCAAGAAGCCCGCCGCTGCTACCAAGACAGCATGAAGGGGCAGCCCCGGATCCAGGACCGGCTCTAGTAGGGGGCAGACTTTCTCTCTTCGCTCAGGCTTGGGCAAGAGATGTTCAGGATCCTTGGGCATTAGAAATCGTAACCCAGGGGTATCGACTAGAATTCAAGGATTCTCTCCCAAGAGGGAGATTTCATCTTTCACGGTTGTCTGTAGACCAGACAAAAAGAGAGGCGTTCTTACACTGTGTAGAAGACCTCTATACTATGGGTGTAATCTGCCCAGTTCCAAAAAAAATTAGAACAGGGACAGGGGTTTTACTCAAATCTGTTCGTGGTTCCCAAAAAAGAGGGAACCTTCAGACCGATTTTAAATCTCAAAAGTCTGAACAATTTTCTAAAAGTCCCATCGTTCAAGATGGAGACTATACAAGCATTTTTACCAATGATCCAGGAGGGTCAATATATGACCACCATGGATTTAAAGGATGCATATCTTCAGATTTCTATCCTCATAGATCATCACCTGTTCCTCAGGTTCGCCTTCCTGGACAAACATTACCAGTTTGTGGCCCTTCCTTTCGGGTTGGCCACAGCTCCCAGAATCTTCACAAAGGTGCTAGAGTCCCTTCTGGCGGTTCTAAGACTGCGGGGCATAGCAGTGGCGCCCAATCTGGATGATATTTTGATTCAGGCATCAACTTACTATCTAGCCAAATCTCACACGGACATTGTGTTGGCTTTTCTAAGAACTCATGGGTGGAAGGTGAACATACAAAAGAGTTCACTAGTTCCACTGACAAGAGTTCCATTCCTAGGAACTCTGATAGACTCGGTAGACATGAAAATTTTTCTGATGGAGGTCAGAAAGTCAAAGATCCTAACTACTTGCCGAGCACTTCATTCCATTCCTCGGCCATCGGTGGCGCAGTGTATGGAGGTCATTGGGTTACTAGTAGCGGCAATGGACATAGTTCCGTTTGCTCACTTGCATCTCAGACCACTGCAGCTGTGCATGCTCAGACAGTGGAATGAGGATTATGCGGATTTATCTCCTCGGATAAATCTGGATCTAGAGACCAGAGACTGTGGTTGTCACAGGATCATCTGACCCAAGGAATGTGCTTCCGAAGGCCAGCATGGGTCATAGTGACGACGGACGCCAGCCTCTTGGGCTGGGGTGCAGTCTGGAATTCCCTGAAGGTTCAGGGTGTTTGGACTCAGGAGTCCCTACTACCAATAAATATTCTGGAGCTGAGAGCAATATTCAACGCGCTTCAAGCGTGGCCTCAGCTGGCCTCGGCCAAATTCATAAGATTCCAGTCGGACAATATCACGACTGTGGCATATATCAATCATCAAGGGGGAACAAAGAGTTCTCTAGCGATGATAGAGGTTTCCAAGATAATTTGATGGGATGAGACTCACTCTTGCCGTCTATCAGCAAACTATATCCCAGGAGTAGAGAACTGGGAAGCGGATTTTCTAAGTCGTCAGACTTTTTATCCGGGGGAGTGGGAGCTCCATCCGGAGGTGTTTGCAGCATTGATTCATCAATGGGGCATGCCGGAATTGGATCTGATGGCATCTCTTCAGAATGCCAAACTTCCCTGTTATGGGTCCAGATCAAGGGATCCTCAAGCAGTACTGATAGATGCTCTAGTGGTACCTTGGTCATTCAACCTGGCTTATGTGTTTCCTCCTTTTCCTCTCCTACCTCGTCTGATTGCAAGAATCAAACAGGAGAGGGCTTCAGTAATCTTGATAGCGCCTGCGTGGCCACGCAGGACTTGGTATGCAGACCTGGTGGAAATGTCATCTCTGCCACCGTGGAAACTGCCACTGATACAGGACCTTTTCATTCAAGGTCCGTTCCAACATCCAAATTTAATTTCTCTGCAACTGACTGCCTGGAGATTGAACGCTTGATTTTATCTAAGCGGGGATTTTCTGAGTCGTTATTGATACCTTGATTCAGGCTCGAAAGCCTGTCACTAGGAAAATTTACCATAAGATATGGCGTAAATATCTTTATTGGTGCGAATCCAAGGGTTACTCATGGAGTAAGATCAGGATTCCTAGGATTTTGTCCTTTCTCCAAGAAGGATTGGAGAAGGGCTTATCAGCTAGTTCCTTAAAGGGACAGATTTCTGCTTTGTCAATCTTACTACATAAGCGTCTGACGGATCTCCCAGACGTTCAGTCATTTTGTCAGGCTTTAGTTAGAATCAAGCCTGTGTTTAAACCTGTTGCTCCGCCATGGAGTTTGAATTTAGTTCTAAATGTTCTTCAAGGGGTTCCGTTTGAACCCATGCATTCCATAGATATTAAGCTTCTATCTTGGAAAGTTCTGTTTTTAGTTGCTATCTCTTCTGCCCGAAGAGTTTCTGAGCTTTCTGCGTTACAATGCAACTAGCCTTATCTTATCTTCCATTCTGATAAGGTGGTTTTGCGCACTAAACCTGGTTTTCTTCCTAAGGTTGTTTCAAATAAGAATATTAATCAGGAAATTGTTGTTCCTTCTCTATGTCCTAATCCTCCTTCTAAGAAGGAGCGTCTGTTACATAACTTGGACGTGGTTCGTGCCTTGAAGTTTTACTTACAAGCGACCAAGGATTTCCGTCAAACATCAACCCTATTTGTTGGTATCTAAAAAAGAATAAAAAACAGAGGCGCCGACTTCCGGTGGGCGGGCTAAGGAGAAGGCAGCTAGTGTTAACAGCTCCTGAGCTACACAGCATGGAATTGGACATTTTTTGCTGTAACCTGCCTAAATTTACTATCCTGGACTCCTAGCATAACCCGTGTGCATATCAGCCTTGATGCAACAGGTATCCGGCATTTTCGGCACAGGCGAAAGTCATCTCGCCCCCCCCGGCAAGCATACCGGCACATGAACGTGCGCCTGCACCAGTCAGGCTTTTTGACAGCATACCCCTGCTTGAGAGATTTGGAGTGGGCTTGCGGGAGGATCGTTTACTACCTACAGCCCGGTCTTATTCACGGGAGTGGATATGTTTCCTGGGACGCAACCGGGTGCAGACCTACCCCCTGGGAAGCAGCATACAACCAAGATGGCGCACAGTCCAAATGACCTAACTCTACTACTTCTACCGCTATTTGATGGGCTACAACACTCGCTTGAGAACTTAATGTGGGAAGCTCAGTCTACTAAGGGTTTGCTCATTAAAGACAATGCTTGTTACTTGTCCGAGACTAACGATGGCCGTACTGGTTCCTATTGTGAGATCCCTCCCACATCTGCTTCGTGTGAAAACGCCATCGCAGAAAGAGCGACAATCACACTTGAGGACGGGAGAAACTCAGTGGAGAAAATCGGCCCCGTGTGGTATCACACTGAGCAGAACGCAGCTCCACTGGGGGAGCCTTCCCTGATGCTGCACGTTAACAATGGAAAGCAATGCTTACACGATAACGTTATGGAAGGGAATGAAGATCATACTCTTATCCTGCTTGACCGGGAAACACCAAATACAGACGGATCGCAATGGCACTGTCTATGTGCGGTTCCAGAGGCCGACTTTGTCTTGCTCCCTCCAGGCTTAAATCAGGCTGACATGTGGCCTAATGCCCCTGCACAATATGATCTAGAGAAAGTCGCCATCACTTTTCATTCAGCAGTGGCGGAGGAGGTATCCCTCAGCTCACTACACTTGAGTCTCATTGTACGCACAAGTGGGGGCTCGCAAGATGCATATATTGTCAAAATCATGCCTGCACAAGTAGCCACCAAATCCGCACTGGACAGATCTATCAAGGTGGAGAAGAGGCTCACAATAAAGAAGAACAACATGGACTGGCGGAGATTACTTTGTGGCGGTACTTACAAGATACTCCGCTGCTGGAAGCAGTGTAAGACCCGCTTAGCTACGGGTATTGGCTGAACTTTAGGCCTTTTCTTTGTTTCAGCATAATCGGGCCCCACTAATTCGAACAAAGTGGTTTATGTGTAATGTTGCATAATGCTGATAACATTTAATTTCAGTGGTTCTGAATATTGCTACAAAACTCCAATAATGTTTACTTCTATATTTAAATCTGCATGCTGAGAGGACTTTACATATAAGTTTACCATGTCAGACTGCCTGAATTTAGATAACTGTTATGTTTAATAGGAGTACCAAAAAGTTTGTTTGTTAGTTTTTAGTTTTTTTTTGTTTTTGGGGTATGCTGTTGGCTTAAATTACCCAGCTCACGATTGCGATGAGAAAGAAATGTATGTGTGTTCTTACCCCCCTAATGTTATAATTATGCTACCTATTCAGTAGAAACAAGCTCTGCTCTTAGTTATATGTGCCTCATACATGGGGCAATACTTCACCTAGAAAAACCTATATATGGTTGCCTAGCTCCCTGACTCTTTCAATCCTAGCTTCCCCACCTCAATGCTTTTAATACTATTTTTGGACTAATCAGAAGATTTTTATTTGAGTAAGATATTCCTGGAAAATGTAATTTAACTTTGACATTTCGGATTTGAAGGATCCCTATTACTACTCTCCATGTACCTTACACTGTGTGCAGAATTATTAGGCAAATGAGTATTTTGACCACATCATCCTCTTTATGCATGTTGTCTTACTCCAAGCTGTATAGGCTCAAAAGCCTACTACCAATTAAGCATATTAGGTGATGTGCATCTCTGTAATGAGAAGGGGTGTGGTCTAATGACATCAACACCCTATATCAGGTGTGCATAATTATTAGGCAACTTCCTTTCCTTTGGCAAAATGGGTCAAAAGAAGGACTTGACAGGCTCAGAAAAGTCAAAAATAGTGAGATATCTTGCAGAGGGATGCAGCACTCTTAAAATTGCAAAGCTTCTGAAGCGTGATCATCGAACAATCAAGCGTTTCATTCAAAATAGTCAACAGGGTCGCAAGAAGCGTGTGGAAAAACCAAGGCGCAAAATAACTGCCCATGAACTGAGAAAAGTCAAGCGTGCAGCTGCCAAGATGCCACTTGCCACCAGTTTGGCCATATTTCAGAGTTGCAACATCACTGGAGTGCCCAAAAGCACAAGGTGTGCAATACTCAGAGACATGGCCAAGGTAAGAAAGGCTGAAAGACGACCACCACTGAACAAGACACACAAGCTGAAACGTCAAGACTGGGCCAAGAAATATCTCAAGACTGATTTTTCTAAGGTTTTATGGACTGATGAAATGAGAGTGAGTCTTGATGGGCCAGATGGATGGACCCGTGGCTGGATTGGTAAAGGGCAGAGAGCTCCAGTCCGACTCAGACGCCAGCAAGGTGGAGGTGGAGTACTGGTTTGGGCTGGTATCATCAAAGATGAGCTTGTGGGGCCTTTTCGGGTTGAGGATGGAGTCAAGCTCAACTCCCAGTCCTACTGCCAGTTTCTGGAAGACACCTTCTTCAAGCAGTGGTACAGGAAGAAGTCTGCATCCTTCAAGAAAAACATGATTTTCATGCAGGACAATGCTCCATCACATGCGTCCAAGTACTCTACAGCGTGGCTGGCAAGAAAGGGTATAAAAGAAGAAAATCTAATGACATGGCCTCCTTGTTCACCTGATCTGAACCCCATTGAGAACCTGTGGTCCATCATCAAATGTGAGATTTACAAGGAGGGAAAACAGTACACCTCTCTGAACAGTGTCTGGGAGGCTGTGGTTGCTGCTGCACGCAATGTTGATGGTGAACAGATCAAAACACTGACAGAATCCATGGATGGCAGGCTTTTGAGTGTCCTTGCAAAGAAAGGTGGCTATATTGGTCACTGATTTGTTTTTGTTTTGTTTTTGAATGTCAGAAATGTATATTTGTGAATGTTGAGATGTTATATTGGTTTCACTGGTAAAAATAAATAATTGAAATGGGTATATATTTGTTTTTTGTTAAGTTGCCTAATAATTATGCACAGTAATAGTCACCTGCACACACAGATATCCCCCTAAAATAGCTATAACTAAAAACAAACTAAAAACTACTTCCAAAAATATTCAGCTTTGATATTAATGAGTTTTTTGGGTTCATTGAGAACATGGTTGTTGTTCAATAATAAAATTAATCCTCAAAAATACAACTTGCCTAATAATTCTGCACTCCCTGTAGTTAATGCTCCCTTGGCCATGTCCTACCCACATAAAATAAGAGTACCCACAATGTCTGTTTATAATGGCTACAAATAATGAGATAATATCTAACATACTGATCAGGCAGTACTATGGGCAATCGCTTTGGGAACTAAATGTATCAGCAACATCTGTTATCCCCTATTTTGGATTAGGATCCAATTTGAATGTTGCTCTAATTGTTTATCTATGCCTCGAACTTTCAGTAACACTGTTCTACCCTCATTAAGGGCTGACTATTTGCCTGGTCTCTAAGCAGCTTATACACACTGAAATGCATGATGCACACCTACGCTGCAAGAAAAGCATAGTCTAATTCAGCCCCATCTCTGTAAAACTGCCAACAGCGTATATGCGAACCACAAGTTGAACATGTTATGTTCTTTTTGTTTTGTTTCACTTTGTTTATTTGTTGTTTGTGTGTTATAAAATTGAGACACAAGGGTTCTCTCCCCCTGGTCTAGAAACTACTTATTACACCTAGTTCTATGGTTTCATGGGTGGACAGAATTTCTCTATGTGGATACAGGCCTAATTTCAGAAGAAATCTCATGTATCTCTATATCATCTAACCTTTTTACTTTGCCCCAGTGATCTGCGAATCACAACACTGTATCATAGACTTCATTGGGGGAACAAACTGTATAACTGTATGTTGTACCTATTCTATGTCTCTCAATAAAAAGAAATTAAAAAAAAACAAAACAAAAAAACAGAGGCACCTCTGTTTTTTATTCTTTTTTACATACCAACTACCAGGATAGCCATCCTTTGACAGAGTGCAGCCCTACGTCTTGATCATCAATATTGTGGTTATAAGGACATATCACAGTTACTTCTGATTTTTTGTTTTCCACTTGATTTTATGTCTGTTATCAGTTATCTGGTCACTGCCTACATTGACAATATTATTGTATGCTATTAATATTGTTTTTTTATATTATATTATTTTAACACATTATTCTATATTCTTTTCGCTAACCAAGTTTTATCTGTTGATATCCATTTTTGCTAAGGCTAATAGTCTATGCCATTTTAATACCTTATTTATCAGATACCTCTTTCACTATCTAATACTCAGTTGATATTGAGGAAGCGCCCCCTAAGGGCATGGTGTGTTGTGTCTTATACACACCACTCTCTCCACAAACCCTATTTGTTGTTTATTCTGGAAAGTGTAGGGGTCAAAAAGCTACGGCTACCTCTCTTTCTTTTTGGCTGAAAAGCATCATCCATTTGGCATACGAGACTGCTGGACAGCAGCCTCCTGAAAAATTCACAGCTCATTCTACTAGAGCGGTGGTATCCACATGGGCTTTTAAAAACGATGCTTCTGTTGAACAGATTTGTAAGGCTGTGACTTGGTCTTCCCTTCATACTTTTTACAAATTTTACAAATTTGATACTTTTGCTTCTTCTATTTTTGGGAGAAAAGTTCTTCAAGCAGTGGTGCCTTCTGTTTAGGTATCTGTCTTGTCCCTCCCGTTCATCCATGTCCTGTAGCTTTGGTATTGTATCCCACAAGTAAGGATGAATCCGTGGACTCGTCGTATCTAGTAGAAGAAAAGGAAATTTATGCTTACCTGATAAATTGATTTCTTCTACGATACGAGTCCACGGCCCTCCCTGTCAATTTAAGACAGATTATATTTTTGTGTTCTAAACTTCAGTCACGTCTGCACCTTTTAGTTTCTCCTTTTTCTTCCTATACCTTCGGTCGAATGACTGGGAGGTGGACTCAAGGGAGGAGCTATATAGACAGCTCTGCTGTGGTGCTCTTTGCCCCTTTCTGTTAGCAGGAGGATAATATCCCACAAGTAAGGATGAATCCGTGGACTTGTCGTATCGTAGAATAAATCAATTTATCAGGTAAGCATAATTTCCTTTTTACTTTTTGTCTCTATTTTGGCAAAAAAATACCTATAAAAGTTTTGTAATTTTTTTTTGATTGATAAACATAGGTTTATCTTTTATGATCATGTATTAAAGGGACAGTCTACACAAAAATTGTTATTGTTTAAAAAGATAGATAACGTCTTTACTACCCATTCCCCAGAATTGCACAACCAACATTGTTATATTAATATACTTTATAACATTTAAACCTCTAAATTTCTGCCTGTTACTAAGCCACTATATACAACCTCTTATCACATGCATTTATATTAGCTTTTTACAAGAGACTGCTAATCCATGTGTGCCATATAGATAACATTGTGCTCACTCCTGTTGAGTTGTGCAGGACACAACACCAATTGGAAGTCAATAGATAATAAATAAAAAGCCATGTGATAAGGGGGCAGTCTTCAAAGGCTTAGATACAGGGTAATCACCTAGGTAAAAAGCATATTTCTATAACAGTGTTGGTTATGCAAAACTGGGGAATGGTTAATAAAGGGATTATCTATCTATCTAACAATAAAACATTTGGAGTAGACTGTCCCTTTAAATAAAATGAGGATAAGGATGAGGATAAAGTGAGGATGCAGTAATAAAAAGCAAGGAGAAATATCCACATGCAGCGGATAATAGCAGCTTGATTATGTTGTGGCCTAGTGTGTGGGCATAGATGCATCTACATAATTTTGACTTGAAAGAACTCGCAAAGATCGGTTCCTTAAGGGAAATGCTGAGTTGAAGAGTGGCTAACGATTATATCTCTGCCGGGTCTTACAATATCAGGCAGGGCATTAAAAGGCTCATGCTGTGTATATAAGATATCATTGTACCAGGTCGCTGACACACCAATAAACTACTATCACCTTGTTCAAGCCTGCATAAAACATAATAGTCTTCTTTAAGTTGTTACAGAACTACAGTGGGATCAACCTGCTCAGCAGTTATAGCATATAACAGAAGGACTATATTTACTAACTTTATTTTGGCCAGAAAACAAAATAAACCATCCTCAACGAACAAGAAACCTGCTGCCATTCTTTCTTTCAAATCTGTTAGAGGGGAAAAAAATGCAAGATCTCCAAAACACCTTGTTAGAGGAAGAGGGAGACTCAGACACAGATTCCCAAATGATTGAAGAAGATTCTATCCCAGCAACAAATAGATCTTAAAGCACAAGTGTCCAAGCAGGACATCAATATGAACTTTGACAAATTTTGGGAAAAATGTGATACGTTGCAAAATACTGTGACCAGCAGTCTCGCTGACATAAAACAAGACATTCTTGACCTAGGAACAAGAGTCGCCACTTTGGAAGAATCTGAGACGTCTTCTTCAGAAGAGTTATCTACCTTAACTCAACAAGTCTCCTCTCAACAACAAAGGATTATTGACATCCAGGATAAGAAGGATCTGGAAGGATCTGGAAGATCTCGAAAATAGAAGTCGCAGATGTAACCTGAGATTAAAATGAGTCCCTGAATCGGTTAACCCAGCTGAACTACACAATTATTTACATTAGTTGTTCCAAGCCATAACTGGGGAGGCAGAGGAAGGGAAATACCAGATGGAGAGAGCACATCGTGCTCTGCGCGCTAAACCAAAAGATGAAGCGCCACCAAGAGATGTCATTGTTAAGATGTCTAGATTCCGGGAAATAGAAACTATACTTTCAGCATCAAGGAAGCATCCAACTTTCAAGTTTCAGGGAACAGTGATACAGTTCTATCAAGATTTATGTTTGAGAACACTCCAAAGAAGAAGCTCCCTAAGACCTTTGACTCTGCTTCTGAGGAAACATCAAATTAACTACCGATGGGGTTTCCCATTCGGTCTACATATCTTGCATAAAGGAAAATCAGTAAGTTTGAGAGAGAGGTTGCAGAAATCCCTGGTGTTTGCCGTCGACTTCAACTAGAGACCCCAGATAAATTGTTCACCGCATCGCCAGATGATACCAGTCAATCTCACACAAGGCCAGCCCAGCCTCAAAGACAGAAGTGGTCCAGAGTAACAAAGAAAAAAGCTAAAACTTGAGGTCCTTCATCCCCACTTACTTCAGTCACAATCTGGCCCAGTTGTTCTTGGGTTATTTGGGAGAGAAGACCTCTACTCTCCATCTCTTCTGACGATAGGTCTTACAAGTAGAAGGGTCTCAAATGAGTATACTTGGAGTCAGTAACTCTCTTTGCTTGCGAAAAGTTTAATGGAGGTTTTTATAAAGATAAAAGGTTGAATATATGCTAGGTTTTGCTGAGAGTTAACACCCTGACACAAACAAAGGTTAAAATGTAGTAAGAACTAAGAAAGTACTACTGAATGGTACTTCAGTTTTTGCCAGTTGCAATACTGTCTAAAGATGTATTAATAGCAGTTGTAGCACTCTGTGCAGCTAACATCCTGTTATTTATGCGGAGGGTATTTATTACTAATTCGCATAACAGTTTAAGCTTGTTTTTGTTTATTGTTTATTTGTTTATCGTTGGGGGAGTGGTGCATTAGCGGTTTTGTAGGGTTTTCTTGCTGGAGCCAAATTCGATCACACTAGATTATAAAATCTACGCGTTTCAGCATAGGAAGTCTTGATAAAGGCGCATACCCAGCGCTGAAACGCGTAGATTTTATAATCTAGTGTGATCGAATTTGGCTCCAGCAAGAAAACCCTACAAAACCGCTATTGCACCACTCCCCCAACGACCCGGCTATCCGATTGGACCTCCGAGAACCACGTGACTACTTTGTGTAAACGTCAGGGTAGGAAGAACTGACCGGGAAATTCAAAGGTGAGACGCTCACAAATTATCACAGCTACACGGCAACACGCCGAACGGAGACGCTATCCCGGGTCAATTACAACCTTCCCATAACCCACGGAATTGGAAGAGGAGGTAAGGGATATCGGTAGTCCGGTAGGGGTGAGCATCATAAGAACTTTGCATATTTTATTTCATTAACGGGATACTATAAGCTACATAAACAGGAAGTTAGGTCCTTGGATCCCTACAAATAGTTGTGGCCTCAACTTTTAATCTTTTATATGTCATGCTGAACTGCAATTGTGATATCTTTTCAAGGACATAATTTGTCAAGGACTCAATTTGTACGGACAAGAGTGTCCATAACATATCAGCCAGCCTAGTGCGTCTTTTCTGTCTATGCTGACAAGCAATTTTACAAGCAATTTTAATGGCACAGTGCATCATTTGATTTGATCTATATAATTGTTCATTTTATTTGTTTGCATATTTGTTTTAAACTAACCTGGATGTATTCACACATATACACATATCTGTATAACAGATTTATTATCTATTTGTAGTAAAATATATTTTACTCATTATACGCACCTGTCTTTTTTCTGCACATTACACATCGCTTTTCTCCGCTATTTGAATATTATTATAGCATTACTATCTTGTATCACAGTGTATACATACACCAATTTGTATCACATCACACTGCACACCAATTTGAACCATCTCCTACAATATATATTGTCTAAAATCACGGATAACTACACACATTATAGGCTACCAGTAATGAGCCTCTAAATATATACATTAAATATTAACATTTCACGAATAGAAACCACATTATTAGCTATTAGCTATAGTTAGTCCCACTCACAGCTCTGATTTGAGCGCACCCCTCCCCCATTTGTTTTAGATTCCTACACTTTCTGATACTGGGAGCATATCAGAATTAGGGGCTGCCCAGTTGAGTTCTGCACATATATCACCACGCACCCTAATAGCATAAAATCAGAGCATATACAGGAGGTAGATCCAGGCGGAGGAGAAACCAAACGGGAATTGTAGGTAATGGCTAATAATATTATATTAATTTCCCATAATGTAAGAGGCCTAAACACTGACACTAAATGCAGGACAGCTTTAAGCCAATATTCTAAGCTTAAGGCCAATGTAATTTTCTTGCAAGAAACACATTTCACCAAAGACTTGATTCCAAAGTACTGGACGAGACAGTTTTACCACACTTCCATTCCACCACTGACAAAAAAAAGAGGGGGGTATCGATCTTACTACACCAATTTTCTTAACTTCACTGTAGAGGAGGTGGTCAAGGACACAGAGGGCAGGTTTCTCATAGTAAGTGGAAGACAACAAGAGAAGCAAATTACTTTATGCAACGTGTACGTCCCAAATGAAAAACAAACCGCTTTCTTTAAACATATATCTCATATACTAACTCAATGGTCACAGGCGAGAGTATTGCTGGGGGTGATTTTAATGTTTCGATGTATGCACATCATTCTGTCTGTAAGACTAAATTAATGCAGAAGCAACAAAGACACAACTCCATGGTCAAGGGGATAAAGGCTCTCCTTTTAGCTCATAATATTTTAGATTCATGGGACACATTATATGGTAAAACTAATGATTATACATATTATTCCCAATTCTCATGCCCATAAAACATATTCAAAATTGGATTACATATACCTGAGTCAAATATTGGTCCCAGACCTAACCCTTTCAAAAATACATGCATGCGATTTGTCAGACCCCTCTAAAGTCCAAGTAGACATTGAGGGGACATTCCAAATCAGTAAAACACGTTTGTGGAATTATGATCTAAATGTACTTAAGGACCCTAAAACAAGGGACTCTATTTTGAAAGCACCGTCTGAATATTGGGAAATACATTTAGAAACAATGAGTAATCAAATTACTACATGGGCAGCACACAAACCCTACATCAGAGGCCTACTCATTAAGGAGAAAGCCATGTTCACTAAGGCTATTAGATCTAAATCCGATTCCCTACAAAAGGAAATAGATATCCTAACCAAACAACATCAACAGATTCTATTCCAAACAATTTTTACACAATTGCCAACCAAGAGACAAAAATTAGCAACAATTATGAATAGAGCGTCAATCAGAGCAGCACAAAAATTAAAGGTCCATTATTTCCTTTACTCCAATAAGCCGGATAAATATTTAGCCCATAGGCTCCCGGGAAAGGATTAAAACCTTGGCTATACCATCCTTGCAGAGAACAGATTGGTCACAAACCTTGCACCCCCAAGAGATTGCTGACAGCTTTGCCCAATACTATGCTCATCTTTACAATGGAAACAAAACAAACCCTACCCCCAGACAAAGGTGTTATTATCAAGATTTTTAGACAATGCCCATTTAAAACCTTTGGATAAGGAGGCTAGTAAGGAAATAAATGCTGAGATAACGCCCGGAAAGATTATACAAGCCATTAAAGAACTTAAACCGGGTAAGGCGGCAGGCCCAGATGGGTTCCATGGGGAATATTATCAACTCTTTAAATTATTCCTGGTCCCACACCTCCTGAAATTCTGCAATGATATTTTTCAGGGGAAGGAAATCCCTTTTGAAATCTTGGAGGCAAAAATTGTTGTAATCCCCAAAGCGGGAAAGAATCCAAAGCTCTGCCAGAGCTACATACCCATTTCCCTGGTCAATCAGAATATTAAAATTTTTACCAAAATTCTAGCAAATAGACTTAAAAAATACTTGCCTGCATTGATTCATCCGGACCAGGTCGGATTTATTTTGGACCGGGAAGCACCAGACAACACTAGGCGCACAATCACCTTAATTGATCGCCTTAGTATATCGGGAACGCCTTCTCTGATCCTATCTTTGGACGCGGAGAAGGCGTTTGATAGAATAGATTGGGATTTTTTGCTAGAGGTCTTGGCTAGACTGGGCTTTCTTGGAACATTTGTGCAAGCTATTAAGAGTATTTATTCTCATCCCACAGCTACTATTAGAGCGGCAGGATACCAATCAATGCCCATAAATATTTTAAATGGAACTAGACAGGGCTGTTCTCTGTCCCCACTTTTATTTGCTATGTGCATAGAGCAATTGGGGCAAATATCTGTCATTACCCAGATATATATGCAGTGAAACTTAAACAAAATGATTTTAAATTGTCCTTGTTCCCAGACGATGTCCTCCTTTCGCTAACAAAACCGTTAATAAAATTATTTCTATTGCTCTCCCACAAGACACCAAAAAGCTTATAGAAGCTAACTTTAAAATTTTTTGGCCTTTTAAGCGATCAAATATTTGGGAGTAAAATTGTCGAGTAGTATTACTGATCTGTATAAACTGAACTACATCCCTTTATACAAAGCAATTAGGAAAGACCTAGGGAAGTGGAAGTCTGGGGGATTCTCCTGGTATGGTCGATTATCAGCCATAAAGATGAATATACTTCCCAAATTACTATACCTTTTTTGAGCTCTCCCTATTAAAATCTCCATACTAGATCTCAAAAGACTACAAAATGATTTGATCAGCTTCTTGAGAGGTAATAAAACAGCCAGAATAGCTTCTCGAATCCTACAACAACATAGATAATTGGGAGGGGTGGTTATACCAAATTTAGTGGACTACTATCAAGCGGCTAGATTAGCGCAGACTACCTTATTGAGCAAAAACCCCACAGAAACTATATAGACAGGAATAGAAACTGAAATAGCAAACTACCAGACAATATACTGTGGGAAGGGTGGGTATCTCCCCTCAAAGGGGCTAACGCCTCATCCATTACTATGGAGATGATGCATAATTGGACAACACTGACTACATCCTTGCAGCTGATTCCATTAAACTCTAGGCTTAGGCCAATTAAGACCCTATTGCTACCGGAATTCCACACAAATTGGGAAATGGGAAAATAAGAGCTTATACAGAGTCACAGACTTTTTGGACAAAGGCAAGATAGCTACATTTAATCAAATACAAGAGAAAATCTTGCCAAAAAAACTTCAGTGGTTTCTATATTTAAAGGTAGCTTCAGCAATTGTAAAATATAGCCCACAATACACTCAACAGAAATGATCCACACTAGAACACTTGTGTAACACAAACAAGAAAATAATGATCTTACAAATCTATCTAGCTTTACAAAGGGTGAAATACAACTCCATATTGGAAAAATGGGAAATAGATATTAGAAGGGAACACTCGAAGGAAGAATGGGATTTGATTTTCCAAACGTCAAGTAAAGGATTAATTAGCGCAGATTTCAGAGAAAACTGCATAAAGACCACTTTTAGGTGGTATCTTACCGAAATAATTACGTCACACTACACCCCAAGGGGTAATAAGAACTGCTACAGAGGATGTGCCGAAGTGGGGACATATAGCCACATGTGGTGGGATTGCCCCAAGTACAATACATATGGAATAAATTATTCACTTTGCTCAGCATAGTGTTATGTGAAAATATTGCCTTAACAGCATCACAGGCATTATTGAATGAACATTTAAAATTATATAATGCAGCTATTAACACATTCATTCGAACCTTCTGTACAGCTACTAGAATCTGTATTGTGAGGTATTGGAAAACAGGGGTACCTTCATGGGGGGAAGTGGTGGAAAAAAGAAACACTGCATACAGTATGTCAGAAAGCGCCTCATATCCAGGGCACAAATGAACAATTCCTTAGGATCTGGTTTTACTGGATCATGAAAGGAGATTAGTGACCAAACACAATGGGCTACTCTTACGGGAAAAAATAAGTGGATTGACAGTACAGGGAATGTTTATTTCTTCATTTGACTTTGACAGACACGATATTGCAATAGCTTTGTTTAGGTATGGTGATAACTCTCTCCCTGGGTCTAGTAGTAGACGACAATTGAAAAAGGCATGTTGAGTTTGGTTTCATTGTTATTAATTGTATTTATTTTTTTTTGTTCTATTCTGTCCAGGCCTAGGAGACACATTCCTATTTTGAGTCAAGGTAAAACAGAAGCCTAACTTATGAACTGCCTATAACTCGGTAACACAAACTAGGCTTCTCTACCTGACACGGTATCCAAAGTCTCCATGGGTCTGCTTTATGAGGACTTCTTCAACTCTACTTTAATATCCCAACTGTAGGGATAGGAATGCTTGACAAGAGATGTAAATGAAGGACATTTCCCAAGTTGTACCTATTGTTGGTGTAAAGTATGACTTGTAACTTTTATGATATTCACAATAAAAATTATTTAAACTAATTAAAAGGGGTTTTGTTCTTTGTTAGAAAATATTTTCAAATGGGTTTTTGAATCCAAGGCCATCCCATATAAAAAAATGCATTTTTCAGATTTCTATTTGGTTATGATATCTCTGCACCATATGGTATTCTTATCCATCAGGAAAATAATTTGGGCACATGACTTGATTTATCTAATTATACAGTCTTACCCACCTGAAAACTAATTTCATATGGGGGAGAGGGTGCTGTCAATCGTGTGCTGGCTCCACACACATGAACATTTCCTTGTTTAATAAAACTTAAAAACTGTGATCAAATCACACTTAAAATTATAAAACATGTTCAGAAATAAAATGTGACTGATAGAGAGTTTGTTCATTATTCTTTTCATGTTTAAAAAAATAAAACTTAAAAGGACCACTAGTCAAAATTAAACTTTTATGGTTCAGATAGAGCACATACATTTAAGCAACTTTCCATTTCACATCTATCCAAATATACACAATATTTTTGTATGCACACTTTCTGATGCACCACCTCCTGCTGAGCATGTGCAAGATTCACAGGATATACGTATATGCATTTTGTGATTGGCTGATGACTGTCATATGATGCAGCAGAAGGAAAATAAAATTAACTGAAAACTACTCATGAAATTAAAACTATGCTTTTGCATTGTCTATTTATTATGCATTTATTGATTATGCTATTCTACTGTGTTTAGTGGTTCTTTAACAAGAAATTATATAAAACTATTAATTGTAAGTGTTCTGATTATATTATTAGTTAAAGTGAAAAAAATTTGTCATCAACACTCAACATATTTGTTTTACACATTGGTTTACATACAATTTTTTTTCATGAGGGTTTTGCAAAAAGCCTATAAAAATGTTGATTCTTAAAGGTTTTTCTTTATTTACTTACTTAAAGTGAAAGTAAATTTTCACCATCCGCATTAATGTCATCCGTTTATGTTCATGAGCTAACTATAGTCGCTAACTTTTTTTTTAATATTATTTATAAGTCATTTCTAGCCTAAATCGCATACCTGTTTCCGTTTTCACTCCGCCCACCCGATCACTTTCGTATTTCTCTCCATTACACGTAAGACCGGTCCCACCCACTCTTACATGTGCGCGTTCTCGTACGTCCTGGTATATCGCGCATGTGCATAAAACCTTGCAGCTTGGATACATACTTGCGCAAAATTCAGGACACACGCATGTGTATTGTGGGACGCCATTGGGGGACCAATAGAAACGGTCTAAAGCCTGGTTTCTCAACAGCCGGGCCGTGGCCCAGTACCGGGCCGTGATAGCCCTGCTGGTGGGCCCTGACCTGTTATGCCCCCACTGCACACTCTTACCCCACTGCAAACCAGGTGCAGACTGAGACCAATCAAGGCCCCAGGAACACTGTCTCACACTGACCAAAATGTATTAAATTGTATGCAAATGTACATGGTAGTCTTCCTGCCCTGCCCCCAACATGCCCCTCATTCTACAGAGCCAGGACCCCCAACATTAAGGGCCAGAGAAAGGGCACCCAACCTCCAGGGCCAGACCCCACACTCCATGGCCCTCACAGCGACAGACCCCTGCCAGGGCCCCCACTAAACCCACACTTATTTGCTTAGTTACTGATAGGGCAACTGAAAACTCCAGTTTAAGGAATGCACCAAGATCTGTGGAGATACCATTTGTGGGCCCCCCTACTTGCTGGTCCCTCTGCCCAGGTCCTATTTGCCTGGCTGATCAGCCCGCCCCTGCTGCTCACTATATATATATAATACACATTTTCCAGCTTAACCCACCAATTGCCGACAGCCTGGGTGCAAAGATATGGCAAAATACAGGAACAGACGTTTGCACTCTCAGGTCTTTTTTCAAATTTTTAATGTGGAACGTTTTCGGGGTATTATAATCCCATCATCAGCATGCTGATGATGGGGTTATAATACCCCGAAAACGTTCCACATTAAAAATTTGAAAAAAGACCTGAGAGTGCAAACGTCTGTTCCTGTATATATATATATATATATATATATATATATATATATATATATATATATATATATATAAACTACTGGGCCCCGGACATGTCTAGCTAAAATTTACCGGGCCTTGAGGTCACTTTGGTTGAGAACCACTGGTCTAAAGGCTATTCGTCATCCAAAAACAAGAAAACAAAAAAGTTGACAGGCAGAGTTACGACGATAGGAGCGCTCGTTGTAAAAGGTACTTAAAAAAGACTTAATAGATAGATTTCACAAAAATTATTAATTAAACTCAGACTCAGCAAAAGCTGTGTGGCGGTAAGTCACAGTTTACTTTTCCTTTAAAGAAACAGTAAACTCAAATTTAAAAGTTAATTATACATATAGAGCATTCTATTTTAAACCACTATCAATTTTACTTCTGTTATGAAATTTGCTTTGTTCTTCTCTGTTAAAGAGCATATCAAACCTAAGTAGGCTTAGAACCAACAATGCACTGCTTGGAGCTAGCTTGTGATTTCTGGCTACGCATATATGCCTCTTGTCATTGGCTCACCAGATGAATCAGCTAAGTTCCAGAACTTCATTGCTGGCCCTGAACCTTTTCTTCAACAAAGGATGCCAAGAGAACAACGCAAATTTAACTCCATTCTCAATGCGGACCTACACTGCATGTCGGCCATCTGACAGAGCTCTAGGAGTGCAGGTCACTCCAGCAGCAAGGCCTCACTGCCTGAGGCAAACAGAAATAGTGCAGTCTCACTGCTGTCAGTGAAACCCACATTTCTACAGCCCTGGAAGCACTATGTACATTGGCCGCTGCAAAGGGTTTAAAATTGCATGCTGTATCTGAATCATGAAAGTTTCATTTTAACAATAGTTTTAATAGAATTCCAGTTGTCACAAATGCATTATATATATATAACTTAAAGCAACATGAAATCCCAAATGTTTCTTTCAGGATTCAAATTGAGCATGCAATTTTAAACAACTTTTAATTTATTTCTAATCCCCTTGGTATCCTTTGTTGAAGGAACAGCAGTGCACTACTGGGAGCTAGCTGAACAGATGGGCAAGCCAATAACAAGCGGTATGTATGTACAGCCACCTATAATCAGCTAGCGTCCACCTCCTGAGCCTACCTAGGCATTCTTTTGAACAAAAGGTTACCATAGGAACTAAGCAAATTAGATAGAAGTAAATTGGAAAAGTGTTTAAAGGGACACTGAACCCAATTTTTTTCTTTCATGATTCAGAAAGAGCATGCCATTTTAAACAACTTTCTAATTTACTCCTATTATCAATTTTTCTTTGTTCTCTTGCTATCTTTATTTGAAAAAGAAGGCATCTAAGCTATTTTTTGGTTCAGACCTCTGGACACCACTTTTTTATTGGTGGATGAATTTATCCACCAATCAGCAAGGACAACCCAGGTTGTTCACCAAAAATGGGCTGGTATCTAAACTTACATTCTTGCATTTCAAATAAAGATACCAATAGAATAAAGAAAATTTGATAATAGAAGTAAATTAGAAAGTTGCTTAAAATTGTATGCTCTATCTGAATCACAAAAGAAAAAATTGGGGTTCAGTGTCCCTTTAACATTGTATGCTTGATCTAAATCACAAAGGAAAAAATCTGGGTTTAATGTCGCTTTAAGCAGCTAAACTATCTTAAAGAGCCCCTCTTGTAATGGATCGGAGTGGCATAAAAAGTATGCCAAAAACTTTGGAATTTAATTTTAAGCTTCTATATGGCAAATGTACTGGCACAGAGGGCAGTTAATTTAGAGGAAATGTTTAACTGTGAATATAATATTTATGGATGTGGATCAGGAAAAATACAAAGGGTAATAAGGCTCTTTAATCATATTCCCTATTGTGTTTATGATTATTATAGCAAAATGAGATGCTAAACACCAGACTGACTCAGACATTTTTCAAATCATCCTAAATATGGAAAAAATATAAACCTTGGAACAGCTTCTTAGTGGCGAGTATGGAAGTGGACACAGACAACTGTTCTCTGAGTCTTTGATCGTTTATGGAGTAGCCCTGTGGCATATCAACAACCACATCATGGAATTGCATTTTTGTTACTAGTCAAGATACAGGATACATGAGAACTCCTTCCTACTACTTTCTGCTTGCCGAAGGCATTATTAAAATCAGGTGACAGCAATATGTTTCAGAACACATCACTGGAAACTACTGCTGTCCAGAACCCACAGAAAATAAATTATTTTGTCCTCTAGATGGCTCTGTGTCTCCTTGCACTGCCTCCAACTAGAAATCCGCAGGAAGATACAATGGGGATACTTTAGCAATATATGAGTGAACAGCAACCAGAGATAAAGCCCACTTGAAGGAAAGTGCATATATAAAGCCATATATATATATATATATATATATATATATATATATATATATATATATATATAATCGGATTTAGGACTGGGCTGTCTGATTATGCAGTTACAGTTATTATTTAGTAAATGTATTTATCAAAAATATGATAAATTAGCATAATTGCTTTCCAGAACTCCCAATACTAATTCCATTTTGCAATACAAATCGAAAACAATACTCTTCCATGTACAAACATTATTGTCACAGACCGTCATAATCTCGGGTGGCTATGGAAAATATTGAAGATATCTTGACATTGATGTCCAAAATATGATTTTCAGTTTATGTATTTTACTAATTTAAAAAAAAAAAAAAAAAAATATATATATATATATATATATATATATATATATATATATATTGGGAATCTATCACAAATGAACATCTAAAAGTAATAAACCTTTATAAAATGAAGCTGTAGGTATCCAAAAGAATCTATAAAAAGTTGCGAGTCTATCGGAGAAACTAGTATACAAGCTAAATATGTTGTGTTGTATGCAACCAGGGAACAACAGTAACTCAGGATTCGTAGACCATGCCTGTTATCCTTTTTTTCCACCAAAAAAAAAAAACAGAACAAAAATGACACAGCAATAGCTGCCCTTTACACCTCCTTTCATAGCGGGGACACAATACAGCTAAACTCACAAAAAAATAATAATTCAACAATCACAATTAAACACAAACTGCCCAACGCTCTCCAAACTCAGCAACCAGCGAACAGACTGTTTCAAGCCCCCCTCAATGTGAATTGATTCTACTATGGGCCCCTTTCACTTAGCTTCTGGAAAGCGGGGGTTGTTTCATGATTAATGAATAACAAGAGAATGCTTCAGCTATGATCATTACTGCCCCAATTCAGTGGTTGTTTCTGTGTCCCCACACAAATAAGTGTTAGGAGTGAGGTGTTGTATCTTGAATTGTTTGGCTGCAGGAAAATAAAAATTAGTTGGTAAGTATGCTCCCCCTCAGTATGTGGCAGATGGATTATTCCACAATTTATTCCAAGGAAGACTGACAGTTTTTGGGTCATGAAGCAGCTGTTGAAGTCAAGCGGCACCCCCCCTCCTCTGGAATAAGAAATGAATCCATTTTAAAGTAAATAACTAGAGCCCTGAGTTTACATGGGAAAAGAAAATGAGTCTTTCAAAACAGAAACAAACAGCTAACTTAAGCTGGAACGGTTCATAAAGCAGAATATTTCACCATATATTTAAATATTATCTGTAATAAATTCTTAGTTTTATTTTTTTCTTTGCCATATGAATTAATATTTTATCAGCATCATTAATGCTTACAATTTAAGCACATATATTTCTAAGGCAGATGTAAGAAATATTTTTTTTAAACTGTATTACTGTTCTGGGAGGTGGGTGGGAATATGTTCTATTAAGGTCAAAAAATGCTACAGATTTAACACTAATGTATAGGTAAATAATCAAACAAATATATACACAGTTCTTTGTGCATTATGTTTAGCGTTCTCACATTATAATGCTATATAGGAATGAAGTATATAAGATGGTTAGAAAAATTAAAATATTTATTTTAAGTGGATTTTACATAGTATCTCTTAATAAACATTTATTTATTGTGTGTGTTTTTTTTATATTTTTATGTATTTTTCTATAAGCTTTTGTGTGTTTGAGAGTTATATTTCCAGACACTTTTGCTTATATGTTGAAGTTAACTAATCTATTGAGTATTCATTTTGCTGCTAGAACCTAGATACATTTAAATATATGTAATTATTAATTATATGGATTGTAGAGCTATCATAGTACACAGAGTTTTACACAACAACATAATGTCACTAAGTGCATTTTGCATTAAAAAGAGAGACAGCCTCATTACCCTGTAGAGTTCAGATTCTTAGCATTATCAGATCATAGTGTGTATTAATCTGCTTATCCGATAACATCACAGAAAGTGTAGTCACAGTAACAAATCTACTGTAATCACACACGCCATTATTTAAAATATTTTTGCTTTTTTCCTTTATTTTTCTAGCAGCAAAATTAAAAAAAAAACAATCCACTGTATTTTGCATGTCCAAAAGCAGGTTGGTAATTCTATTTCTGATACCGGATTTCAAACTATACCATGTTAGTACAGCACCAAAGAAAAAGTAGATTGTTATGCAAGTGAGCACATAAAGGGCCAGGTTACGAGTGGAGTGCAAAATATCGCTTACGTGAGCACAATATTTGCACTCCACTCAGTAATACCAGTGCACACAAATGTGCACTAGTATTAGAAGTTGAGCACAAAGCGAACACGACCTCCATAGGCTCCAATGGGAGCCTCATTCGCATGCTCAGTCAGACACGACTGAGAACTTAGCACAGCGAAAGGGGGTAGGTCGCACAGCGATGGGCAGCAAAGGGTAAATATATATGTATATGCTTATATACATATATATTTACAGGGAACACACAGTTCCCAAAGATCGCAACGTGACGTTTTTTCTTCTAACACCCCACAACCACTCACTTTAACCCATTATAACTGCTTCTTGAAGTTATTTTTTTTTTTTTTAAATGCTGCAATTTTTTTTAAACAGCTACACCACACTGTATTTTGGGGGTAATTGGGGGACATTTTGAAAATTAACCAGAGATCTGGTTAATTTTGTAATGGCTGGTTATTTATTGTGCACCCATAAACGGGTGCGTGATAAATTAGATCTCCACTTATAATCTAGCCCAAAATGTTCTCCATCTTTAATTTCTATGACGCTAGGCACACCCTCCAGCCTGCGATCCCATTTAAGAAGCTCCTTTGGCTTCAGTACAGCCAAAAGGCTAAGACGTTCTATGTCATCCTAAGGGCATTAAAGCCCAGCGCAGTTAGGACAGCATAGAACATCCTAAGAGTGGAAAGGAGTTTAAACTCGGGGAATTTGATTTTTCACTAATAGGTGTTGGGGGTGACTCTCTCAAAGTATGGGGTACTGCATGGATAAAGCTAAAGCTGGGGAACAGGGTAATAAGACACTCTGTCTTTATAGTGGATCTGCCAACTGATCGTTTAATAATTGGTAGTGATCATCTGAAGTGATTAACGTGGAGGTCAATTTTGATGAATTAGTGCTCGGTTTTTAATAATCCTATTAAAAACAAGGGCACTTTAATTCATCAAAATTGACATTTCACTTGTTTTCTTCAAAAACGTCCTTTTTAATACTGGCAGCCGCTCTGGCACTTCCTCCGCCCATTGCAAGCCGTCTTTGCGGGTCCAAAATGACGAATCCGGCTTCCTCCAATCACAGAGTTGCATCAGGCCAAGATTCCCCCGGGGGGAAGCCGTGATTGGAGGAAGTCGGATTTGTCATTTCTGACGTCTGCAGAGGGCGCCATTGCAGAAAAGGGGGATGGTAATGCTATGGTCAGATATACAAATTGATTTTATTGGTCCAGTAACTAAGTCATCTAGAGGTAACAGATGCATGTTAACAGTGACATGCCTGTTCACTAAATGGGTAGAGTGCATCAGTGCACCTAACAATAGTGAAACATGAGCAGCAGTGCTCATCAACCATGTGTTTTCCAGATTTGGTTTACCCCAGAGAATCGAATCTGATCGGTGAACCCACTTCACTAGTGAAGTGATAACCAAGATGTGGAAAATACTAGGGGTTAAAAGGAAGCTCCATATTGCATATAGTGCTGCCTCTAGTGGTGGTGTAGAGCGTTACAATCTGTCCATTGTGAAAATCCTCTAAAAAGATTGTGAGTGAAACAGGCAAAGACTGGGATGTAAAATTACTTCTAGTCCTAATGTCATTAAGAGCAATTCCAAGTAGTGCTACTAAGATGTCACCTTTTAAACTGATGACTTGTAGAAGAATGGTTCTACCTCAGCATCTACTGTACCGTACATCAGACCAAAATTTGATAAATGCTGCCAATACACATCATTATTTGGAGAACTTAAGGAAGCACTTGCAATATGACTTTGCATTTTCTCAAAGGAACATAGAAAAGTCTGCAACTGCCGCTAAAACCTATTAAGATCTCAAAGAGTCCAAAAGGGAATATGAAATAAATAATAAAGTTTATCTTTATAACTTTGGAAGAGATCATGTTAAGGAGAAGAAGTTCCTTCCGTCATGGAAGGGTCCTTTTGTCATTACTGAAAAAATATCTCCAGTTGCCTATAAAATAAGGATACCTAAAAATTATACTTTTATGGATAAATGGGTTCATATTAATCAGTGCGAGCGTGCCATCCTAAATCCCAACTACAAGTCATAAAGGGAGAATGAAGTGTCATATCCCTAAATACACTAAAGAAGTTTTGTAGTTTTAAGGTGCCTAGCTAACGAGCATGAGGACTCAAAAATAACGGAATCTCTTCATAATAAGATTGTCTATGATGCATACTGTCAGTACACTCACCAAGTACCACTGACTTTGAGCCAATTCCGAATCATGTGTCCTACATATATTCAAAATGGAAGGGGGATTTATGTCAGGGTACCTGTGAAGTAACATTAAATAAACCAAAAATGTATCAAATAATTTAGTATTTAATTTTAGCTAATATCTAATTTGATATGAATTGGTCTCACTATAGACACTGACACCCCCACGGCTTCTCAAGACATCTGAGAGAGCAAAATAGATGATACAATTGTTCAATTAGTGAAGATAGATCACTAAACCTTTAAAGCCCAAAGCTTTACAGGGAAGTTAAACATTGGCCTGATAATTACCTAGTCCAGGATGCCCCCTGGGTTGACAGAGACAAAAATTCTGTACATGAAGTCAAGTGTATGCACAAAAAAACAGGTTTTCATGGAAGTAAACCGTTTTGCATGCAAAAGTTAATTACCCCACACAAAGTTGAATACACGGAAATCTAGACTCATAGAGGTAGAGTTATCTATGAAAAGTTTTTTAAGACATGTGTTCTTTGAAAGCATGAAAAAACAAGTGTTATAAAGCGCTAAGGTCTAAAAATTAATCCAGGCCTCTCCCTAACCACCTCTCCAAATGGCTATATAGAAAACAGAGTATCAAAATATAAAATGAGAGGGCGCTAAAAGCAAGAATAAATACCACACTTAATCTCTAAAAAATTATGAGTTTAATAAACATAATTAAACATATATATGGCAAGTAAAAATTACTAACATCAAAAAATAGAAGGGACGTCTCCCTATAAAAAATAAATCTTAAAAATACCACCAATATATTCAGAAAAAATGTTAAAATTCCATTTATCATCCGTATGTATAAGGACAAAAAAGTATAGTCAAATCGATGTAGACCACTGGTAAAAATTGATCCGCAAATGCTCAGGGACCAGCAGTTGATAATGATCCAAAAAAAGTGATTAACAATGTTGCATAACACTTTCAGTCATTTTGTGGCAATTCTTAAATAGATGAGTGCCTAAAGTTTAAAGACAGCGTTCCACCTTTTATATGCAATTATCAAAAGTACTTATGTATATGTTAAAAAGGGCGCTCCAGGGCGTCTTACCGTTTTCTTTTATCGGCTAAGAGCAGGCCGCTCAGCTTATGTAGTGAAGGTTCACCCGTGGTGATTGAGTGATATTCAAGCTTCCAGGTAAACTCCCACTAAGGTTTAACCGTCTCACAGCAAGCCGTTCTGACCACACTGGTGGCGGTTTCCTCTCGGTGGTTGAGCACGGTAATAGTCCGTGTCACTGGCTGGATCTGTCCTGACTGAGGTTAACACCTTACTTTGTACCTTTTAGTAACAACGGCTTCAGGACAAAATAGAAATTCTGGCAGCATGAAGTAACGGAGAATGTCAGTGAGTCCCGCACTTAGCGTGTATCACGCGCGGGATAAAAAGAACTAGGTACCTAGTGTCAGATATTTGCTCTTAGCAGGATAAGCAACTCTCCTTCTACGCGTTTCACCCAGCTGTGGGCTTTCTCAAGATCTTAAACTTTAGGCACTCATCTATTTAAGAATTGCCACAAAATGACTGAAAGTGTTATGCAACATTGTTAATCACTTTTTTTGGATCATTATCAACTGCTGGTCCCTGAGCATTTGCGGATCAATTTTTACCAGTGGTCTACATCGATTTGACTATACTTTTTTGTCCTTATACATACGGATGATAAATGGAATTTTAACATTTTTTCTGAATATATTGGTGGTATTTTTAAGATTTATTTTTTATAGGGAGACGTCCCTTCTATTTTTTGATGTTAGTAATTTTTACTTGCCATATATATGTTTAATTATGTTTATTAAACTCATAATTTTTTAGAGATTAAGTGTGGTATTTATTCTTGCTTTTAGCGCCCTCTCATTTTATATTTTGATACTCTGTTTTCTTTGAAAGCATACCAGAATTTAAATTTTAATAGCAAAAAGAGAAGTTAGAAATTCATCTATATGAACTGTATAATTCTCAAAGATTTAATTGATACTCAGACTGTATAAATTATATATAAATATATAGATCTGAGAAATACATTTCAGGTTTGTAATAAATTAAATGAACAACTGTATTGCCCTATTTTAAAATATATACCATAAATAACAGATTTGTTTATTTCCAGATATCTGAATAGACATAAGAGTACCAATGCAGGGAGACCATGCAATAAGTTGCCCCATAAATTGTACCTAAATTGTGTTTTTGTGCATTCATAGTGACACTGTAAAGAGATGTACAAATGTGTGGGCTATATTTATATTGAAAAGAAATGTGACTATTAAACTCATCTTTTAAAATATTATAAATAGTATACTCATGTTTAGTATGAAAATACCCAGGTTAAATAGTATTAAATAATCCCATATATATTGAGCATATAATTTATTAATGCTTGAAATTATTTAATGAACATATTGAGGTATATATCAATTATATATCAATTAAGCTGTAGCAGTGTTGAAAATGAAAATGTTTTTAATGCCTCTGGTGGTTTATGTGAAAATTGCAACCAAAAGGGATTGTAGTATCAAATAACCATATGTATTCCCAGTAAGCCAATGAAATGTTCAGCTTCATAGGGCCAATGGAAAGACAGCTTCGTTAGGGCCAATGGGAGACAAGCTTCGATAAGGGCCTATCCAATTCTTGTGGGAATGATTAAAGAAAAGAAGGAGTGGTTTAGATTGGATACATTTTGCCACACACACTAGACAAGGAAGACAGACTCAAACAAGGAGCATAACTTTGACTGAGGGAGAAACACACAGATTTTGTGCCAAGTATCTTCTCTGCAATTTTGGGACACTTTCTTAGGAGAAAAAAGATAGTAATTTGAAACCTGTACCCTTGCGAATAGTGGATAAAACCTTCTTATATGACCTACAACAAACCCCAGAAGCTGAATTCTGATACTGGTTATTTGGTAAAGTATACTGGTATTAAATAATAATGTTTAGAAATATTTTTTGTATTTTAATATCATAAGTTAATTACAGTTATTGCTATATATATTTTAGAATTTATTTTATTGTGGCTGAATAAGAGGTTATTCCAGGCCAGACATATTGGCATATAAATTGGCTGTTGCATTAATAATATATACAATTTCTGGTGTATTAATTGAAGTTATATAGGACCATTTGTGGGCTAAATAGTTTAATTATACTTTCCTGAAAGTTATCTCAGATTTATTGAGATTTAGTAAGATTGGTGTAAAGTATCTTGTTATATTGTTTAACTAAGCACTGTTAAAGGGACAGTCTAGTCCAAAAAAAACTTTCATGATTCAGACAGGGCATGTAATTTTAAACAATTTTCCAATTTACTTTTATCACCAATTTTTCTTTGTTCTTTTGGTATTCTTAGTTGAAAGCTTAACCTAGGAGGTTCATATGCTAATTTCTTAGACCTTGAAGGCCGCCTCTTAAGAATGCATTTTAACAGGTTTTTCACCACTAGAGGGTGTTAGCTCATGTTTTTCATATAGATAACACTGTGCTCATGCACGTGAAGTTACCTGGGAGCCATCACTGATTGGCTAAACTGCAAGTCTATCAAAAGAACTGAAATAAAGGGGCAGTCTGCAGAGGCTTAGATGCAAGATAATCACAGAGGTAAAAATATATAAATATAACTGTTGGTTATGCAAAACTAGGGAATGGGTAAAAAAGGGATTATCTATCTTTTAAAACAATAACAATTCTGGTGTAGGCTGTCCCTTTAAATTAGCAGTCCATATTCTGGTATTTTCTTTGTGGTATTTTAATGCAATTAATTGTGAGTAAGGTTAATTTTAGAGATATATTTTGGTTTGCTTTGTAAAGAATATTGTAACAGCATAGACATATAATTGGTTTATAATCTAGTTTCTACATAAATATAATTCAAGGTGTCTATAAAGGTAACTAATCTAGAATTAAGGAATAAATATTGATTCTAATAAATATATTGTTATGTATATACATTTTATTGGTTGGCAACTGCTGAGATAATATATACAACATTTTATTGGAGGTTACTGCTAAGATAATAATAAATAATAATTTTGTAACCTAGTCATATACTAACAACATCAACTGCCCTTTTCAAAAACACTAAAATTTGGAATTCTATACCTATGATCACTAATATAAATCAGTAACTTTAAATCAGATTATTTTTTTTTGTCATTTTGTACCAACTTGCACTTTATGCATATAATAACTAGGGTAAAATATCAAGTGATAAAAATACTGTATAAATTTACATGAAAAACAGTGACATACGTCATTTTTACACTGTACATGTTCCTACCCCTACAATAAAACAATGCAGCAACTTCCATTTTAACCTAAATCTGCAGGGAGGGATTTAAGATCCCAATTATCAAAAGCTCTCATGACATGAAAATAAATCACAATTTTTAAGTATTATATTGTAATGTATGTTTTGCTCCTTCACACCTAGAACTCTGCATAGTGGGATAAACAGCTTTCAATCTAAAATTTCCCTTTCTAAAATTATTTGCGTGACCTTGCAGTACTGACAAGTGTTAGAGAATCTGGCCCTAAGATATTTGAAGTAGTTTATTTACTTGTACACTTCCAAACATCCGACCAACACTAGTCTAATAGCAATTTGATAGATAATTTACAGGCTTAAATGTACACTAAAGTCAAAATTAAACATTCATAATTCAGATAGAGCATAAAGTTTTAAGAATCTTTCAAATTTTACTTCCATAATCATATTGTACACAGGCTTTTTATATGTACACTTCCTGAGGCACTACTGAACTTGTGCATGAGTTCACTGTGTAAATGTATACTAGTCTGTAATTGGCTGATGGCTCTCACATGATGCAGGGGGCTGGCAAATACTGTTAATATGTGCCAGTCTCGTTTGTTCTAATCCCATTCCAAATTAGCATAGTCCATAACCCAACAAACACACATGTCCACTCTACCCATAAGGTTCTTTTAAATAAACCTTAATGAGACATACAGTACATATATATCTCTATGGTTTTCGGAGGTTAATTGCACATCACCTATTATGATCACTAAATGCTATTAAAAGGATTCACTAGATATACAGGCACTTCATCCTGTAATGTAATCAATAAACCCCTAATATTACCATTTTGTTTTTTCTTTGTATCTATTTTATATATATTTTTTCACGATAGTAACAAGGCAAATAAAATTGTATTGTTTCGGGATGTAACGATTTTGTGCTTGAGGGATGTTATTTGCATTTTGTGATTGTGATCTTGGAAAAACACAGTATCAACTTTAGCTGAGTAATTATTATCCAAAAACAAGACCAAGACTACCATAAACTTCCTTGTTAACTACAGTTGTTTTTTAGTAGGTAAACTCCACTCACCATTTGGATAATTTGAAACAGCCAATCAGGAAATGTTACTGGAACAGACACATCTAGCCACAGTAATTTTGCTATCCTATCTGTTCCGATCAGCCAATAGAATGCAAGCTCAATCCGATTGGCTGATTGTATCAGCCAATCGGATTGAACTTCAATCAGATTGAACTTCAATCTGATTGGCTGATTGAATCAGCCAATCAGATTTTTCCTACCTTAATTCCGATTGGCTGATAGAATCCTATCAGCCAATCGGAATTCGAGGGACGCCATCTTGGATGACGTCCCTTAAAGTAACTTTCATTCGTCGTTCAGTCGTCGGTTGAAGAGGATGACTCCGCGTCGGCTCCTTGGAAGATGGCTCCGCTCCGCTCCGGATGGATGAAGATTGAAGACGCCGCCTGGATGAAGACTTCTGCTGAATGGAGGACCTCTTCTGCACCACTTGGATGAAGAATTCGGCTCGACTGAGTGAAGACAACTCAAGGTAGGGAGATCTTCAGGGGGTTAGTGTTAGGTTTTTTTAAGGAGGGTTTGGGTGGGTTAGAGTAGGGGTATGTGGGTGGTGGGTTTTAATGTTGGGGGGGGGGGGTTACAGGTAAAAGAGCTGATTACTGACTTCCGGTGGGTGGACCTAGAAGATGGCAGCAAACTTCTGTTGCTCTGAAGAAATCCTCTTCTAATCTTTACAAGATTGCCATCATACTAAGCCATCTGTATCTCCCTTGACACTTAAGTTGTCCGGGAACCTTAAACAGATAGAAGAATACCATTCTCTTCTACCCGGAAGGCATTTAACTAAAATAGAACCCACGATTGACTTTGTAAATATTGACTGCCCGCCTATTGATCTTCAAACTATGGAATCAGAGGGTATCACTGCTGCACAGATGCTTGCAGTTTTTATGCCTGCAATTGACCGCTTATCACTCAGCTATGAGAGACTGCATGTAGTGGTTCGTGCCGCTGGAAGGTCCTACCCCACCAACACAACAGCAAACCTGCTAATCGGCTCTTCAGCACGACACTTGGGAAACCCCCTTCTCACTCACTTGCAAAGACCCGTTGTGACTGATAACCCAGATGCTATATACTCCAGCCCGACCGCAACACCTCTATCACACTACGGAATGGAGGATTTGTCTCCCCTGAACTCACCCACGGTGCAGCTACCCTTAGCTCAAGTAATAAACCCCACCTTGGATGTCAGAAGCCTAAACAAGGTTGATAAGTCTGCGAGCTGTATGGAAGTGCTGACGGCGACCAACCCCTCCTGCAGAACAGCTTCTGATGTTATCTGCATGCTAAACATGAATAAGAGAAGGAGCGGTCCTGACTCACTGTTGGTCTGTCTCGCTGTTCTGCTGCAGGATCATAGCCTAGTACAACAGCACAACCTGCCACTTTCACTGTTCCTACCTGCAAACATACCAGAGGAGAATACCTCTGAATGCCCCCTTTACGCTCACAGCCTTTTCTGTCAGGGGAACTGCCCTTTCCGCGCCACCTCATATTTCAGCTCAGTTGGTTGTCAGATCTGTGTGATCGATCCTTGGCCTTAGGCAAAGTAGGTGTCGGCTAGAGAGAAGGGACTTGACTCTCGTGTGTTTGGACTGATGGGCTACCCGGCTGCATCACATCGGACAATACGCAGTATCAGGTTGTGCTGGACTCTGATCCTTAAGGGGATCAACTTTTCTTTGCAATTGGGTTAGACAGCTTTCACTGTCCTTTTTTTTTTTTTTTTTTTTCTTGGTAGTTATATTCTTAACTTTTATGGGGTCTTTTATCACACTCAAAGATGCTAGTCATGCTCAGCCACACCTCTATATGTATGAAATACTGAGATATTTAAGCTATGTTAGTTTCTGATTGCCCCTATGCATAATGTGTGATTGTTTTGTTTGCTGTTTGTTTTTTGTTTTTAAAATTATGTATATCCGTTAGCAGATATGGTTCTAATGCAGTGAAGCCACTTTGTTTACTGAATGCATTGCGTCTGCCTCCTTAGGGATCCAACTAAGCTCACTACATCTATGCTTCCCACAAATATTCTTATACAGGCCCAACCTCATACTCGAAATCATAGAGATTAAATGTTTATACCGCAATTTAGCTCAGTATATTGGGTTCAGAACCATTTCTGCATATCCCTATACTTATCATGCTTTGTTTCTATATCCTAATTTCCTTGTGGGTTAAACCTCTAACTAACTTATTCATTATGGTCATTGTACTTTTATTAGAAACATCTCATAAATTACATCTGCTAACGCTTAGAAAGTCTCTGCAAATGGTTGTCTTAACACTTATTCATATATGTCTCATCACTTTGCATGGTCTGTGCACCCACATATACCATCCACACTTCCCGGAAATGATTAGGTTACTGCATACATTTTCCTATCAGGGTAGTAGGGCTTGAAGTATTGAGCAATAAAACTTAACAGTTAATGAGGTGTCCTCCCCTCCTTGTGTGGCCTTATTGGATTCGATAGACCTTAATAGATTGTGTAGGCTTGTTCTAGGCATGAGACTACTTAGATTACTTTTATTTCTTTTTTAATGCAGCACACTTCCGACAACGTATAGAGACCAACCACATATTTGTTTAGTTAGATTATACCGCAATCGTATTATGCTGAGCAATATACTCACTTTATCATACCACCTATACTCGACTAAGAACTGCGTACCTATGATTTTATCCCGCCATAGCACCACCGCACTCACTCCTAGATCTATGAGGACAGTGGGGTGTTTAGTTTAATTTAGTGTCTTGCTTAGTTAGTTTATTGTTTCGTTTAGTTTAGTTTAGTTCAACTAGTTAAAAAAGAAAAGGGAGGGAGTCCAGGTAACAAATATTGAAGAAATCTTGGTCAAATCAATCATACTAACGTGTCATACCTATGTTAAGTATATACTCATACATACCTGTTTGTAACCTGTTACAATTCTGTTCAGGATGTCACAATTTTGAACTCTTACTAGTTGCCTATCATGCATTTCTTATCCAGCCTTTACTGTAACAGCACTAAGTATTAGATCATATGTATGTAATTGTTTACTTGTTGTATGCCTGGACTGTCTCCAATAAAAAGAATTTAAAAAAAAAAAAAAAAAAAAAAAGAGCTGATTACTTTGGGGCAATGCCCCGCAAAAAGCCCTTTTAAGGGCTGGTAAAAGAGATGGTTACTTTGTAATTTAGAATAGGGTAGGGCATTTTTTTTATTTTGGGGGGCTTTATTATTTTATTAGGGGGCTTAGATTAGGTGTAATTAGTTTAAACTTCTTGTAATTCTTTTTTATTTTCTGTAATTTAGTGTTTGTTTTTTTTGTACTATAGTTTAGTTTATTTAATTTCATTTAATTTTAGGTAATTGTTGATTAGTTAATTTATTTAATTAATTTAATGATAGTGTAGTGTTAGGTTTAATTGTAACTTAGGTTAGGATTTATTTTACAGGTAATTTTGTAAGTATTTTAGCTAGGTAGTTATTAAATAGTTAATAACTATTTAATAACTATTGTACCTGGTTAAAATAAATACAAAGTTGCCTGTAAAATAAAAATAAATCCTAAAATAGCTACAATATAATTATTAGTTATATTGTAGCTATCTTAGGGTTTATTTTACAGGTAAGTATTTAGTTTTAAATAGGATTAATTTAGTTAATACGAGTAATATTATTTAGATTTATTAAAATAATATTTAAGTTAGGGGGGGTTAGGGTTAGTGTTAGACTTAGGTTTAGGGGTTAATAATTTTAATATAGGTGGCGGCGGTATAGGGGGGCAGGATAGGGGTTAATAACTTTAATATAGGTGTCGGCAGGGTCCGGGAGCGGCGGTTTAGGGGTTAAACAATTTATTTAGTTGCGGCGGGGTCCGGGATCCGCAGGATAGGGGTTAATAAGTTTATGTAGGTGGTGGCGGTATAGGGGGCGGCAGATTAGGGGTTAATATGTATAATGTAGCTGGCAGTGGGGCCTGGGAGCGGCGGTTTAGGGGTTAACATGTTTATTATAGTTGCGGCGGGGTCCGGGGGCGGCGGTTTAGGGGTTAACATGTTTATTATAGTTGCGGCGGGGTCCAGGAGCGGCGGTTTAGGGGGTAATAACTTTATTTAGGTGGCGGCGGTGTAGGGGGGACAGATTAGGGGTGTTTAGACTCGGGGTACATGTTAGGGTGTTAGGTGCAGACATCTCCCATAGGAATCAATGGGATATCGGGCAGCAGCGAACATGAGCTTTCGCTATGGTCAGACTCCCATTGATTCCTAAGGGATCCACCGCCTCCAGGGCGACAGGTTGAAATCCAGGTACGCTGGGCCGGAATAGTGGCGAGCATACCTGGTAGTAGTTTGATAACTACCAAAAGTAGTCAGATTCTGCCGAACTTACGTTCGGAACATCTGTAGTGACGTAACCATCAAACTGTGTCAGACTGAGTCCGGCGGATCGTAGGTTACATCACTATATTCTACTTTTGCCGGGCAGTAGGGGTTGATAACTAAGGCGAATCAGCCTCGCCACAAATACGCTGCGAAATTCCAGCAAATTTGCGGTTGACGGCTTGATAACTAGAGGCCGCAGGCTCAATATGTTTCTTAATAAATATTGTATAAAGGAGACCTGGATTCCTAAGAGAGTTGTTATATAGAGCTATTGTCTTTGAGCTAATGTTAGCTCGGAAGAGCATGAGTACCAGTGTTCTTAAGAAGTGGATTGTCTATTATGTTACAGTGTTACGCTATGATCCTGTATTCTGCTTTTTCCTTTTGACAATTGAATATTTTTAAGGATTACTGGAATAAAAGAACGTTTTTTCACTCATCAAATTGGTTTGTTATTATATATGTATATTTTGTGCACTGTGGGTAATATTTTAACACTTTTTTATATTTGTTCTTGGTTAAATTGAGATATTCTGTCTCAATTGTGTATTTTATTCACATGGTGTTACACTGCTGTTTTTATTGCACTGTTATTTTAAATTTGCTACCTATTGTCATGGTTGCCTAGCAATGCATTTTATTTATTCTTTTGACTATTGACGCTGAGTTGCCTAGTTTCAGTGTCTTCCACATCTTTTTCCTGTGTTGGTTATACGTGATGCTTTTGCTGCGTTGCAGGATTTTTGTCACAGTTTTTACTTTCAGCACTATTTAATGATGCTTCTGCCTGTTGGTGAACTTAGTTCTGGGTGTGTTCTGATTTTGCTTCTTTCCACAACTTGTTAATTTTCCATTGGTTCTTGCCAAACAATTGCCTGCCTTGTGATAATCTCTGTATGTGTTCTCCTGCAGTTTTGACCTTGGCCTGAAATAATTTATCCTCTGTCTACTTTTTTTGTACCTTTGTAATACGCAAGTGTACCAACCTTTAACATGACCTCACTATTCTTTTGGGTTTCCTGACAATTCTTGTTTCAAATCCATCAGAAGAGAGACTCAACCAAACTAGTCTCACCCTGGGCATTATCCAGTACATTGAGGAAGTGTTTTATCAGTTCACTACTTAGTCCCTGGGTGGACATTGTCAGCCTTACACTACAAATGGGCCATGAAAAAGAAAATAGACCTTGATGAGTTAGTAAAGGCTTTGACTAATCAAGGTCAACTACTGGGATCCCATGCTGCATATTTCCTTTTCAGGACTTTTATGCAGTCGACACGACCCCTTACTAGCATTCCTACCCCTGCTATTCATCCAACTCCACTGCTTCAAATGCTCCTAAATTACCCATACCTGATAAATGTAATGATAATCTCGAAGAATGTAGGGGTTTCTTGAATAAATGTTGCCTACATTTTTACAACGATCCTATTACATTTGCTTAATTCTTGGCTCAAGTAACTTTTTTTAGTTAATTACTGAAAGGGAAAGCTCTAGCTTGGGTCTCTCCACTCATTGAAAAAGATGACCCAATACTCCAGGATTCTTAAGTTTTTATCAAAACTATTCAGACTTTTTTTTATATAAACCTGGACATGCAGCAGCTACTGAGACTAGTTTATTGGATCTTCATTAAGGAAACCAAACAGTTGCTAACTATACTATTGAATTTCACACACTTTCAAAGAATGAGTTAATATACAGAGATGTACCAGACTCTTTAGAAGCCTTTAATGATTTGTGCATTCATTTGGATTCTAGACAATTGGAGAGACAACAGGAGACTGCTTCTCACAAAGAATATATACAAGAGAACCTGCAACGTGGTTTCATCAGAATCTTATCTTCTCCAGCTGGTGCAGACTTTTTTGTGAAAAAAGATGGAGTATTTAGGAATTGCATAAATTACAGAGCATTTAATCAAATCATGATCAAAAATATTTATCCCCTTTCTTTTATATTGATTTTTTTTTAAATACTTGATAGGTGCAACCAGCTATACTAAACTAGATCTCAGAGGACCATACAATGTAATTTGAATACGGGAAGTGGATGAATACACATTTTGGACTTTACAAATATCTTGTCATGCTCTACGAACCTAGTAATGCACCAAGTCCGAAGCCAAGTGTCGACAATATGTAAAAATAAGTTCTTCTACGCTTAAGGGAAAGTGATCTCTGTTGAAAATTGTGAAAGTGCATCAAAAACGTATACCTTTCCGAGGTTACATCATCACTCCAAAAAAGTTTTGAGAAGGATCTTAGTAATAAATCTGCAATTCAATCCTGGCCACAACTCACAACTCTCAAAACCCACAAAACTGAAAAGATTTGCAAATTACTACAGATGCTTTATCAAGGGTTTCTCTACAGTCATACCTCATCTCACTGCATTAACTCGTTAAGGAGCTTTCCACAGACATGCTTTTATTTCTGCTCCTATCTTATGCCATCCTAATCCATCATTACAGTTCATCCTTGAAGGAGCCACATCTGAATGTGGAGTAGGAGCTATGCAATCTTAATAAGCACCTAGAACCTTTAAAATACACCCTGTGGCTTTCTTCTATGAAAATATCACTCCTAGAGAATTACATAATGATGTCAACAATAAGGTTATTAAACTAGCTTTTCTGATACTTAAACACCCCAAAAACCTTCTTTATATCCAGGCAGCAAAGAGGTTACATTCTAGACAGAGTTGTTGGGCCTTTTATTTTTCCAGATTTAACTATATCCCTGGCTCCAAAAACACTAAGGGCCAGATTATGAGTGCAGCGCTTTTAAAAACGTACGAGCGATAGGGCAATTTTGGGTGCACATTAAAGAATTTTGTATTACAAGTTGGAAGTAAATGCGACCACGAGAGCACAATCACATTTAACATGTATCAGGATAGCGCGACTGAAAAGCTCTGGTTAACTAAAAAAGTGCCAAAAAAACACATCAAAAATACATATAAAAGTATAGTTACAATCATATTAACACTATCTGATAAAAAATGATTGTAAATAAATTGCATGAAAAAGTTATAAGGGCTCACAAATATGAGCTGTAAGGTGTTAGAAAAAAAAAACAGGAAAAAAAGTCAATTTACATATGGATCCACAGGAACACGTATAAATAATTGTATTTATTAACATATATATGTATATACATACGTTTGTATGTATTATTTATATGTGTATATATATATGTATTTACATATATGGTATATATATATATATATATATATATATATATATATATATGTATATATATATTTATTGAAATCTCCCTGCTAAAGTACCCAGTTGGGTCAGCGCGCAACTGTGAATGTTTGTATTTGTTTTTTTAAATTCTGCTCCATTGAAGTCTATGGGAAGAGTGAGATCTTGCAATCACAACTTCTCCAGTACAGGGCTTGACACGCGTCTTGTAGCGCATCCATGCAAAAACATTACTTTCAACCTGTAATATGAGCGCCACCTGATGCACAAAGTTAAATTACTTCTAACGCAGATAGTGCACTAGCGTGAGTGCACATTTGTGCTCCACTTGTAATCTGGCCCTAAATTGGACATGCGTGCCAATTCTTTCCAGATGATAAATACTCTGAGGAGGAGAAGACCAACATTTCCAATGAAAGGGTTCTTGGAGTCCTTAATTCTACTTTGTTGTAAAAAACTCCAAACGGCACAAAAAAATGTACCTCATACCATGAAACTTCTGTTTGACTTTTTGTTCCTGTTTATCTATGACAAGAGATCCTGAAGTGGGCACGTGATTCCTTAGCAGCAGCCACCAAGTGATTACAAACTCTGTTCTGATAGCCTACTGTAGTTAAATACACCAAATCCTATTTTCCAATTGTGCTGCCAATAAGTCCTCTAAACAGTTACCTCAGTGTTTCTCAGGGCTCTACCCATATTTCATTGTCCCTGGACACACATTACAATGGATTTTATAGCTGACCTACCACCCTCCAATGGCCACACTGTAATATGAGTTGTAGTTGACAGGTTTTCCCTCATGGCTTCTTTCACTTCCTTACCAAGATTACCGTCTGCCCAAGAACTGTCCGCACTCTAAATTCATCATATTGTACGTCTCCATTGATTTCCTGACAATATAATTTCTGATCAAGGAGTACAATTGGTCTCTAAATTCTTGACTGCCCCCTGTAAAAAGCTGGAACTTACTTTAGCATTGTCTACTTCTTATCACCTTTAAATTAATGGATTAACTGAACACACCAATCAAAAAGTTTACCTTCAAGTTTACCTTCAAAATTACTTTTCTGCCCCCCAAGATAACTGGTCTTCACTGCTGCCTCTAGGTTAATTTGCCCACAATTCTGGTTGGAATGCTTCTCTTCTGACAACTCCCTTTTTTGCAACTCTAGGATATAACCCCAGAACTATTCCAGCCTACTCTAGCTCCTGTGGAGTACCGACTGCTGACAAGACTGTGACCACCCTAACCTTTGTCCTGGCGATCGTGTATGACTATCCACCCATCATCTTCTCTTACTCCAACCCTCACTTAATCTCAGGCCACAGTTCGTTCCTTTTGAATCATCAGGAAAAGGAGTCCTGTGTCTTACCAGTTACAACTGCAACTACTCTTTCATATGTCCCTATTAAACCTTCCAGACAGGTCTTCCATACTGCTCCAGTTATTGTAGATGGACAACCCGAGTTTGAAGTCTCTTAAGTTCTAGATTTAAAGCAATCTGTTAGAGGACTTTATTATTTGGTTGATTGGAAGGGCTATCCCATCACTGAGCGTTCCTGGGTTGATACTTGTAACCTTAATGCCCCCTCACTGGTACAATCCTTTCACTGAACTCATCCATCATGTTGAACCCCAGTGGAGGTCCTTGAAGGGGGGGGGGTAGCTGTCATGGTTGCCTAGCAACACATTTGTTTACTTTCGGCTAGATTTAGAGTTCTGCGTTAGCCGTCCAAACCAGCGTTAAGGGGTCCTAACGCTGGTTTTGGCCGCCCGCTGGTATTTAGAGTCAGTCAAGAAAGGGTCTAACACTCACTTTCCAGCCGCGACTTTTCCATACCGCAGATCCCCTTATGCCAATTGCGTATCCTATCTTTTCAATGGGATCTTTCTAACGCTGGTATTTAGAGTCTTGGCTGAAGTGAGCGTTAGAACTCTAACGACAAGACTCCAGCTGCAGAAAAAAGTCAGGAGTTAAGAGCTTTATGGGCTAACGCCGGTTCATAAAGCTCTTAACTACTGTGCTCTAAAGTACACTAACACCCATAAACTACCTATGTACCCCTAAACCGAGGTCCCCCCACATCACCGCATATAATTACATTTTTTAACCCCTAATCTGCCAACTGCACACCGCCACAACCTACATTATCCCTATGTACCCCTAATCTGCTGCCCCTAACATCGCCGACACCTACATAATATTTATTAACCCCTAATCTGCCCCCCCAATGTCGCCGCTACCTACCTACACTTATTAACCCCTAACTCTAATAAATGTATTAACCCCTAAAGCTAAGTCTAACCCTAACCCTAACACCCCCCTAAATTAAATATAATTTAAATCTAACGAAATAAAATAAATCTTATTAAATAAATTAATCCTATTTAAAGCTAAATACTTACCTGTAAAATAAACTCTAATATAGCTACAATATAACGAATAATTATATTGTAGCTATTTTAGGATTTATATTTATTTTACAGGCACCTTTGTATTTATTTTAACCAGGTACAATAGCTATTAAATAGTTAATAACTATTTAATAGCTACCTAGTTAAAATAATTACAAAATTACCTGTAAAATAAATCTTAACCTAAGTTACAATTAAACCTAACACTACACTATCAATAAATTAATTAACTAAACTACCTACAATTATCTACAATTAAATCAACTAAACTAAATTACAAAAAAAAAAAGATTACAAGAATTTTAAACAAATTACACCAACTCTAAGCCCCCTAAATAAATAACAAAGCCCCCCAAAATAACAAAATGCCCTACCCTATTCTAAAATAAAAAGTTAACAGCTCTTTTACCTTACCCCTTAAAAGGGCCTTTTGAGGGGCATGCCCCAAAGTAAACAGCTCTTTTGCATTTAAAAAAAACATACAATACCCCCCCAACATTACAAACCACCACCCACATACCCCTAATCTAACCCAAACCCCCCTTAAAAAACCTAACACTAAGCCCCTGAAGATCTCCCTACCTTATCTTCACCACGCCGGGTATCACCGATCCGTCCAGAAGAGGCTCCGAAGTCTTCATCCTATCCGGCAAGAAGAGGTCCAGAAGAGGCTCCAAAGTCTTCATCCTATCTGGCAAGAAGAGGACATCCGGACCGGTAGACATCTTCATCCATGCGGCGTCTTCTATCTTCATCCATCCGGCGCGGAGCGGGACCATCTTGAAGCAGCCAACGCGGATCCATCCTCTTCTTCCGGCGACTCCCGACAAATGAAGGTTCCTTTAAGGGACGTCATCCAAGATGGCATCCCTCGAATTCCGATTGGCTGATAGGATTCTATCAGCCAATCGGAATTAAGGTAGGAAAAATCTGATTGGCTGATTGAATCAGCCAATCAGATTCATGTTCAATCGGAATGGCTGATCCAATTAGCCAATCAGATTGAGCTTGCATTCTATTGGCTGTTCCAATCAGCCAATAGAATGCAAGCTCAATCTGATTGGCTGATTGGATCAGCCAATCGGATTGAACTTGAATCTGATTGGCTGATTCAATCAGCCAATCAGATTTTTCCTACTTTAATTACGATTGGCTGATAGAATCCTATCAGCCAATCGGAATTCGAGGGACGCCATCTTGGATGATGTCCCTTAAAGGAACCTTCATTCGTCGGGAGTCACCTGAAGAAGAGGATGGATCCGCGTCGGCTGCTTAAAGGTGGTCCCGCTCCGCGCCGGATGGATGAAGATAGAAGACGCCGCCTGGATGAAGATATCTACCGGTCCGGATGTCCTCTTCTTGCCGGATAGGATGAAGACTTTTGGCGACGTTTGGGGCGGAAGATTAGGGGTTAATAAATATAATATAGGGGTCGGCGATGTTAGGGGCAGCAGATTAGGGGTACATAGCTATAATGTAGGTTGCGGCGGTGTCCGCAGCGGAAGATTAGGGGTTAAAAGTGTAATGCAGGGGTCAGCAATAGTGGGGGCGGCAGATTAGGGGTTAATAAGTGTAAGGTTAGGGGTGTTTAGACTCGGGGTTCATGTTAGGGTGTTAGGTGCAGACTTAGAAAGTGTTTCCCCATAGGAAACAATGGGGCTGCGTTAGGAGCTGAACACTGCTTTTTTGCAGGTGTTAGGTTTTTTTTAGCTCAAACTGCCCCATTGTTTCCTATGGGGGAATCGTGCACGAGCATGTTTTTGAAGCTGGCCGCGTCCGTAAGCAATGCTGGTATTTAGAGTTGAAGTGGCGGTAAATTATGCTCTACGCTCCCTTTTTGGAGCCTAACGCAGCCCTTCAGAGAACTCTAAATACCAGCGTTGTTTAAAAGGTGCGGGGGGGGAAAATGCGTAGCTAACGCACCCCTTCTAACGCAAAACTCTAAATCTAGCCGTTTATGTTTTAATTGATGCCATTTTGCCTACTTTAAACCTCTTCTGAATCTTTTTTGTGTATTGGTATTTGTGTCAAAGGGTTTTTTGTGATGGTTTTTATTTTCCATCGTGGTTACTTTGCCCATTTGTGAACTTGGTTCTGGATGTGTTCATATCTTGCTCCTTTCCATAACTTGTTGCCAAACTTTTGCCTGCCTTGTGACTACTCTTTAGCCTGCTATTTGTGTACTGACTGTTTGTTTCTGCTGTTTGGCCTGAAATCATTTACACTCTACTGATTTTGTACCTTTGTAACCCACAAGTGTACTGACCTTTGGCCTGACCTCACTATTCTTTTGCCTTCTGCCTTGCATCTGTTCCTGCACATGCTGTGTACCAACTTTGGTTTCCTGACAATTCTCTCACCTATTATAAATCCAACCACACTTATCTCATCCTGGGAACTATCCAGTGCATTGGAGAAATGTTTTTTTTCAGTTCACTACTCAGTCCCTGGGTCCTTACATTGTCAATATTATACCTATAGTAGCAATGTCATCTGTCATATGAGAGGTGTATTTTGTATATGTGTGCATGTGTTCATTGTGTTCATTGTGCCTTTATGGGATAGCAAAGCCATACAATAAATAGATTAGGTTAATTGAAAGAAAGGGTCTTCCCCTTTCGAAATGGTGTCTGAAGTCTATGTTTGTTTTTTATGGGGGAGACAGGGGTCCTGAAATTGTCTTCATGCATCTTAACAAAAACTCCCCTTTTGCCTTTTAGGGCTAGTGATTAACTTTGGAATAGGCATGTGATTCCACTTTAAAAATAGAGAATTCCCCTCTTTAATCTGAAGCATTGTATGCCCTCTAAGTAAAACAAAGCTCATAATAGCCCCTTCTCTCAAAAAAAATAATACCAGCTATCTCAATGGGACCACCAGCATCCTAGGGGTAAAAAGGGTACCCTTATTCAGTAGAGGGATATCTCTTGCACTTCCTACATTACACAGAGGAAAATAAGGCCACTGTAAGAGCAAAATTTTACTCAACAAACAACGTGCTGTTATATGGGATTCGTTAGAACCTTCCCCTACACTACATGCCCATTAGTAGATGTACTTCCTTATTGAGTGTAATGTTATTGTGTACAGGGTGATGATGCCACCTTTGGTCCCACCTCATTCTGCCATTAGAGGGTGAGAAGTAGTGCCACTTTGAGAAGAGAACACAGTATTTTTTTCTACACAAAAGTAGTTAAGGAGTCATGACATGTGGATGCTTCATACATGAATGGTTCATGAGTACAAAATTGATGTATATACATGTTAGGTGGTCTAAAGATCTCAGCACTCAAATCTTTAGGAGATCTGGGCTGCTTCCTCTCACCTATTAATTTCTTGATCTATAGAAAGATAACATGATCATGTCTTTTTTTATACTATGACCTTGCAATCCAATTTGATTTGACATTTATACAAAGACAAAGATGGTTACAAGTCAAATTATGCATTCAATTTAAAAGTCTCTATTTTGTGTTATAGCACACACGGGTTTCAACATGACTGGTAATTGAGAAGGTTGCAAGTTAATTACAAATTGAAAGGAAAATGAATGAGGTATCACAACAAAATATTATAATAATCTAATCTAATTAGATTAATTCCCAAGGTTTTGGAGGGATGCAGTGGAAAGAAGCCAAAATAATGTTCCAACTCACCACAGCTTTGTAGTTCCAAAATAATGTTGATGCATGTGTATCCATGCTAATGAGATTACTTCTCTATTGGCTTCTTTTATCATGATTCTAATGCATCTGTCTTACTGAAGAATAAAAAAAAAACCAAGTTTGCTGTTACTCGTTTTCTAAATTCATCCATCCCAAGGAAGCTTCAATCTACAACTGGTATGTCCCACATTTTCTTATGGGAAGTCACATGAATCAGTTTCATAATTTTCAGTGCTGGTGAACACATTTTATAAAGACTCCTAGTCCTAAAGTAAAAATATATATCTGCATACAGTTTAAATGGGCCATTTTGTTTAGCAAGGTGAGTGCTAGAACCAAAATATATAGACCTGTATATATTCAAAATATACAGTAAGCATTTGATCCCGATAAAAGCTAGCTGTAGATAGAAAGAGCACTCTGCATGTTTCAAATAAGAGAGGTTGAGCTGTAATGTAGGAAAGGGAAGTGGTGAACAAATACAATGCACTTAAGGGACCACATTGAGGATTTGGCTTGGACAACATGTTCTACAAGTACTCAGCTCTCTAGTTTACTGCAAAATGACTTGAACTTGTACACAAACTCTTAACAGATCATCTACGGAACTCTGTTGTCTCAGTTACATCTTCTTCACATACAGCCTAGTATAAACGCTTCTAGCCTCTACAAATTAAAGGGACAGTCTACACCAGAATTTTTATTGTTTTAAAAGATAGACAATCCCTTTATTACCCATTTCACAGTTTTGCATAACCACCACAGTTATAATAATATACTTTTAACCTCTGTGATTATCTTATATCTAAGCCTCTGCAAACTGCCCCCTTTTTCAGTTCTTTTGACAGACTTGCAGTCTAGCCAATCAGTGCCTGCTCCCAGATTACTTCATGTGCACGAGCACAGTGTTATCTATATGAAATATGTGAACTAACACCCTCTAGTGGTGAAAAACTGTTAAAATACAATCTGAAAGAGGTGGGCTTCAAGGTCTAAGAAATTAGCATATGAACCTCCTAGGTTAAGCTTTCAACTAAGAATACCAAGAGAACAAAGCAAAATTGGAGATAAATGTAAATTGGAAAATTGTTTAAAATGACATGCTCTATCTGAATCATGAAAGTTTATTTTGGCCTAGACTGTCCCTTTAATGTGGTTCTATTTGTAGCTCTTGACACTTCCTTATTATTCTGTACAAACTAACTGCTCCTTTTATGTATTTTACATGAAATTCTTTCTCTGAACCCTCTTTTCCACTACTTCCTACTGTTCATTTGCACCAAAGTTTAACTCTGGGCCCCTTAATTTTCTAACATAAGTTCTTTCATTACAACCTTTATTATAAAACAAAGATATATCAACTGTCTGCTAGCAGGTGCCATATTATACTTATCTGATATGTTCACCTGCAGCATAAAACTCTAAGGGGTAGATTTATTAAATGTCGGACGGACATGATCCAATGTAGATCTTTCTGTTTCTTAGAGAGATTCAATTTTATTTTATTTATAATTTTCTCTGGTAATTGTTTTATTTCTTTCAGAACTATATATTCAAAAGCTTCTATAATAGGGTCCTTTTCTCATTTGGAGTAGAACGAGGATTTTCTTTTTAAATCAGAGTGTATGAAACCATTTTTATCTTTAAGTTTATTTCTATTTTCTCTACTTTCAAATGTTTGTAATTCCCTTTCTACTGCCGTTGTTGCAAAATAGCGTTTAAAAGTCAAAGAATGTATAAATTTAGAATAATTATATGTTTTGAATTTATTTAGTTTTTTGGTGGGTGCAAATGATAAACCTTTTGATAATACCTTCATTTATTCTTCTGATAATTTATATTTACTTAAATTATAGATACCATTACATTTATTGGAGTTCTTTATCTCATTCTTTTGTCTTGTGGTTTTTGGCAACCCCCTTCCCCTTTTTCATCTCTTTCTGAAAATCTTCTTTTTCTTTGTTTTAAATCCTCGCTTTTCTTGGTCTTCTCCAATTGGTTGGAGATCTTGCAAGACCTCTGTCTAAAAAATGATAGTTATCTATGAGGTTTTATATAAAACCATTTTGCATATGAGTTATTTGATATGTTAATTGGAAGCTTGTTACTTATTAATTGAGTCCACCTTTGTATATAATACTAGCCTATATTTGCAGCTGACTTGCCTTTGTATTAGGTGCCCACAATAGTCTTGTTTTAGATACCTTGTATTCATTTAAGTGTGGGGAAACTTACGGCTAGATTTAGAGTTTTGTCGGTAAAGACCCGCGTAGCTAACGCAGCTTTTTTTCCCAACGCACCCTTAAGACAACGCTGGTATTGAGAGTTGTCTGAAGGGCAGCGTTAGGCTCAAAAAAGGGTGCGTTGAGCCGAATTTACGCCACTTCAACCCTCAATATCAGCGTTGCTTACGGTAGCGGTAAGCTGGCAAAACGTGCTCCTGCATGATTCCCCCATAGGAAACAATGGGGCAGTTTGGGATGAAAATAAACCTAACACCTGCAAAAAAGCAGCGTTAAGCTCCCAACGCAGCCCCATTGTTTCCTATGGGGAAACACTTTCTAAGTCTGCACCTAACACCTTAACATGTACCCCGAGTCTAAACACCCCTAACCTTACACTTATTAACCCCTAATCTGCCGCCCCCGCTATCGCTGACACCTGCTGTATATTATTAACCCCTAATCTGCCGCTCCGTACACCGCCACAAGCTACATTATCCCTATGAATCCCTAATCTGCTGCCCCTAACATCGCCGACCCCTATATTATATTTATTAACCCCTAATCTGTCCCCCCCAACGTCACCGCCACCTACCTTCACTTATTAACCCCTAATCTTCCGACCGGAGCTCGCCGCCACTATAATAAATGTATTAACCCCTAAACCGCCGCACTCCCGCCTTGCAAACCCTATGATAAATTGTATTAACCTTTAATATGCCCTCCCTAACATCGCCGCCACCTAACTTCAAGTATTAACCCCTAATCTGCCGACCGGACCTCGCCGCTACTATAATAAATGTATTAACCACTAAAGCTAAGTCTAACCCTAACACCCCCCTAAATTAAATATAATTTTAATCTAATAAAATAAATTAAATCTTATTAACTAAAGTATTCCTATTTAAAACTAAATACTTACCTGTAAAATAAACCCTAATATAGCTACAATATAACAAATAATTATATTGTCGCTATTTTTGGATTTATATTTATTTTACAGGCAACTTTGTATTTATTTTAACTAGGTGCAATAGCTATTAAATAGTTATTTACTATTTAACAGCTACCTAGTTAAAATAATTACAAAATTACCTGTAAAATAAATCCTAACCTAAGTTACAATTAAACCTAACACTACACTATCAATAAATTAATTAAATAAATTACCTACAATTACATACAATTAAATAAACTAAACTAAATTACAAAAAAAACAAACACTAAATTACAAAAAATAAAAAAATATTACAAGAATATTAGGCTAATTACGCCTACTCTAAGCCCCCTAATAAAATAAAAATGCCCCCCAAAATAATAAAGGTCCCTTCCCTATTCTAAATTAAAAAGTAACCAGCTCTTTTACCAGCCCTTAAAAGGGCTTTTTGCGGGGCATGCCCCAAAGTAATCAGCTCTTTTGCCTGTAAAAAAAAACACAATACCACCCCCCAACATTACAACCCACCACCCACATACCCCTACTCTAACCCAAACCCCCCTTAAATAAACCTAACACTACCCCCCTGAAGATCTCCCTACCTTGAGTCGTGTTCACCCTGCCGGGCCGAAGTCTTCATCCAATGGGGCAGAAGAGGACATCCAGACCGGCAGAAGTCTTCATCCTATCCAGGCAGAAGAGGACATCCGGACCGGCAGACATCTTCATCCAAGCGGCATCTTCTATCTTCATCCATCCGACGAGGAGCGGCTCCATCTTCAAGACCTCCGGCGCGGAACATCCTTCTTCCCCGATGACTACCCGACGAATGAAGGTTCCTTTGACGTCATCCAAGATGGCATCCCTCGAGGATTCTATCAGCCAATCGGAATTAAGGTAGGAAAAATCTGATTGGCTGATTGAATCAGCCAATCAGATTCAAGTTCAATCCGATTGGCTGATCCAATCAGCCAATCAGATTGAGCTTGCATTCTATTGGCTGATCGGAACAGCCAATAGAATACGAGCTCAATCTGATTGGCTGATTGGATCAGCCAATCGGATCGAACTTGAATCTGATTGGCTGATTCAATCAGCCAATCAGATTTTTCCTACCTTAATTCCGATTGGCTGATAGAATCCTATCAGCCAATCGGAATTCGAGGGACGCCATCTTGGATGACGTCACTTAAAGGAACCTTCATTCGTCGGGTAGTCGGGGAAGAAGGATGTTCCACGCCGGAGGTCTTGAAGATGGAGCCGCTCCTCGTCGGATGGATGAAGATAGAAGATGCCGCTTGGAAGAAGATGTCTGCCGGTCCAGATGTCCTCTTCTTCCTGGATAGGATGAAGACTTCTGCCGGTCTGGATGTCCTCTTCTGCCCCATCGGATGAAGACTTTGGCCCGGCTGGGTGAACACGACTCAAGGTAGGGAGATCTTCAGGGGGGTAGTGTTAGGTTTATTTAAGGGGGGTTTGGGTTAGAGTAGGGGTATGTGGGTGGTGGGTTGTAATGTTGGGGGGTGGTATTGTGTTTTTTTTTACAGGCAAAAGAGCTGATTACTTTGGGGCATGCCCCGCAAAAAGCCCTTTTAAGGGCTGGTAAAAGAGCTGGTTACTTTTTAATTTAGAATAGGGTAGGGACCTTTATTATTTTGGGGGGCTTTTTTATTTTATTAGGGGGCTTAGAGTAGGTGTAATTAGCCTAATATTCTTGTAATATTTTTTGTAATTTAGTGTTTGTTTGTTTTTGTAATTTAGTTTAGTTTATTTAATTGTATGTAATTGTAGGTAATTTATTTAATTAATTTATTGATAGTGTAGCGTTAGTTTTAATTGTAACTTAGGTTAGGATTTATTTTACAGGTAATTTTGTAATTATTTTAACTAGGTAGCTATTAAATAGTAAATAACTATTTAATAGCTATTGTACCTAGTTAAAATAAATACAAAGTTGCCTGTAAAATAAATATAAATCCTAAAATAGCTACAATATAATTATTCATTATATTGTAGCTATATTAGGGTTTATTTTACAGGTAAGTATTTAGTTTTAAATAGGAATACTTTAGTTAATAAGATTGAATTTATTTAGTTAGATTATAATTATATTTAATTTAGGGGGGTGTTAGGGTTAGGGTTAGACTTAGCTTAGGGGTTAATACATTTATTATAGTAGCGGCGAGGTCCGGTCGGCAGATTAGGGGTTAATACTTGAAGTTAGGTGGCGGCGATGTTAGGGAGGGCAGATTAGGGGTTAATACAATTTATTATAGTGTTTGTGAGTCGGAAGTGTGGCGGTTTAGGGGTTAATACATTTATTATAGTGGCGGCGAGGTCTGGTCAGCAGATTAGGGGTTAATAAGTGTAGTTAGGTAGCGGCAACGTTGGGGGGGGGCATATTAGGGGTTAATAAATATTATGTAGGTGTCGGCAATGTTAGGGGCAGCAGATTAGGGGTTCATAGGGATAATGTAGGTGGCGTCGGTGTGCGGTCGGCAGATTAGGGGTTAAAAATATTTATTATAGTGGCGGCGATGTGGGGGGAACTCGGTTTAGGGGTACATAGGTAGTTTATGGGTGTTAGTGTACTTTAGAGCACTGTAGTTAAGAGCTTTATAAACCGGCGTTAGCCCATAAAGCACTTAACTACTGACTTTTTTTGGCATTAGGAGTCTTGTCGGTAGAGGGTGTACCGCTCACTTCAGCCAAGACTCTAAATACCAGCGTTAGGAAGATCCCATTGAAAAGATAGGATACGCAATTGGCATAAGGGGATCTGCGGTATGGAAAAGTCGCGGTTTGAAAGTGAGCGTTACACCTTTACCTACACGACTCTAAATACCTGCGGGCAGCCAAAAGCAGCGTTAGGACCCCTTAACGCTGCTTTTGATGGCTACCGCAGAACTATAAATCTAGGTGTTATTGTTTGTGGAGCTGGTCTCTTTTTTATCTAGCGTAGTGGGTATATTTTTCTTTGTTTGCATACTTAATTTCCCTATCTTGACTCACTTTCTGCTGATAAAATGTCTGCAACCACTAGCATTTTTTATTTAAGATTAAATATGTATGAGGATCTACAAAAACATATTAACAGTGAAAAAACATAAAAAAATACACTAATAGTAAAAAATAATGTGAGATTGGAAGAACTGATTAAAAAACTAGAAGAGAAAATGAAAATAGAGCTAAAATACAGAACTGAGTACCTATTTTTACAAAAATGCACGCCTAGATTACGAGTTTTGCGTTAGAGGCTGTGCAGTGCTAACGAGCAGTTTATGCTCACCGCTCACTTACAGACAGCGCTGGTATTACGGGTTTTTACAAACCCGGCGTTAGCCGCAAAAAAGTGAGCGTAGAGCAAAATTTTGCTCCACATCTCACCTCAATACCAGCGCTGCTTACGTTAGCGGTGAGCTGGTAAAACGTGCTCGTGCACGATTTCCCCATAGGAATCAATGGGGGAGAGCCGGCTGAAAAAAAACCTGACACCTGCAAAAAAGCAGCGTAAAGCTCCTAACGCAGCCCTATTGATTCCTATGGGGAAAATATATTTATGTCTACACCTAACACCCTAACATGAACCCCGAGTCTAAACACCCCTAATCTTACACTTATTAACCCCTAATCTGCCGCCCCCGAAATCGCCGACACCTGTATTATATTATTAACCACTAATCTGCCGCTCCGGACACCGCCGCCACCTACATTATACTTATGAACCCCTAATCTGCCGCCCCCAACATCGCCGACACCTGCATTTTATTTATTAACCCCTACTCTGCCACCCCCAATGTCGCCGCAACCTACCTACATTTATTAACCCCTAATCTGCCGCCCCCAACGTCGCCACCACTACAGCCAATAGAATGCCAGCTCAATCCTATTGGCTGATTGGATCAGCCAATAGGATTGAACTTCAATCCTATTGGCTGATTGCCGACTGATTGCCGACTTCTCCCGGCTTCGTTGAGGACTTCGGCTCGGTTGGGTGAAGACATCTCACGGTAGGGTGATCTTCAGGGGGTTAGAGTTAGGTTTTTTAAGGGGGGGTTGGGTAGGTTTTAGAGTAGGTTTGGTTGTGTGGGTGGTGGGTTTTAATGTTGGGGGGGTATTTGTACTTTTTTTTTACAAGTAAAAGAGCTGATTACTTTGGGGCAATGCCCCGCAAAAGGCCCTTTTAAGGGCTATTTGTAATTTAGTGTAGGGTAGGGCTTTTTTTTATTTTGGGGGGGGCTTTTTTATTTTGTTAGGGGGATTAGATTAGGTGTAATTAGTTTAAAAATCGCGTAATTTCTTTATTATTTAGTGATTGTTTGTTTTTGTACTTTAGATAATTGTATTTAATTGTAATTAATTGTATTTAATTTAGGTAATTAATTTAATTGTAGTGTAGTGTTAGGTGTAATTGTAACTTAGGTTAGGTTTTATTTTACAGGTAAATTTGTCTTTATTTTAACTAGGTAGTTATTAAATAGTTAATAACTATTCTACCTAGTTAAAATAAATACAAAGTTGTCTGTAAAATAAAAATAAACCCTAAGCTAGCTACAATGTAACTATTAGTTATATTGTAGCTATCTTAGGGTTTATTTTATAGGTATTTAGTTTTAAATAGAAATTATTTAGTTAATTGTAGTAATTTTATTTAAATTATATTTAAGTTAGGGGGTGTTAGGGTTAGGGTTAGACTTAGGTTTAGGGGTTAATAACTTTATTATAGTGACTGCGATGTTGGGGGCGGCAGATTAGGGGTTAATAAATGTAGGTAGGTGGTGGCGATTTTAGGGCCGGCAGATTAGGGGTTAAAATATTTATTTTAGTATTTGCGATGTGGGGGGCTCGGTTTAGGGGTTAATAGGTAGTTTATGGGTGTTAGTGTACTTTTTAGCACTTTAGTTAAGAGTTTTATGCTACGGCATTGTAGTGTAAAACTCTTAACTACTGACTTTTAAATGCGGTACCAGTCTTGACAGGAGAGGGTCTACCGCTCACTTTTGGTCAGACTCGTAATACCGGCGCTATGCAAGTCCCATTGAAAATATAGTATACGCAATTGACGTAAGTGGATTTGCGGTATTTCCAAGTCTGGCCAAAAAAGTGAGTGGTACACCTGTACCTTCAAGACTCGTAATACCAGTGGGCGTTAAAAAGCAGCGTTAGGACCTCTTAACGTTGCTTTTTAAGGCTAACGAACAACTCGTAATCTAGGCCGCCTAGAGGTAAAAAGAGTGCCTAGAGACTTAAGTCTGAAAAAGGAATGCTCCTTTAAAATTGGGGATGAAACCTTTAAAGTTAAATGGAGGGAGATACTGGAGGAAGCTTCAATTAAATGTATGACCCTCATTAAAGATTATAGGGGGGACATATTAATTCAATTAGGAAATTAAATTAACTATTTGGAATCAAAATTAAAGGAATTAGAAAGTCTACAGACTTTTAAAGAGAAATTATTAAAAGCACAAATGGAACTAAAAAAAGACTTATTAAAAATCAAACTAGAGAAATTTGAGAAAGATGAGAATGATTATACCAAATTTGACAAGGATACTAACAAGGAAGCGTATATTACACATAAGTGGAGATATAATAAATACAAAATTGACAATCAACAATCAAAAGTCAGGAGAAAAACAAGGGGGAATGAGACCTGAACCAGAGAAACGTGATTTACAATATGGGGATAGAAATATGTCCCAATATGAAAGGAGGAGAACAGAAAGGAATTGGGCTCTATATTTGAGGTATATTTTGAGGTAACAGCAAGGAATACAGATATTACCTTATCAAATTTTTAGACAGATGTCTTGCAAGATCTCCAACCAATTGGAGAAAACCAAGAAAAAGCCAGGATTTAAAACAAAGAAAAAGAAGATTTTCAGAAAGAGAGGAAAACTGGGGAGGGGGTTATCAAAAACCACAAGACAAAAGAATGAAATAAAGAACTCCAATAAATGTAATGGCATCTATAATTTAAGTAAATATAAATTATCAGAAGAAGAAACTAAGGTATTATCAAAAGGTTTGTCATTTGCACCCTCCAAAAAACTAACGCCTAGATTTAGAGTTCTGCGTTAGCCGTCAAAACCAACATTAGGGGGTCCTAACGCTGGTTTTGGCCACCCGTTGGTATTTAGAGTCAGTCAGGAAAGGGTCTAATGCTTACTTTCCAGCCGCGACTTTTCCATACCGCAGATCCCCCTATGCCAATTGCGTATCCTATCTTTTCAATGGGATCTTTCTAACGCCGGTATTTAGAGTCTTGGCTGAAGTGAGCGTTAGAAATCTAACGACAAGACTCCAGCCGCAGAGAAAAGCCAGGAGTTAAGAGCTTTCTGGGCTAATGCCGGTTCATAAAGCTCTTAACTACTGTGCTCTAAAGTACACTAACACCCATAAACTACCTATGTACCCCTAAACCGAGGCCCCCCCCACATCGCCGCCACTCTATTAAAAATTTTTAACCCCTAATCTGCCGACCGCACACCGCCGCAACCTACATTATCCCTATGTACCCCCAATCTGCTGCCCCTAACACCGCCGACACCTACTTAATATTTATTAACCCCTAATCTGCCGACCGGACCTCACCGCTACTCTAATAAATGTATTAACCCCTAAAGCTAAGTCTAACCCTAACCCTAACACCCCCCTAAGTTAAATATAATTTTTATCTAACTAAATAAAATAAATCTTATTAAATAAATTATTCCTATTTAAAGCTAAATACTTACCTGTAAAATAAACCCTAATATAGCTGCAATATAAATAATAATTATATTGTAGCTATTTTAGGATTAATATTTATTTTACAGGCAACTTTGTATTTATTTTAACCAGGTACAATAGCTATTAAATAGTTAATAACTATTTAATAGCTACCTAGTTAAAATAATTACAAAATTACCTGTAAAATAAATCCTAACCTAAGTTACAATTAACACTACACTATCAATAAATTAATTAAATAAATTACCTACAATTACATACAATTAAATAAACTAAACTAAATTCCAAAAACAAACACTAAATTACAAAAAATAAAAAATATTACAAGAATATTAGGCTAATTACACCTACTCTAAGCCCCCTAATAAAATAAAAAAGCCCCCCAACCTAAGTTACAATTAAACCTAACACTACACTATCAATAAATAAAGTAAATACAAATACCTACAAATAAATACAAATAAATACACTAACTAAAGTACAAAAAATAAAAAAAGAACTAAGTTACAAAAAATAAAAAAATAATTTACAAACATCATAAAAATATTACAACAATTTTAAGCTAATTACACCTACTCTAAGCCCCCTAATAAAATAACAAAGCCCCCCAAAATAAAAAACATGCCCTACCCTATTCTAAAATAAAAATTGAAAAGCTCTTTTACCTTACCAGCCCTTAAAAGGGCCTTTTGCGGGGCATGCCCCAAAGAATTCTGCTCTTTTGCCTGTAAAAAAAACATACAATACCCCCCTCAACATTACAACCCACCACCCACATACCCGTAATCTAACCCAAACCCCCCTTAAATAAACCTAACACTAAGCCCCTGAAGATCTTCCTACCTTATCTTCACCACGCCGGCTGAAGTCTTCATCCAAGCGGGGGCTGAAGAGGTCCATCATCCGGCTGAAGTCTTCTATCAAGCGGCATCTTCAATCTTCTTTCTTCCGGCTCCATCTTCATCCCGCCGACGCGGAACATCCTTCCTCCACGACGAACTCCCGACGAATGAAGGTTCCTTTAAGGGACATCATCCAAGATGGCGTCCCTCGAATTCCGATTGGCTGATAGGATTCTATCAGCCAATCGGAATTAAGGTAGGAACAGCCAACAGAATGCGAGCTCAATCTGATTGGCTGATTGGATCAGCCAATCGGCTTGAACTTTAATCTGATTGGCTGATTCCATCAGCCAATCAGAATTTTCCTACCTTAATTCCGATTGGCTGATAGAATCCTATCAGCCAATCGGAAATCGAGGGACGCCATCTTGGATGACGTCCCTTAAAGGAACCTTCATTCGTTGGGAGTTCGTCGTGGAAGAAGGATGTTCCGCGTCGGCGGGATGAAGATGGAGCCGGAAGAAAGAAGATTGAAGATGCCGCTTGATAGAAGACTTCAGCCGGATGATGGACCTCTTCAGCCCCCGCTTGGATGAAGACTTCAGCCGGTTGATGGACCTCTTCAGCCCCCGCTTGGATAAAGACATCACCTGGATAGGAGGAAGACTTCGGACCCTCTTCTGGACGGATCGGTGATACCCGGCGTGGTGAAGATAAGGTAGGAAGATCTTCAGGGGCTTAGTGTTAGGTTTATTTAAGGGGGGTTTGGGTTAGATTAGGGGTATGTGGGTGGTGGGTTGTAATGTTGGTGGAGTATTGTATGGGTTTTTTTACAGGCAAAAGAGCAGAATTCTTTGGGGCATGCCCCGCAAAAGGCCCTTTTAAGGGCTGGTAAGGTAAAAGAGCTTTTCAATTTTTATTTTAGAATAGGGTAGGGCATTTTTTTATTTTGGGGGGCTTTGCTATTTTATTAGGGGGCTTAGAGTAGGTGTAATTAGCTTAAAATTGTTGTAATATTTTTATAATGTTTGTAAATTATTTTTTTATTTTTTGTAACTTAGTTCTTTTTTTATTTTTTGTACTTTAGTTAGTGTATTTATTTGTATTTATTTGTAGGTATTTGTATTTAATTTATTTATTGACAGTGTAGTGTTAGGTTTAATTGTAACTTAGGTTAGGATTTATTTTACAGGTAATTTTGTAATTATTTTAACTAGGTAGCTATTAAATAGTTATTAACTATTTAATAGCTATTGTACCTGGTTAAAATAAATACAAAGTTGCCTGTAAAATAAATATTAATCCTAAAATAGCTACAATATAATTATTATTTATATTGTAGCTATATTAGGGTTTATTTTACAGGTAAGTATTTAGCTTTAAATAGGAATAATTTATTTAATAAAATTTATTTTATTTTGTTAGATAAAAATTATATTTAACTTAGGGGGGTGTTAGGGTTAGACTTAGCTTTAGGGGTTAATACATTTATTAGAGTAGCTGTGAGGTCCGGTCAGCAGATTAGGGGTTAATAATTGTAGGTAGGTAGCAGCGACGTTGGGGGGGGCAGATTAGGGGGTAATAAATATAATATAGGGGTCGGTGGGGGTTAGGGGCAGCAGATTAGGGGTTCATAGGGATAACGTAGGTTGCGGCGGTGTACGGAGCGGCAGATTAGGGGTTAATAATAATATGCAGGGGTCAGCGATAGCTGGGGCGGCAGATTAGGGGTTAATAAGTGTAAGGTTAGGGGTGTTTAGACTCGGGGTACATGTTAGGGTGTTAGGTGCAGACTTAGGGAGTGTTTCCCCATAGGAAACAATGAGGCTGCGTTAGGAGCTGAACACTGCTTTTTTGCAGGTGTTAGGTTTTTTTCAGCTCAAACGGCTCCATTGTTTCCTATGGGGGAATCGTGCACGAGCACGTTTTTGAAGCTGGCCGCGTCCGTAAGCACCGCTGGTATTTAGACTTGCAGTGGCGGTAAATTATGCTCTACACTCCCTTTTTGGAGCCTAACGCATCCCTTCTGTGAACTCTAAATACCAGCGGTATTTAAAAGGTGCGGGGGGAAAAAAGCACGGGTAGCTAACGCACCCCTTTGGCCGCAGAACTCTAAATCTAGCCGTAAATAAATTCGAAACATATGTAGATGCTTCTAAAACATTTTTTACGTTCTTTGACTTTAAAACGCTATTTTGCAAAAACGGCATAGAAAGGGAATTACAAACATTTGAAAGTAGAGAAAATAGAAATAAACTTAAAGATGAAAATGGTTTTATACAGGGAGTGCAGAATTATTAGGCAAATTAGTATTTTGACCACATCATCCTCTTTATGCATGTTGTCTTACTCCAAGCTGTATAGGCTCGAAAGCCTACTACCAATTAAGCATATTAGGTGATGTGCATCTCTGTAATGAGAAGGGGTGTGGTCTAATGACATCAACACCCTATATAAGGTGTGCATAATTATTAGGCAACTTCCTTTCCTTTGGCAAAATGGGTCAAAAGAAGGACTTGACAGGCTCAGAAAAGTCAAAAATAGTGAGATATCTTGCAGAGGGATGCAGCACTCTTAAAATTGCAAAGCTTCTGAAGCGTGATCATCGAACAATCAAGCGTTTCATTCAAAATAGTCAACAGGGTCGCAAGAAGCATGTGGAAAAACCAAGGCGCAAAATAACTGCCCATGAACTGAGAAAAGTCAAGCGTGCAGCTGCCAAGATGCCACTTGCCACCAGTTTGGCCATATTTCAGAGCTGCAACATCACTGGAGTGCCCAAAAGCACAAGGTGTGCAATACTCAGAGACATGGCCAAGGTAAGAAAGGCTGAAAGACGACCACCACTGAACAAGACACACAAGCTGAAACGTCAAGACTGGGCCAAGAAATATCTCAAGACTGATTTTTCTAAGGTTTTATGGACTGATGAAATGAGAGTGAGTCTTGATGGGCCAGATGGATGGGCCCGTGGCTGGATTGGTAAAGGGCAGAGAGCTCCAGTCCGACTCAGACGCCAGCAAGGTGGAGGTGGAGTACTGGTTTGGGCTGGTATCATCAAAGATGAGCTTGTGGGGCCTTTTCGGGTTGAGGATGGTGTCAAGCTCAACTCCCAGTCCTACTGCCAGTTTCTGGAAGACACCTTCTTCAAGCAGTGGTACAGGAAGAAGTCTGCATCCTTCAAGAAAAACATGATTTTCATGCAGGACAACGCTCCATCACACGCGTCCAAGTACTCCACAGCGTGGCTGGCAAGAAAGGGTATAAAAGAAGAAAATCTAATGACATGGCCTCCTTGTTCACCTGATCTGAACCCCATTGAAAACCTGTGGTCCATCATCAAATGTGAGATTTACAAGGAGGGAAAACAGTACACCTCTCTGAACAGTGTCTGGGAGGCTGTGGTTGCTGCTGCACGCAATGTTGATGGTGAACAGATCAAAACACTGACAGAATCCATGGATGGCAGGCTTTTGAGTGTCCTTGCAAAGAAAGGTGGCTATATTGGTCACTGATTTGTTTTTGAATGTCAGAAATGTATATTTGTGAATGTTGAGATGTTATATTGGTTTCACTGGTAAAAATAAATAATTGAAATGGGTATATATTTGTTTTTTGTTAAGTTGCCTAATAATTATGCACATTAATAGTCACCTGCACACACAGATATCCCCCTAAAATAGCTATAACTAAAAACAAACTAAAAACTACTTCCAAAACTATTCAGCTTTGATATTAATGAGTTTTTTGGGTTCATTAAGAACATGGTTATTGTTCAATAATAAAATTAATCCTCAAAAATACAACTTGCCTAATAATTCTGCACTCCCTGTACACTCTGATTTAAAAAGAAAATCCTCTTTCTACCAAAAATGAGAAAAGGGCCCTATTATAGAAGCTGTTGAAAGCATAGTTCTGAAAGAAATAAAACAATTACCAGAGAAAATGATAAACAAAATAATATTTAATCTCTCTAAGAAACAGAAAGATCTAATTAAAAATCTTGAAAATAACAGACATTATTTTTAAAAGTGCGGATAAGGGTGGGGGGATTGTGATTTTGGATAGATGCCATTACAAACATATCTGCAATACCCTATTAGAAGATACTACCACTTATAATAAAAGGAGAATAAATCCAACTATGATTTACAAATGGGAATTAAAATGATTACTGGATAAATACAAACAAGTAGGAGTTCCTAATGAGAAGGAATATCTTTTTCTCTTTATAAAGCACACCAAGATACCTGCATTTTATATTATCCCTAAAATACATAAATACCTCAGTGACCCACCTGGAAGACCGATAGTCTCGGATATTGACTCCATAACCTCAAATGTATCCAAATATAAAGACACATATTTACAAAAACATGTGAATCATCTTGATTCATACCTAAAAGATTCTACTGATGTTCTTAAAATGATAGAAAACATGACTTGGGAAGAAGATATGTCGATAATTAGTTGTGATGTAGCTTCTCTGTACACTTGCATTGATCATAATGATGGCATGGAGGCTGTACGCACCTTCCTAGAAAAAGATAGTGATATTAGAACTGTACAAAGGCAATTTTTGATGGAAAGTATCAAGTACATACTGACTCATAATTACTTCTTATTCAAAAACTATTTTTCTGAACAACTATGTGGCACTGCCATGGGGACTAAATTTGCCCCCAGTTATGCAAATGTATTTATGGCGCATTGGAACAAACATTTTGGGCCTAGATGGACGTGGGGGCAAATCTAGTCTTCTATAAGAGGTATATTGATGATGTACTTATCATATGGAAAGGTACAGAAGAATCTTTTTTACATATTTTTGAATTAATGAATACAAATAACCTAAACATTAGATTTAGTAAAGAAATTAGTAAAACACACTTAACAACATTCCTAGATCTAGATATCTTTATTGAAAATAACAAAGTTTAATCCAAAACATTTTTTAAACCTGTAGATTGTAATAATTTTATTCACTCCTCCAGATTGACTTGGAAATAGTGGGTTAATAATTAAGATAGATATTAACAAGTAGTGCTGTTGACCCCTGTTTTTTGCCTGTTGCGAACCCCTACAGTCTACAGGTCTGTTGTCATGTTACAGAGATTATACCTTGTCACCCTTTCTGAATCCCCATCTTCCAGCTTCAAAAGATTTATAAAAATTAACATGTTCAGATAAGCCTGTAAATGGCACGTATAGTATATTGAGATATATCTTTTACCCATGTTCCCTGTGATGTTTGGCCCAAGCTTCTGTAAAAGTCCTATGTAATCACTGTACTCCTTGTAAGAGCTCTATGTAATGTGGTTTTGGTTTAAAAACAATGAATAAGTATATAACATAATTATATAACATTGTAGCTTTGTTAGCTATTAGCTGGGCCACAACCCTTCATTTGGTTAAATGTTTCTAGTAATAGTGGAAAATGTGGTGCTGGAGGGTGAAGGATTTTTAGTATTTATTACACCTATTGATATAACAGTGTAGAATATTTTTGTGGATTACAAATACATGCTAATAATAATAATTATAGTGTGGGCAGTAGTGTTGAGGGGATTTTGGTGGTTGACCATTATGTATGACATCTTCATTCAATTTTTAACACCCAAAGTGATTTATGCCAGCATTTGGTCATTAAAACATAGCTGTTTTAACAATATTATATATAGGGTGTTCAAATGAATATTGTTTGTAGCTAATAGAAGCGTTATTTGATTCCATCTTTGTAATAGTAACATGATTGGAATATTGGTTTAACTAAAGGATGATTGTTAGTGGACAATTATTACTGACCAAGATTAGAGAATAGATTTGAAACTTGGCTTTTCTTTGGTTTGCTCCACTCTTCTAAGATCATGCTACATTTGATAAAAAATAATGCAAACACACTTTAGAATCAAGTGAATTTTAATTCTCCTCCCCACATTTATAATAAAATTGGAATTTACATGCGAAAAATCTCATATTTATTTCATTTTTTTTAAATAGCTTTTCCTGGTACTGTTGTCCTCATTTCCAGGTAGCTAAGACTTTAACTCTTAAGTCCTAAAGGCTATAGCTAATCACTTATAATAAACCAATATGATCCATTATTCTAATATTTCGTACAAGCCTAAAACACAAGAGACAGTCCATTCACCCCCTTAAAAAATTGTGACATTTCAAATTTTCTGGAAAATTTAATATATGATTTTAAACATAAAATATAGTTTTGTTGTATAATTACTAAAAAATATGTGATGACAGCACTTTTATGCCCAAAGGGATATGCATGCCACATGTAATTATTATAGCAATGATAGATTATACTGTTTGAGGTTGGCTGTACAAGACCACCCAGTTAAATGGCCAGAGGGAAGCAAGGTACAGAATTGTTTCTGCATCCTACTTCAACAAAAGTGGAAAACAATTTTATTGCAAACCATTCACAAATGTTTTAGATAGCCATGTGACCTTAGCAATAAAACAGAACAGTACTTTTTAAGCTTCATAAAGAAGTTGTCCTGTGATACTAAAATAGTAAAGAATTCTAGGGATAGTGTTTACAGCTGCATAAACAACAATAGGTTGGTTAATGTAAAATGCCCTTGGTTGAAAGAAATTACTGTAAAAAAGAGAAATGTTTTGTTTTGATTTTTCAATTTTTAACTGAACTGCAAATCAAACCTACAAAATTGAATCAAATGCTTATTGTCTACCCACAGGACCAATACTTTTTGCTTAAAGGATGAATTTAGTGGTGGAAAAAAATAATATTAATAGTATGTCTAATCTGTGTGTAAAAATACAATATACTACAAAACATTATAGAGCTTAAAGGTTGAGTGCTATTTAGCGCTCCCGCTCGCTCGTTAACTTTGCTAGACGGAGGAGTTGAAAGTTTGTGCACAAGCAAAACCTAAAGCCCACTAACAAATTATTGCAACCGCGTTAACTTCTTCTCCCCATAGAAGTCAATGGAGAACGCAAATTGAACACCTATACTCATGCACTAACCCAATAGGAGTTATGAAAATGTCATATTCCAATGTTCTTCACATACAGAACAATGTAGTTTTTATTGTAAATACATATTTTATATATATATATATATATATATATATATATATATATATATATATATATATATATATATACCCACACATGAAAATATCTATTCCTATAGATATATAGGTATAGATATTTATTTTACATGAACAGTATCACATATATAGAAATATATATTAAATAATAAAAAGTACATTATTATACTTAAATACATACACACACACACACATATATATATATATATATATATTATATATACATACATATTTACACATGTTTATTATGTACGTATGTATCTCTATATTAAAGTGAAAGTAAATACTAGCGTTTGGGCACTTTCATTCATGAAGTTTAAGATATTTCATGTAGAAAGCTCCTTTATTTGATTCAATCGATCGCCATTTTTATCTGCAACAGCAGCCAACGGCTAAAAAATTTTTTGGCTAAGAGGTGACGTTTTCACCTCTTAGCCAATAGCCGTGTGGTAAATCCGGCTTGGTGCCCATGGGAGACGGATTTACCGCACGGCTAATGGCTAAGAGATGAAAACGTCACCTCTTAGCCAAAACATTTTTTAGCCGTGCTCTGCTGTAGGAGCTAAGAGCGGCGATCGATTGAATCAAATAAAGGAGCTTTCTACATGAAGTATCTTATACTTCATGAATTAAAGTGCCCTTTATTTGTTTCAATAGTAAATCCTAGCGTTTGCAAAACGCTAGGATTTACTTTCACTTTTTTTTATCAGACAGTGTTATTATTGGTGTAACTGTACAGTTAAATGTATTTGTGATGTGTTTTGTGCAACTCTTGTCTGGCGTAACAATTAGCCAGAGGTCTGAAGTTGCGCTAACCCAACCCGCATCTGTGAGCACAGGGCCACACTAAGGAAGCTTTAGCTTAACACAGCCTTTCATGTAAAGTGCCTTTAGGTGAAGTGTGCATAAAATAGAGCTATTTGTATTCTTTCATTGGAAGTGCCTCTGCTGTTTAATAGGTGCCAAGACTGAATAGAAGGTATTAAAAGGCTCCTTTCTACACCTGTTTAATGTGTGGTTATTTTGCTTGGTAATTTTTTATGAAGACCATAGCAATCTTGTATCTTATGCATTCTGAGCCAAGTTGTCCTTTGCCAGAAATGTTTAATGGGGCAGACAATATTTCATCACAGCTTGTCAAATTTATTTTTAGTTATACCAGGTTATTATGCTACTGCCTTTGTTATGATTCATACTACTATTGTCTTATTGGAAGGTGAACCTCAGATTTGAGCCCATAGTCTTATTCAAAGGAGAAGTGAATACTTAATACATTGGACTCTTTTGTTAATGCTATGACTATTCTGTATGATGAACCACATCCTCTGTGGGGTCCTCTGCTAAGTCTACTTTGAGAGCTATATGGCAAGGTAGGATACCTGTGGAGGATTTTGTCTGTAAGTTTCATTGTATTTGCTGTGATACTAATTACAATCTTCCTGCTCTTTTGGATCAATTTTGTATGGGTATGTCCAAACAACTTACAGATGAACTAGCTCATGTTGGTCTACCCAGTGATTTGGAAAGTATGATTACTTGTTATCCAAATTGACAGATGTCTTAATGAGAGGCATCAAAAGAGACTGACTTCACAGGCTTCTGGCTTTTCTCAAATGTTTCCAGTAAACACTTGTCCCTCTGTTGATTATTCTTTACCTTAGGAAGAGCTTATGCAAACTGAAGCTATCAAAGGCCCTATTTTTACTTCTCAACACAATAAGTGTATGTTAAATTCTTTTACTGTGGTGAAATATATTTTCATTCCTTGTGTCTGTTCTCTATACTTGTAGTGATATGCTAATATTTCTCTTAATAATCCCTTGTAAATTATTATACCAACTATAAAATATCAACTCACTATCTTAATTAAACTACCTTTGAGGACATTACCCACAAGTCTTGCTTCAACAATGCAACTTAATTATAATGAGGCTACATAAACATTAATACATAATATGCAGATTAAATATAAAAATACAGCACTGAATTAAACATCAATATTACACTAATATATATATATATATATATATATATATATATATATATCCATTCTATGTGAGAGTGGTGTTATCAAAATCCAGAGAGAAAAAGAAAGATCTCCAATGTGGATGGTCTTTTATTGTAAGTTTTCATCCTTCCCCCAATGATGATGTCACTCTTATTCAACCCCCTTATCCTGTCGAGGTATATAGTTACGGCCATGCCATGCGGTGGGGGATAGTGTAGATAGCCTTTTGAACAAAGGGGCCTTATGTCTATTTCTTCACACAGCTGGTCATAATTAGCAGACAGTCTCTTAAGACTCCTGGTAATGTAATCTCTGTACATTACAGAGTGACTTTGGCCCCTATTTAACAAAGGTCTGTTGGACCTGATCAGGTCCGACAGACCTCGCTGAATGCGGAGAGCAATACGCTCTCCGTATTCAGCATTGCACCAGCAGCTCTTGTGAGATTGGCCGCCAGCAGGGGGGTGTCAATCAACCCATTCGTACTCGATTGGGTTGAATTGCGGCGATGTCTGTCCGCCTGCTCAGAGCAGGCGGACAGGTTATGGAGCAGCGGTCTTTAGACTGCTCGCCAGAAGGCAGGCCCGCCAGAAACACAAGCCCTCAAGCTCCATCCAGAGCTTGATAAATGAGCCCCTTTATCTCATCCCAGTATAACTGAATGAGGCTGTAACCCTTTCCTGACCACAGCTATATTTTGTTCAGTCCATGCCATTATTACATTCCCCCCTTTTGGCAATGGAGGTTACCGGTACCCTTCCATTCCAATGGGTGTTTTATATGAGTGAATCTGATCTGAACATTCCTAGCCCCGCCTATGTGTAATGGCTATATTAGTGTACTAAGGATGTTTCCATTCGCATATCATAATATAGGTGATATACACGTGCAATTAATTATTTTAAATAACAACACATACAAATTTGAATAATTATACATAATATAGAAATAAATAATATGATTATAAATGGATGTAGGAACAAATTTCCCAATGCAGAACCCCATGATTACTGTTTCGAAAAGGAATTTGCTAATTTCTGCCACCAGGTAGCACTTGACATCTCTGTAAAAGTGTGTTCAATTCTTTGTAGTTCTAATAACTGAAGGTAGAAATTTATATGGACACGTTCCCCAAACATTTTAAGATGTTCCAATAACACTGAATCTTTTTGCAATAAGGTTACCCATTTTTGTCATCTACTAATATTGGAGTTATGAGTGGAGCCCGCAAGGTAGCATTGTATGTTAGTAACTGTGGGACAGTGAAGTTAGACTGTAGTGAACTTATACTCACAGGGTACCCAGTAATACAATAAATCCCTGGTGTGATTTGTTCCTTTGAATTACACTTGTCAAAACATGCACCTCATATTTAGGTTTCAAAGAGACAAAACACACCTTTCCTTGTCCTAATGGAAAAATCATATCTTGGGGATTAGCTTTCTCCACAAAACCATTACAATATGAGTGATTATACCAGCAGGAATCAAAAATTATTCTTGCCTGGTTAGTTAGACATTAAAACTTTAAAAGGAAACCTTATGCAGCCAGACATGTCTACCTTTTCCATATGGGAACCATTCCATATAAAATTTGGGAATTCTAACTCATGATGTAAAACATGAGATTCTGTGACAGGTGTTCCTAGTAAAAACAAATGGTAAACATTCTGATAGTTACCATTAGTTAGCGCAGGTGAAGTAACCCTGCTTATATTTTCCCTGCAACCTAACCAACTGTTTTACCATAGTTCTTTGTGTTCTGATGCAAAACTGTTAACAACAGACTGTTCTCACCATCCCAAAGGTGGTTATTTTCCATAGTCTGCGCTATGAATTTAAAGTCAGTTGATAATTCTGTTTGCATGGAAATACACATAAATTCCCAGGATACTTCCCTTAGCCTACTAATTACTCCTATCAGTATTTCCTCTGTATGTTGAATGGCAGGACCCTGAACCGGAATGACTGTCTGTGTCAGTGTCTCTACCAGTGTGTTTATCATTTGTTGTGTATGAATCCCTTCTGAATTTAACATTCCCTGAGACTTTAAGATTGTTGTTAAGCTGGATATGTTAATGGTGTTTACTACCCCTAACCCTGTTCCCACACCTCCCAAAACTGTATCCACAATTTCCCTCCTAGTCCTTCTCCTAGTACCTTTTGCCCATTTTACTAATGCTTTTTCCATAGTGGCAGTAATTCTGAAACAATTTTGCTAATTTATGTAAACTAGCCAATCTATTATTTTAATCCTCCACTTGTTAAATTGGAATGTGCATCCCTCAATATTGGAATTGGCTTGATTGTACTTATTTGAAATGGACCGCTAGAAACAACTCTTTTTCCCTCACACATTGAAGTATTGTCATAATGCTTCATCTTTGGTGTAGTGATTAAAGTAGAATAGATCAAAGGTGCAAAAATAATTGTTTCCCTTTTTTGATCTATTCTTAAGTATGCTTCAATCCCTCCACCAAAGTCGGAAGCTGTAACTCTCCAATTAATCCCTGCTCCAATTTGCTGTTCAAATATAACCTTTGTTATATTATAGTTATCGCCATTGATATTGTGAATAGGATTAGCAAATTTTGTAGACACAGAAATACCTTCTCCCACCAGACCTACAGTGCATTTTCCCCAAGCCACCCACTTACATTCTCATTCCACTTTAATACTAGACTTGTGCACGGCGGAAAAATTAGTTTTGGTTTGTTTCAGATCGATTCGGATGTTTTCGAATTTCATTTTTGGATCGATTCGAATTTGGATACATTCAAATGCATTTGTTTCGGATTCATTTGGATTCATTCGGATTCAAATAAATTTGAATATATTCGGATGTATTCGGTTCGGATTCAATTCGTAATTTTTTGGAAGTTCGGTATGTGTTAGGTGGGATGTGCTGTGTATTAGACTAGTATTATGTACTGTAATATTAGGTGTAACACATAGCAGAGTGATATAACCTAATATACTGTACAATATTAGTATAATTGTAATTAGTCTATGGCCATCCAAATGTAACGAATAAATCCGAACTAATTAGGATTAATTAATTCGTTTCGGTGCTACAGTAATTCGGAAATTCGAATTGATCCAAAGCTCCAAATTTGACAAATTCGTCCGAATTTCGATTCGGAACGAAACAAAACGCACATGTCTATTTATTACCCTGATTGACCCTCCAAAAACCAGTTAAATTGTCTTGATATTTTTCAGCAAATATTTCAACCATCCCACCCGCACTAAAAGTCCATTGTCCCAAACAATCTTTGTTAAGCTCTTGAGAATTCCAGAAGCTTGTCCATCCTCTAATGCTCTTGCTAGAACTCCATCTACGGCTCCTTGTGAGGTTGGGGATTAAAAGTTCATTAAAGTCACAAGTTGGAAGTTTCTGTAATAAAACCCACACAAATACAAAGAGGTTGGTGGCGATCATTCCTCTCAGGTTCCACATAATGAAATCTGTCAAAAAAATAAGAGAATATAAGTTCTTATCAGAAATATCTACAGCTAGGACAACTGTCCATTTAAACAATTTACATTGGTCAACATGAACCCATTTGTAACCAGTCTGCCTTCTGGTTTTCTTAGGGGTTGATCTTTCTATTTTAATCACAGTATTAACCAATTTGTCCAAAATTCTATTCCCAATTTGCATCCCAGGGAGAATTTTTGTGAAAATGTTTAATCATGACCAATCCCTCCTTCTCAAACAGTGTTTGGGGTGTAAATAAAAATTTACAATCTGTTGGGGCCATATTAGAGACAGCAAAAAGTAGCAGTGAGTTCAACTGCTCCTGAATTTAGGAGAGATATTGATCTCTAGCCACAGATTCTCTCAAGGGAGTAGACAATTGTTGTTGACCTGGGGGGCCTAATTCCACATTTCTCACTGTCATGAGCTTATAGGGAGAACACTTAGTAGCATTTGATGGTGTAATAGCCATTAGAACTGCTAAAAGATGTGTGACCCATGATTTACCATACTGGGAAAGCATTTTGGACAGTTTTGTTTTTAATGTGCGATTCATGAGCTCAACTATACCAGAGGAATGTGGATGATATAGTACATGAAATCTTGTCTGTATTTCCAGTAGGGCACAGAGATTTTGCATTACCTGACCTGTAAAGTGTGTACCCCTGTCTGATTCAATGAGTGTTGGAAAACCCCATCTTGAGAAAACATGTTCCCATAGTACTCTGGCAGTAGCCTGTGCAGTATCACAACGGAGTAGAATAGGCTCAACCCATTTTAAAAAAATATCTACAATTACTAGGGCATACCTGAGACCCCCCCTTTGATAGTGGAAATGGGCCTATAAAATCAATTTGGATAGCTTTCCAATGGCCATCTGCTACTGGTATTCTCTGGAGTATAGATCTCTGACCTTTTTTTTTTAGCACAAATTAAACACTCTTTTACACATTTCAAACAGGTTTCTGCTAAATCTGGCCACTTAAATTTTTTACCTTAAATGGTACTCTAACGCACTTTGGCCAAAATGCCCAAGAAGAGAATGTGTTTGCTGTCTTATAGGTCCCTGCAAATGACTTGTGACCACAAAAAACAATTTAGCCTGTGGATCAGTGGGATTGGAATAACATATTAACCCATTAGAAATTGAATAACCATTTGGGAGTGTTTTCTGTTACTGTAACATAGGGGAAATGTTAGGATCTTTAGCTTGTTCTGTTGGCAAGTCAGGTACCTCTGGATCTCTAATTTTAATCATTGCTATGTGTGCCATTGTATTTTTAGATCCAACATGTTCTATCCATGCTTTCTGTGTCTTACTGTCATTCTCATCTGATTGCCATGGTTCCCCATCTAAAGATGCATGTTTGGCTAACATGTCCAAATGTGCATTTCCTTGTGAATGTTCATCTGTGAAATGTGTGTGTGCCTTAACTTTAACAATAGCTGCCTGCAATGGGTGTTGTGTTCCCCAATCTACCAATTTCTTAAGGGCTTGAACATGTGGCAATGGTTTGCCTGCTGAGTCTACCATTCCCCTTAGATTCCAAATTGGTAAGCACTCTGTCAGTGATCTGGTAACATAGGCATTGTCACTGTATATACAAATGTCTTGTGTGTCAAACTTGTGGCAAGCCATATAAATGGCTTCTAATTCTGCTCTCTGTGCTGAGAATGATCGTGGTAGCATAAATGTAAGAGATAATGGTTGAGATGGGACGCAAATAGCAAAACCAGTATTAAATTGACCATCCTGCCAAAATCTTGAACCATTTACATAAATGTTTACATTTTGGGGAGAAGTTTTGTCCCTGAACAATTTATGAGGTGATTCCCTGTGGGTGAATGTCTTTGTACAGTCATGGGGTTCCCCCTGAGTGTGCATTAGTTGGGGTAATGTGTATTTTGCATTGTGTTGTACAGTGATGTCATGAGTTGCAAATCTATGAACCACCTAGTCAAACTTTGTATTGAAACCCCACTTAATAATTTTTCAAACAACAGTTTTATAGGGGTGTGTGGTGTTTGGAGGATGAGCATCCCAAATCCCACAATACATGAGTCATATCTTTTCTCTACTGGAGTAAGAAGTCTGGTTAAAATAGCCAACAGGCCTTCATGTTTCATCCTTCTCCTGCCGGAAATAGAAGTGTCAGATAGGTAGGTTTGTAAAGCAAATTAGGCCTCCATATCCACTGTGGGAAGGGCAGGGACTGATGCTGAATTTTCCTTTAACACTTTAAAT